>NC_143411.1:3102000-3458500 GCF_059467195.1 Physcomitrium patens | reverse complement strand
TTAGAAGTAAGAGTGTTATTAATTAAGTAAAAAATCACAAGTCTAGTATAATTAAACTAATATTTATAAGTACAAGAGCTTTCTTACATGCTACAAAAGAAAGATCATCTTGTGTTATCTATGCTACATTCATTTCTAATTGTGCAAAGACTTCAAGTGATATTCCAAGCCAATATCAAGATTTTTAAGATTTATTTGAAAAAAAAAATGTAGATACTCTTCCAAAACATCGTCTCTATAACTATTCAATTGATCTTCAAGAAAGAGCACAATTGCCATTTGGACCAATCTACAATTTATCAAAAAATTACTTGGCCAAACTCAAAGAGTATATTAAAAAAAATCTAACTAAGAATTTCATATGCCATTCCAAATCTCTAGTAGGAGCCTTAATTCTATTTGTAAAGAAAAAAGATAGATCATTACTGATGTGTGTTAATTATCAAGGACTCAACAAGATCACCATCAAGAACATGTATCCACTATCTTTAAATATTTGGACTTCTTGATTAGTTAAATCAAGCTTAGATCTATACAAAAATAGATCTACAAGGAACATGTAATTTGGTACACATCAAAGAAAGAGATGAATAAAAGACTATATTTGGAACTAAGTACAGACATTTTGAATATAATATCATACCTTTTGGACTTATAAATGGACCAATAGCTTTTCAACATCTTATAAATGATATTTTTTGAGAGTTTTTGGATGATTTTGTTGTCAGTTATCTAGATGATAACTTGATCTATTTTAAGAACATAAAAAATATAAATTTTATATTTTTTATGTGTTACAAAAATTAAGAGATGTACGACTCTATGCCAAGATAAAAAAAAGTATATTCTATACTATTCAAGTTGACTTTTTAGGTTATATCATTTCAAATGATGGACTTATGATAGATCATAAGAAAATTCAAATTACTATAGATTGAAAGATCCCAAAAATAGTTTGAGTTGTCTAATATTTTTTGGAATTTGTCAGCTACTATTGGATCTTCATGAAGGACTCTCTCAAATTGCAGCTCGACTTATACATTTGTTTTGTAAAGATAAACTTCAATAGAATCAAGAAACAAAAGTAGCATTTGAAGTTTTAAAGTCAATCTTTATTTTTGCATCAATCTTATATTATGTTGACTTTTCTAAGGCATTCTTTATGAAAATAGTTACATCAAACTTTGCTTTAGATGCCATATTATAACAAATGGAAATAAGTGATAAACTTCACTAAGTAGCTTTTCATTCCAGAAAATTTTCAGCAGTCAAGATTAATTATAAAATCCACAACTAAGAGCTTCTTGCAATTATGGATTCTTTTCAAGAATGCCATCATTATTTAGAAGGCACTTCTAATTCAGTCACCATATATACAAATTACAAGAAACTTGAGTATTTCATGTCAGCTCATATTTTGAATTATTGCTAGACTCATTGGAGCATGTCTTTTTGAAGATTTGAGTTTAATATCAATTATCAGCTAAGAAAACAACAAGGTTTATTTGATGCCCTTTTTAGATGTTTATGTCTTACAGTTAAAGAAAGAAATATAACTTTTGATCAACAAAGGATAATTTTATTGAAGCTAAAATAATTTCATCTTTGAGTAGTGAAATCAATATTTATTGTTGATTCAAATTTTCTGAAACAAATTCAATCAAGTATGTCTTCTGATCTTCTTGTACATGATATCAAGAATAATTCTTTTAAGTGTCATGATACTTCCAAGTTTGAGTTCAATAACAACGCATTTTATTTCAAAAGATGCTTATATATATTAAAAAAAAAAGTACATTTATGTGTTCTTCAAGCACGTCATGACTTACCAATAGTAAGATATTTTGGATACAAAAAGACTTTGGAGCTAATATCTAGAGATTTTTAGTGGCTGCAAATGTGGAAGGTTATAAAAGACTTTGTTCAATCATGTAACATTTGTTCAAGGTCAAAAACTCCTCAGCATAGATCTTATGGACTTCTTTAGTCATTATGTATTTTAAAACAACCATGGTCTTCTATTTCTATGGATTTTATTACAAATCTTTTAGTTTCAAAATTGTGTAATTTTATATTTGTAATAATAAATTATTTTATCAAAATGGCATATTTTATACCATGCATAAAATCTATTATAGGTGAAGAAACTGCCAAACTTTTCCTTGACAATCTCTATTGATATCATGGATTGTCAAAAGATATTATATTTGATAAAAAGACTCAATTTATATTAAGATTTTAGAAAACTCTTTTTAAGATTTTAAAGGTAGATATAAAGCTTTTTTTAGCCTTTTATCTTCAAACTAATAAATAGATAGAGTATGTAAACTAAGTTTTGGAGCAATATTTAAGGCATACCATCAATTATCAATAAGACAATTGAAGAATCCTCTTGCCATTGGCAGAGTTTGCTTATAATAATACAATGCATTCTTCTATGCAATAAATATCTCTTTTTGTCAATTATAGCTACTATTGATGATTTGATACTTTTGACTTTTCAAAAGTTGATAATCTTGATGTAGAAGGTTTGGCAAATCATTTATTAGAGCTACATACAACAATAAAGGTGCAATTAAAAGAAGCTTAAGAACAACAAAAGATCAATACAAATGCCTATTAAAAGGATCAACCACAATTCAATGTAGGTGACTTTGTTGTAATAATAAGATGACTTATCTTTGTAATAAGTTGGACTACCATAGGCTTGGATATTTTCTTATTTGTAGACAAATCAATCCAGTTACTTATTAATTACATCTACTGAAGTCAATAAAGATCGATCTTGTCTTTGATGTTTTTCTTATTAAATCATACAAGACTGTGAATATATTAAGAAAAAGACAAACTTCACCTCTTCCTATAGAAGTGGACAACAATGAAGAGTTTGAGTAGAAGAAGTTTTAGACTCAAAGCAGCGTCAAAATAAATTAGAATATCTTGTCCATTGGCGTGGATATGATACTAGTGAAAGAACTTGGGAGCTAGTAAAAAATCTTACAAATGTAGCAAAGGCAATGGAGGCTTTTCATTGACGACATCTATCAAAATCAAGATGAAGAAAATTAAGTCTTTGTTATAAAAGAAACAAGATCTAGGATAGATTGTATTCTACCTTCTATCTTTGTTTGTGGTTTTTGTATATTTGCGATATTAAAAAAATAAAAAATTAATAATTAATGGATTTGACTCAAGAATCTTTATTTATTAACTTATTGGACGAGATATTGTGATTTTTACAACCTTCAAGATGACGCAATCAAGATGAAGATCCTTAAGAATAATATGTTCTTCTTCAAATAGATGGCAAGATACAATATGTTTGATATCATGACCTTAGAAGGAACTCTTGATATTTGGTAATTTTACTAGAGATAGAAACAACTCTTAATGATGTTTTAAATATTTTATTTGAAAGAAATTATGAAGGCCCCAATTAATGATCAAATAATTAGGTGGTCTTCCTACCCTAATATGAGATACTATCAATGGTTGAGTGTCAAGGACAAGAATTCGATGGAAAAGCAATTCAGATAAGTGAGCCTTCACTCAAAGAAAGGTAAAAAAATATAAATAAACAAGTATGTATATTAAAAGAAAAACTTGAATGGCTATTGCCAAAAAATAAGAAAACTAGAAACCCTTGAAACTAGACTGGAAGCAAGAAAGGAGTTGACAAGAGTGAAGAAGGCTTCACTCTTGTCTCTATATATACTATCTAACTAAGGACTATA
Source organism: Physcomitrium patens (assembly GCF_059467195.1). Lineage (NCBI taxonomy): Eukaryota > Viridiplantae > Streptophyta > Bryopsida > Funariales > Funariaceae > Physcomitrium > Physcomitrium patens. The sequence continues at coordinate 3,454,766 of NC_143411.1, read as the reverse complement.
TGGCGACGTTCTATAGGACCTTCAATATGTGTTGACTTTGTAGGATACATGCCTTGACTTATCAGGCAAGTTTTTCTATGTGTGGGCCACATAATTAGCTTGGTCTTCAAGCTAACAACATGTGTGGCACATGGCCAACTTGTTGACCACGTTTTTAATCCAAAAAGTCAATTAAAGACACCTATGAAGTCAAAGCAACATCTATAAAGCTTCTAGGAAGCTTTCATATCAAATACTATAGAATTAACTTACTTTTACCTACTTTTATTTACTTCTATATATTTGTATATGTAATTACTTGCTTACATGAGTATGTCCATGACATTATCCACCTTTCTAGGGATGAGTTCCATGAGAAGCGGTCATCATATGTTGAGGAAATCTATGATGCGACGAATTATATTTGCCACATACTCTGATCTTTGTTCTCTTCAAAGATGATTGATAGGGCCTCTCAACTATTGGTAGTGTCCCATATCAAGGTGGGAAGACCACCTAGTTATTTGATCATTGTTGAGGCCTTCATAACTTCCTTCGAATAGAACATTTAAAACACCATCAGGAGTTTTTTCTACCTCTAGCAAAATCACCAAACATCGGGAGTTCCTTCCCAAATTGTGATACCAAACCCGTTGTATCTAGCCATCTATTTGAGGAAGAACATGTCATTCTTGAAGATCTTCATCTTGATTGCGTCATATTGAAGGTTGTGATAATTGTAATGTCTCATCCAACAGGTCAACAAATGAAGGCTCTTGAGTCGAATCCACTGGTTGTTGGTTCTCCATCTCCCGAGCGTCACAACTACAAAGAAGCTACAAACAAGGATTGAAAGTAGAATGTTATCTTACCTAGATGTTGTTTCTTTTATAAAGAAGGTTTGTATCTTGATTTTTATAGATGTCGTCAATGAAAAGCCTCCACCGCCTTTGCTACATTTACAAGATTCTTTATTGGCTCCCATGCGCATTCACTAATATCATATCCGTGCCAATGGACAAGATATTCCAATTTATTTTGGCACTGCCTTGAATCTAAGACTTCTTCTACTTCAAACTCTTGGTTATTGTCCACTTCTATAGAAGGAGGTAGAGCTTGTCGTCTTCTTGATATGTCGATTGTCTTGTATGGTTCAAGAAGAGACACGTGGAATACTGGATGGATTTTCATTGACTCCAGTAGATGTAAACGATATGCAATTGGATTAATTTTTACAGAAATAGAAAATGGTCCAAGCCTTTGATAGTCCAACTTGTCACAAAGACGAGTGGTTTTGATATTGTGACGAAGTAGTCATACCTTATCATCCAAGTGGAATGGTGGTTGTTCCTTTCGATAGATATCAACATTGGCTTTTTGTTGTTCTTGAGCCTCTTTTAACTACTCCTTCATCGTTGCATGTAGCTCTGATAAATGAATCGCCAAATCTTTCGCAACAAGATTATCAACTTTTGAAAAGTCAAAAGTATCAAGTTGTAGATGATAACCATAATTAGTAAAGAAAGGTATTTTTTTTGTAGAAGAATGTACTGTGCTATTGTAAGTAAACTCTGCCAATGGCAAAAGAGTTTTCCGATCATTTTATTGGTAGTTAATAGTACATCTTAAATATTGCTCCAAAACTTGATTAACATGCTCTATTTATCCATCAGTTTGACGATGGAATGTCGAAGATAGTTTTATATTCACTTTTAGAATCTTGAAAAGAGTCCGCCAAAATCTTGATACAAATTGAATTTCCCTATCTGATATAATATCCTTGGATAATCCATGATAGCGATAGATATTGTCAAGAAAGAGCTTAGCTGTTTCTTCACCTGTGATAGATTTTGTATATGGTACAAAATGTGCCATCTTGATAAAACGATCTACTATCATGAATATAGAGTCATAAAAACTTGAAATTGAAAGATCCGTCATGAAGTCCATAGAATCAAAAGACCATAGTTGTTCTGGAATGGGTAATGGCTGAAGAAGTCCAAAAAGTCGATGATGAGGAGTTTTTGATCTTGAACAAACATCACATGATTATACAAAATCTTTGACTGCCTTCCACATTTGAGGCCACCAAAAATCCCTAGATATCAGCTCCAAAGTCTTATTATATCCAAAATGTCCTACTGTTGGAAAGTCGTGACGAGCTTAAAGAATACGTAAACATGCTTCTCTTTGTGGAACATATAGGCATCCTTCAAAATAGAGTAGGTTGTTCTTGAACTCGAATTTAAAGGGATCATGAGATTTAGAAGAATTATTCTTGATATCATGAACAAGAGGATCTGAAGACATACTTAACTAGACTTGCTTGAGAAAAGTTAAATCAATAATCAATGTTGATTTTATTTCTGAAAGATGAAATTGCTCCAGCCTCAAGAGAACCATTTTTTGTTGCTCAAAAGTTGCATCTCCTTCTTTTGGTGCAAGATAAGAACGTCTAGGCAAGGCATCGGATAAACCTTGTTGTTTTCCTGGCCGATAAGTGATGATGAACTCGAATCTTAATAAAGACATGCTCCAACGAGCTTGACGATGATTTAATACATGTGCTAACATAAAATACTCGAGGTTCTTGTGATCCATATACATGGTGACTAGACTGGAAGCGCCTTCTTGATAATGACACCATTCTTGAAAAGAATCCACAATTGTAAGAAGTTCTTTGTCATGGATCTCATAATAGATTTCTATTGCTGAGAATTTTCTTAAATGAAAGGCTATTGGATGAAGTTTGTCATCTGTTCCCATTTGTAACAAAATCGCATCTAAAGCAAAGTCTAATATATTTGTTTCCATAAAGAACGCTTTAAAAAAATCAACACGATACAAGATTGGTGCAGAAACAAACGTTGTCTTCAAAGATTCAAAAGCAACTTCCACTTCTTGATTCCATTGGAGTTTGTCTTTACAAGTCAAACATGTAAGTAGAGCTGCAACTCAAGAGAAGTCTTTATTGAAGATCCAACAGTAGTTGGCAAATTCCAAAAAGTATTGGACATCTCTTACCATTTTTGAGATCTTCTAGTCTATAATAGTTTGAACTTTCTTAGGATCCATCATAAGTCCATCATTTGAAATAATGTAACCTAAGAAATCGACTTGAATAGTGTAGAATACACACTTTTCTATCTTGGCATAGAGCCCTACATCTCTTAATTTTTGTAACACACGACGAACATGAAGTTCATGTTCTTCTAGATTCTTAGAATGGATCAAGATGTCATCTAGATAACAGACCACAAAATCGTCCAAAAATTCTCAAAAAATATCATTCATTAGATGTTGAAAATTTATTGGTGCATTTGTAAGTCCAAAAGGCATGATGTTGTATTCAAAATGTCCATATCTAGTTTGAAACGTAGTCTTCTATTCATCTCTTTCTTTGATGCGTACTAGATTGTATGCTCCCCAAAGATCTATTTTTGTATAGATCTTAGCTTGATTCAGCTAATCAAAAAGTCAAGATATTAAAGGTAGTGGATACCTATTCTTGATGGTAATCTTGTTGAGTCCTCGATAATCAACACACATCCGCAATGATCCATCTTTTTTCTTCACAAATAGAATTGGAGCTCCTGTCGGAGATTTACAATGACATATGAAATTCTTGGCTAGATTTTCTTCAATATACTCTTTGAGTTCAGTCAACTCATTTTGTGATAAACTGTAGATTGGTCCAAATGGCGGTTGTGCTCCTTCTTGAAGATCAATTGAATAATCATAAGAGTGTTCCAAGAGTGTATCCGCATTCTTTTTTTCAAATACATCTTGAAATTCTTGATATTGACTTGGAATGCCACTTGAAGTCTTTCCACCAGTAGAAACAGATGTGGTATAAATAATATATGGTGATTCTTTCATAGCAGCATGCAAGAAAGCTTTTGCACTTATAAACACGGATTTAATTGAACTGGACTTACGACTCTCTACTTAATTAACTACACTGTTTGTCATACTTTTAAAGAAAGTAAGAATTCGGAAAATCCAATCTATTTGAGGGTTGTATTTTTCTAACCACAATAAACCAAAAATGACTAAATTAGAGAGAGATCTAATGATATTAAATACTACAAAGCTATTATAACCATTGATTATTACTTCTATAAGAAGGGTTTCATGAATAATATCTCCAGAAGATAATGGAAGACCATCTATGACTTCTACATGAACAGGTTTAGTTTTCTTTACTAAAGATATGCTATGTCTTTTAATAAATTCTTTATCTAAGAAACACGTTGAGGCTCTTGAATCTAAGAAGGCAGAGGCTTTATAATATTTAGGTCCTAAAATAACATTTAATGTAAAATAAGGAGAGGGCTTTGAGGAGAGAATATGACCTTTACTAGATATTGTGCAAAGTTCCAGCCGCATGATCCCTATTGTAGTTGGACAAATTCGTTTTCCGACATATTGTCTTCTTTCACAGCCATACTCCTTATTTTATGGTTGCGTCATTTCTTTGGACAATGTTGAGTAGTGTATTTTGGTTCTCCACAATATAAACTTCTTGACGACAACGAGTCTTTTCTTGATAAGTAAGAGGTTTGAAACATAATGCATCAATTTACATATCTTCTACTTCCGAATGTATGTATTGAAGAGGTGTTGGTGTTGCAATTGAATTATAGTAACGTTCAGGTTCACTTATACGGTTCTTAGATCAAAATTCAAAAAGACGATTGTCGCACTTTACAGCAAAGTCAATTGCTTGACTCAATATTTGAGGATCAGGTAAGTTGAGCATTAATTTTTTTACCTTATATTGTAATCCGTAGAAAAATTGGCTAATAAGTGCAACATCATCCCACTTGATATCAATTGAAAGTTGTCGAAATTATGAAGCGTACAATATTACTGATTGATTGCCTTATCGTAAAATACGGATCTTATTGGTTGTAACACGAATTATATTATGTTCTCCATACATGGATCAAAACTCTGCCATAAAAGCCTCTAGATTATCCAATATTGGATCTTGTCATTTAAGAAAAGATAAAAACCATGATAGTGCTGAACTTGAAAGAAGCATTGTCGTAATGTGTGAAGTCTTGCTTGAGAATGCTCCGGGCACCTGGCTGTAGAAGGAAGAATAGAAATTGCGATAACAAAATCTTAATTCTAATAGAATACTAATAATGCTCTAATTAGACTATAATAATAGTAAACAAACATAATCAAATTCAAAACAACTCAAAGAAATTTCAAACAAATAATAAAATTCTTAAAGAAATATTAGAATGAAGACAAACATTACTCAAATATATGTCAATTCAACCTTAATTTAATTCTAATTAAAACCCTATTGAATTTCATTCAAACTTTAGACCAAACCTAATTAAATCTTAAACCCTAATAAATCCTAAATCCTAAGTCAAATCCTAAACAAACCTTAAATTAAATTCTAAATCAAACCCTATTTTAAACCCTAAATCCTAAACCAAACCCTAAATCAAATCCTAAACCAAACCCTAAACCCTAATCTAAACTTTAATCCAATCCAAAACCCTAATCCAAACCCTAAACCCTAAATCAAACCTTAAATCAAATCCTAATCCAAATCCTAAATCAAACCCTAATCAAATCCTAAATCCTAATCCAAATCCTAATCCAATCCTAAACCCTAATCAAACCCTAAATCCTAACCAAACCTTAAATCCTAATCCAAATCCTAATCCAAATCCTAAATCAAACCCTTACCAAACTCTAAACCCTAATCCAAACCCTAATCCAAACCCTAAATCAAACCCTAAACTCTAAACCCTAATCCAAACCCTAATCCAAACCCTAAATCAAACCCTAAACTCTAAATTAAACCCTAAATCAAATCCTAATCCTAGTAATTCCTATGACAGATTTAAACCTCAATATCTAATGAATAAACCGTTGATCTCAATTCAAAATTTGCATACTTCTTAAAAATCAAGTTTAAAACAAGTACAAAAAAATTTGAAAAGGATCGGAGTTACCAAATTGACGAAAACCTCAAAAATGTGTTTGGATGTTAGCCTGCCTTCTTCTTCAATCTTGATGCCAACTTTCCAGAGCCAATTCCTCTTCTTTGCGCCATTCGATTGGTTTCAAATTTCTCATGGACATAGAAAAACAAGTCTTATACCCTCTCACATAAGATTTACTCCAATCCAGCTAGTAGATTGCATGAAATCTTAAAAACCCTCAATAGACCTAAAATTCTACTTTCTAAGACCTTGACCCGCTTAAACCTCAATATCTCTTACTTTAACCATTAGATCGAGCTCAAATTCACAACATGTATTTAACACAACTACAATCATGAACCCAAAAAATTTCATCCGTAGATCTGCAACAAAACTCTCGAAATCACTCAAAACATAAATCCTATTTTATTTCACAAAATCCAAGTCATCCGAAACAAACCTCCACTTTGCAAAGGTCCTACAAAGTCATATCAACTCCAAATTACCCAAAATCAATGCCCATAGAAACCCTATCCAATCTTCTATCAAATCCCTCTCTCCGATCTGCCAAAGAGTCCCGGAGTCGTCGTCGAGACTCAGTTTTGTGCCTCAGGGTCTGATTTCGATCCTGGTTCATAACCGGCCCTCTCCGGGTATCAACTTTCATCTTCTTGAGGTAATTTTTACTAATTTGCACTCCTAAATCCTCCCTACATATGTATATATCCTTTATTTTTCTAATCTACCTTGTTTTGCCTTATTTATGGCCTTACAAAGTAAATAGAAGCATAATTTGTAGAAAGGCAGCATTAGCACCTTTAATTTTTCTACCCTTTTACTAATATCTATTTTTCCAAGATAATTTGCTACAATATTTTTGAAGTGAGATCCTCAAAACATGATATATTTCTCCACCCTTTCACCTACTAGTCATATTACATCACGACAGCGTACCAATAAATCTAACTTGCGATCCCGGAGTTGGATAGCTTTGGGGTTGAAGTTCAATCACAAGTTTCACTTGATTGATAAATCTTCAAAACTTGGATCTGGTGCCATCAAACTTCTCGGGTAGGGCAATTCTTGGTTCTCTAACACTGGAAGGACGTTCCACCTAAGAAAAAGGACATGGTTTGGTATAGATGTTGAAGCAACTCCAACCATTTCTATATCTTCACTTCTTGCCAATCTTGTGCTCCTTGTGGTGGTAAATTGAGTTGATGCATTGCAAGCATTAACTCTCTCAATTGCTCTTGCATTTGTGCCATTGCACTCTTCATTTCAACAAGTTCTACCATGATAACACTTAGAAAAAAGAAGATGTCTAATATCGCTCAAGATAAATAGAAGAGAGGACTTGAAAACAAAGAAAATACTAAGAACAGTATCAGTTTAAAAGAGGATGATCCACAACTTCTAATATGCTTATATTTTATCAAGAAAAAGAGGTAATCCACTCTTAATCAAGATTAGACAAAGCTCTGATATTGTAAGTGTACTCTTGTCAATATATCAAGGACAAGAACTCGATGAAAAAGCAATTCAGATAAGTGAGCCTTCACTCAAAGAAAGGTAACAAAATATAAATAAACAAATATGTATATTGAAAGAAAAACTTGAATGGCTATTGCCAAAAAAAAAAAAAAAACTAGACCCTTGAAACTAGACTGGAAGCAAGAAAAGAGTTGACAAGAGTGAAGAAGGCTTCACTCTTATCTCTATATATACTATCTAACTAGGAGCTACATGGCGACATTCTATAGGACCTCCAATATGTGTTGACTTTGTAGGATACATGCCTTGACTTACAAGGCAAATTTTTCTACGTGTGGGCCACATAATTAGCTTGGTCTTCAAGCTAACGACATGTGTGGCACATGGCCAACTTGTTGACCACGTTTCTAATCCAAAAAGTCAATTAAAGACACCTATGAAGTCAAAGCAGCGTCTATGAAGCTTTTAGGAAGCTTCTATATCAAATACTATAGAATTAACTTACTTTTACCTATTTTTATTTACTTCTACATATTTGTATATGAAATTACTAGCTTACATGAGTATGTCCGTGACATTGAGAGGTCTTATCAACCATCTTCAAAGAGAACAAAAATCAGAGTATGTGGCAAATATAATTTGTCGCAACTTTGATTTCTTCAATATATGATGATTGCTCCTTGTCGAACTTGTTTCTTGAAGGAAGAGAGGAGGGAGGGAGATAATAATATGGATATATATATGTTAACCAATAATTACTTATATGATTAGATAAAAATAAATAAAAGTAGGTTAATTCCATAATATCTTCTATAGAAGCTTCATAGATGTTAATTTGATTTTATAGGTATCTATAATTGATTTTTAAGGTTAAAAACGTGGTCAATAAGTTGGTCTTATGCTACACATGTTGATAGCTTGAAGAACAAGCTTATTATATGGCCCACACATAAAAAACTTCCCTTGTAAGCTAAGGCATGTGTCTTGCAAAGTCAACACATATTTGAGGTCTTATAGAACATTGCCACATAGCTCCTAGTTAGATAGTATATATAGAGGCAAGAATGAAGCCCTCTTCACTCTTGTCAACTCCTTTCTTGCTTCTAGTCTAGATTTAAGAGTCTCTAGATTTCTTGTCTTTTGGCAATAACTATTCCAATTACTTTTTAATATACATACTACTTTATTGCTATATTGTCACTTTTCTTTTAACATAAACTTTTCAAGTTTATGCACCTTCTTCTAATTCATGTCCTTGACAATAATTTAATTAAATAACATGTTAAGTATATAAAATATTTTATTGTAATTATTAATTAAAAATAAAAATATATATTATTTATAAATTATTAAATATAAATAATATAAAAATATACATTAATAGAAAAAATTATATATTTTTTAATATTTAATATATTTAATTTCTATCTAATAATGTTATTTATCTTATTAATAAAAATCATTTTAGTGATAGAACTATCTTTTATATCTTTTTTTTATTATTATTAAATATAATAAATAAAATAAAATATTAAATATTATATAATATTAAAAAAATTATAATATTTTTATTTCTTATAATATTTTTCATAATAATGTTAATTATAAAATCATATAAAATTTACAAACATAGCCAAAGATCAATTTAATTTGGAATATTTTATTTATGACTTACATTACTAATGACTAAGTTTTTTTATTTTTCAAAATACAAGTATTGTAGTTGTAAAATCTTCTTATTATTTTTTCTATTTTTTTTTAAATCTATTAATTTTGGATAAAATTTTCTTAAAACTTTAATGCCTATAAAAAAATCATAGTAATATATATTATTAAAAAATAATTTTTATGTGGTTATACATAAATACTAAAAAATATAAAATAATTCTTAAAATATTTACTATACAAGCTTGTGAAGTCATATAGAATTATTTACATGCTTTTTAATAAATACTTACAAAAATACCTCTTTACAAAATAGATATTTTTTAAAAAATTATTTTTTCTTATTTATTTTTGACTTTCTTAATTTTAGAATACAATGTTTATTATTCCAATATTTAGAAATCATACGATGTTTATTATTCTAAAGTATTTTTTAAAAAATATTTTTTTATATCTTTAAAAAATAGATATTTTTTTGAAAATATTCTTGACAAGAGTTTAATAATTTATCTATAGCCTATATATTTTATAAGAGTCTCAAGTCTAAGTTTTAAAAGAAATAAAAAAATATTTTTTATGAATTTAAATCATAGCTATATAAAACTCAAAATCTTTATAGTGAGATTTTAATTATTCTAAATATATTCTAATTTTAGTTGAAACTAAAGTATTAAAAAAATAAACAATATTTTATTCAAACCACTAATAATTCATGAATTAGAATTTACAATTACTTTTATGATAGGAAAATAAAACTTTAAGATCCAATAGTACATACAAATAAATCTTTAAAAAATTATTGATCTTGATCTGATTTATTTTTTGTTTCTATGTTTTAGAAAAGATAATAATTTAGAACAGAAAAATTTTATATGAAACTAAATTCTCAATAAAACAATCCCTTATTTTATTAAATTTAGATCTTTAAAAATCATATGATAAATTTTTTAAAGTTTTTTTATTATCTAAAATATAAATTTTGTTATTTAACCAATAATTAATTAAAATAGTTGTAATAATATTTATTAGGAAAAAAACTTCTATGAGTTCAAATGGAAATTTAATCAAAAACCTCCAATTGAGAGGAGCGAAACAAAGATGATTGTTGACACTATATCTTATTATTATTATTATTATTGGTGAGATTTTATATATTTTAATCCAAGTTGTAATAAAAATAAAAATAAAAAACAATACTACAATTTTTCTTCCAAATAATTTGAATTAAAAAAATTTGAGTAAAAAAGATAATAATTTGATATTGAGTATAAAGAAATAAAGAAATAATTGAAATGGTTAGTATTATAGATTTTTTTTTGCTAAGCATCAAGACTTGAAATAAATTTCTCTAAATCAGCTATGTATTGACTACATAAATCAAATAAAAGTCATAATAAAAAAAATAATTTGGTTGAACTTGGACATCTCTAGAAAAAGTCAATAAGATATTTAGAACTTCTTTTAAATTATTGTATCACACTAATAATGTAGAAAATTCTCAAAAAATAGAATAAAATTTAAGTTAGGTTTTTAGAATTCAACTAAACTAAGTACAACAAGCATGATTATTATTGAAAATAATATTCTGATATCATCAATGTATTTTTACATCAATTTAAATTGGTTCTTAATAGGCAATACATTAATTAAAACTAATTGGTTAAAAACTTGTAAGAAAGTACATAAGCCTTGATAAAAAAAGAAAGCAGCTAGCTTATACATTGAAAATCTAAAGATGTATACAAATTAGAAATTATCACTCTAAAAGAAGCAGTAAAGGTATTATTATCTAAGTAGTTATTTACAATCTTTTATATTGGTAAATCTAGTATTTAAGAAATTATACAACATACAAACATGATTGCAAAGCCAATTGTTTTAAGAAAATAGAAGTCTAAAATTTAATTGGCCTTAAATTCTAATTGCAAAAAAAAAAAGAAAAAAAAAAAAAAAAAATGAATTTAATAATTAGAACTAGATTGGAAAACATTAATTCAGAATGGTAGACTTCTTGTATTTGAAATATCCTTCAACATATTATCAAATTTGAAAAAAAAAATTATAGTGTTATTTAAAAATATTAATAATATATATATATATATATATATATATATATATATATTATTTTTAAAAGAAAAAATGATTATTCAAAAACAGTTTCTAAAACAGCAATGATATTTTTTAAATAATAAAAATTGGTTTTAAGTATAGAAAAAAATAATAAATAAATTTAAATTTTCTTTTCCTCACAAAATGTTCTTTGAGTGCATTTAATTTTTTCCATCTGGAAAGTTGCCAAATTAAGCTAGATGCAAGTATATTTGTACATAGAGCCAAAAAAATAGATTAGATTTTATTAATTGAAAGAAGATTTTATATCTTAATTTATTATTTACATCTAAAATTAATACTTTGAGATATAATAAAACAATTGATTTGTATTGTAAAGACTTATTAAAGTCAAGATATATAGAGTAGAAATGCAATTAGAGATATTCTACTATTATTTAGATTTATTTACAGCCTTATAGTTTGAGACAACCAAATACGATTTAACTTGTCAAAACATAATAAAGGAATATATAAAAATTATAAGAATGACATAAAACACTAAAAAAAGATAAAGAAAAGAAGATATAATTTTTTTTTATAAAATTATAGACAAATTATTATTAGATCTTAGTATATATTTTTAAGCTTAAGTTTAGAATTAATTATTTATAATGTAAAAATAAAATTAATATGTAAAATTCATATAACTTTAATGTATAATAAATCCAAATGGCTGAATATTCTACATATTAACTTCTCTTTTAATCAAAAAGATGGATGGTTTAAGTATAGAGAAAGTTAAGGAGCTATACTTATATGGTTATTTTTGTATAAAGAGTAGTGGTTATTATATAGAGGGCACAAGTAAGACCTAATACATCTGGTTAATATACAATATGTAGAAAGATTTCATGAAAAACTACCTTTAAAAATTCAAGGAATATTTCTAAGTTAGGTATATCTAAGATTAGTTTGCATGTTTAATATATAAATCAGCTTAAAGTTTAAAGAAGTAAGGACCATAGAGACCATTTTCATGGCAATAAGGTAAATATTCTTCTAAGGTTTTATCAATTTTTATTATACAATTAAGATAATTTAGAAAAAAAATAAATTCATTTATAGATAATTTGGATATAATGTTATTATTTTTTTAATAAAAATTTATAGAATAATATAAATCATAAAATATTTGAGTAATTAGTCTAAAATTTCTATAAAAGAAAAATTATTACAAAAAAAATTAAAAAATTAAAAAATTAAAAAATTAAAAAATTAAAAAAAACTAAATCATAGACTTTTAATCCTTAAAATATGGAATAATTCTTAAATTGTGAAGAACATCATAGCCATAAGAAAGGAAATAAAACATAAGTAAAGTTTTATAATTCTATTAGTAATAATAATATGGCATATTAATACAATTATATTTTATATATGTCTAAATAAAAGCCAAACTCAACTTTATAATCCACTTTCATATTAACAAATAAAGACCTTAATTAGATTTTAAGGTTTAAGGTTTCAATTATCAATCTAAAGTGGAGTTTTAAGTATTATTTCTTGAACAATTACAAACTATTTGAGCAATATATTTTGTGACAATGTTTACAAAAATAAGTAGTTGTGTTCATGATTGTTGTTTTCATCCCTTTTGTTTTATTTCTTTACAAATTATTAATAGCAAGTATATAATTAGTGAATATTTGAGCATCTATGTTATTAATAAATAAATTTTATATTTATATAATGACATCATGTCTCTTCAAATTTAAGTCTCTTCATATTTTAAGTTGACATTAATCTTCGTAATATACACTTTGTGAAAATTAATTAATGTTATTAATGTTACATATTATATTTTATTTTCTTCTTTTTTCTTCTTTTCATATGGTAACAAAGCATTGAATATGATTCTAAGTTTTAATTAATTCAATAATTAGAAATAGGAGAAAAAAATAAACATCTATATTATACATTAATTATTTTTCTAACAACAAATTAATTAACTATGGATCATTCAAATTCAATTCATAATACAAGTTTGTTAGAAAAATTATCATCTACCAATTAAAATTTATGGAGTATTAAAATAAAATTATTCTTATTTTAAATGGATTTTTTTCTTTTTTTTTTCTTTTTTTTTTATCGTGAATGCAAAAAAACTTCATCTTTGTCTTATAGACATTGCATTACAATATGCATAAAAAATTAAAGATGCTAAAGCAAGAGAAGTTGTTATATTATGTTTTAGTGATAAATTATTTAGCTTAATAAAATCCCTTAAAACTTCTTAAGAAATATGAGACAAGTTAGAATCTACATATCACTAATCTTGCAATTCAAGACATAGCACAAAAGAAATTATTTCAATTAGATATGAATAAAAAAAACATCCATTGCTATATTATGTATTGTCTTGCTTGAAAATTCATCAGATACTTAATTGTGAAAGGTAAACTTATATTTTGCAACAACCAAAGAATCTAAAAATTTTAATAATTTTTTTAATTAAATCTTAATAAAATCTTAATAAGTCTAATCAAATCTTATTCAAATCCTACAAAAATCTTTAAAAAATATTTAAAAAAACCTTAAATAAATCATTAAGAAATCTTAAAAAATAATTTAAATCCTAAAAAACTTTTAAATAAATCTTTAAATTTTAATAAAATCCTAAATATACCTCAATAAAATTATAAATAAATCCTAATAAATTCTAACAAAGTCCTTAAAAACTCTTAAATAAATCCTAAAAATCATAATAAAATCTTAAATAAATTCTAATAACTTTAATGAAACTCTAAAAAAATCTTAATCAATCCTTATCAATTTATTAAGCAATCTTAAAACCTAAATAATTATTATTTAAATTATTGATATTAATTAAAGAGTTTTACACATTTCAATCTAAAAATTAATAAAAACACAAAAAATTTAAAGAATATTAAACTTAAAAATTTGAATAAAGAAATCCTAGTTTTCTTGGATATCAACCATATTCTTTTTTTTTAATCTTGATGTCAATCTAACAACACCAATAGCTTCTTAATAAACCATTTACTTACTCTCAAAATTTGCCAAAATGTTACAAACTAAGTTTACTATTAATTTCTAAAATCTATTTTAATCCTACCAATAGATTATTCAAGATCAAAAAAACCTTCATTGATTCTTAAAATCCAAATTTCAAGACATTAATCCAATTGAATTTCAATAAAATTTGATTTAATTTTTTGATTGAATTCAATTCTTTAAAGTATATTTAAAAAAAAAAAATTCAAAACTCTAAAATACTTCATCTATAAATTTATTATAATACTTATAAAATCCTCAAAAATATATATTTTTTAAAAATTTCAAATCGCCTAAAATAATTCTAACTTTGTAAAGCTTTTGCAAAATTAATATCAATCCAAATCACTTCAAATCAATACTCAATTAACTTTTATCAATTTTTTTTATAATTTCTATTTCCAATTAACAAAGAAAAATCCTTAATTATCATAGGTATATAGTTTTGTGCCTTAGGATTTGATTTTGACTCTTAATCACAACTAGTCTTCTTTAGATATCAATTTCTAATTTTTTTATATTATTTTTTCTAAAATTTATTCTTTATTTATTTCTAAAGATTTTTTTAATTTATTATTCTTTAATTTAATTTATTTTATCTTATTTATGGTATTATAAATTATTTCGAAGCCTTTCTTATTAAAAAAAATATTAAAATTAAATGTTTTTATTCTCTTTTATATTTTATCTATGTTATTTTATGAATTTATTTCTATTATTTTTAATTAAAATATTTTATAATATAATCCACATTTTTTTCTTTCATCCAATACTTGTGTTATAACAAAATATCGTAATAGAATCCATTAAATATTTTTAATGATTTTTTAATGAAGTTTCAGTGTTAAAACTTATTTTTATTAAAAAACATCAATTTGTATATTTATTAGGAATTTTTTTTCCTTCATGGAGGAATTTTATTACATCACAATATTTGAATATAAATAAAACTCTATCTAATCTGATTTTAAGAATTTTAAAAGAATCTACAATGTGACAATATGAAGATTATAAGCAAAGTTCTATTAAAACATCTAAGTTAAGATTTATTTTGACAAGAAGTCAATACAAAACAAATAATTGTAAACAAAAATATTTTTTTGAATATTTTTGAATTCAAGAGTAATATTTTAACAAATAGACCACATAGAACAAAAGAAGACAATTCAATAAATTCATATAAATCATTAATATATTATTATTGTAGTAAACCAAGACGTAAATAATTTTATTGTAGAATTCTTGCATGTAAAGAGACTAAACAAATCCCAAGACAATTTTATTTTAAGTAGAAATTTTGAATCAAACTTGATAAAATCAGATACACTTTATTTATTT
Organism: Physcomitrium patens; assembly: GCF_059467195.1. Taxonomy (NCBI): domain Eukaryota; kingdom Viridiplantae; phylum Streptophyta; class Bryopsida; order Funariales; family Funariaceae; genus Physcomitrium; species Physcomitrium patens. Next base: position 3,439,209 of record NC_143411.1, on the reverse strand, counting down.
ATTATTACTAATAAGAATGAATTTACAATTATATCTATTTGATATTTGGATACTAGAACAACATATCATATGATATCAATCAAGGACTGGTTCATATCATATTAGATTTTAAATCCACGCTTAATTATAAACATAGAGGATGATACAAAATATATAGCCATTAGCAAAATTATAATGTAAAATTAAGTAAAAAAATGATAAAATTATATATATACAAGAAATTTTACACATATCAACTTTAGGTAAAACTTTATTGTCCATGTGTTTAGCTATTACTCGATGTAAAAGCATTAATTTTTTTTATAATTATTGTAATATTGATATAAATCTCAAAGTTAAAAAAAAAAATATAATAAGAATTAATCAAGTTAGAAGTCTTTATCTATTAAAAGTTGAGATTTTTTACTTTAAATAATCAAATTCATTTGTAATAAGTAAAATACCTGTAAAAAAATTATAATATGACATCATTGCTTAGGACATGTCAATCAACATACATTGAAAGAAATGAGTAAATTTGACATAAATATCCCATTATTTTATATTGTGAAGATTGCTTGAAAATATACTAGGTACATAGCTATAGAAGATAAAATAGAATTTGCAATAAGAAAATCTTAATAATTCTAATAGAATCTTATATAAATTTTAATTAAATCTTAATAATACTAATAAATCTTTAATCAAATCCAAAAGAAGTCTAAAAGAAATTTTAAATTATTCTTAAAGAAATATATATCATAAAACAATCCTAAAGAAATATCAAAGAAATATTTTTTAAATATTTAAAATAAAAATCTTAAATGGATTCTAACCAAATTTTAATTAAATTCTAAATCAAACCTAATCAAATCCTAATGAAATGCTAAATAAATTCTAATAAAATTCTAATAAAATTCTAAACCAACCCTAATCAAAACCTAACCCAATTCTAACCAAATTCTAATGAAATCCTTAAAAATCCTAATATAATCCTAAATTAATCCTAATTATATTCTAAAAAAATTCTATATCCTAACCAAATCCTAGTCAAATCCTAATTAAAATTTAAAGAGATCCTACACAAATCCTAAATAAACAAAAAAAATCAAAATAAATCCTAAATAATTCATATAATTATTTTAAAATCTCAATAAATATTTATAAAATTATTGATCATAATTCAAATTTTACTCACATTCAATTTGTAAGTAATTAAAAAATATAAAAAATTTGATAAAAAATAAAATTCACTAATCAAAAAAAAAAAAAAAAAAAAACTCCTAAATTCTCTTGGATATTGGTTGCTCTCTTCTAATCTAAATTTTGATCTTCCAACAAAAATTCCTCCTCACTAAACCATTCAAATATTTTAAAAATTAGCTTATGTATAGATTTTTAAGTCAAAATTGCTCTCACCAATTTTTTCTCCAATTAAACTAGTAGATTTTTTAGAAACAAAAAAGCCCTCAGTGATTCAAAATTTCAAAAATCCGAGACTTTAATCTGATAAAACTCTCATAACCTTCAATCTAACTATTCAATTAATATCAAATTTATTAAAAACATTAAAGAAAAGAAAAATATCAAACTCACAAAATTTTACTTATAAATATACTACAATACTCACATAATATTCAAAATTATAAATTTCTTTTTATTTCTTGAAATCCAAAACCACTAAATACATCACTCATTTTGAAAAGCCTTCAAAAACTCAATATGATTTCAAATCCCAAGAAACTAACTCTTGAAAAATCTCTCATTATTTTTGTGATTGCTCGTTTTACTTATTCTGGAAGAAACCTCCCAGAATAAACCTGTATAGGGAGATTCGAACATGGGGAATGGCTAATTGCTTAAGCATTCACGTTAGGGTCACACAATCAATTACCTCCTGAATATATCGTCTCTATTTCTAATATCTGAACACATAAGGAAACTATAATCTCCTTCTTCACCTTATCGGTCTCTTCCTTACAGTAATTCAGTCATACCAATAACTGCTATTTCCACCAATATATTCATCCTCATAATCTCCAACTGTAATATTGCGCCCTCATAGCTTTCAGCACACAATTACCCTCGTTCCAATCACTGAAATTCTTCACAGAGAACTGTCATTCACATTACAGTGTTTCACACAAACACAGACTCATTCTCTCTACTGAAGTACAATCAGATTTCAGCATTCAATCTTTCTTTTTTTCAAATAATACCAATGACATTTCCATTCCATAATTCACTTCACAATATTGAGAAACTGTCAATCCTCTTATTCAAAGAAAATAACAAACAAAAGAAAAGAGGTAGCACCAAGATTACCCTGGCTCACACTGTCATAGCGATGGCCCTCGACTCACAACTATCACAGCCTGGCCCTCGGCTTACGACTCTCACAGTTTGGCACTTTAATTAACTTCTACAACTCCTATATACTTTCTCTTGATTCTCCAAATTCTAACTGTAATTCTATAAATAATCACTTTTAATAACTAAATCACTCATCCATCCTCCTGAATTTCCTATTATATGGACTATTAATATATTTTACCAATATCTTTCAAAAACGAATTAATATCTATTCTATAATTTTACTCCCAAATCTTTTTCTTTGATCAACCAAAGAACTTTAGAATTGCCATAGGTACATAATTTTGTGCCTTGGAATATGATTTCGACCTTGGTTCACAATTGATCCTTTTCAAATATCATTTTTTTTTAATTTTTTTTATTTTGGGATAAATTTTACTAAAACCTATTTTTAAATCTTTTCTAAAGATGCTTATATGATTTATTTTCTTAATTTACTTTATTTTTATTTATTCATGGCCTTATAAGTAAGAAAAAAAATCTTTAATCAAAAGGCAATATTAACACTTATTAATTTTTATTACCTTCTTGTCTATTATCTATATTTCTAAGATAATTTATTAAAATATTTTGATTTTAAATCTCCTATAATATAATATTTTTTTTATTTTGATTTTTTTTCCATGTAATGGCCATATTATAATATAGTACTATATATATATATATATATATATATATATATATATCATATTTTTTTAATGTAAAATTTATTTAGATAAAAAATAATATAAAAATTCTTTTTTCAAAGATAAAACTTTACATGCTTCAAAACCACTTGAGTTGGTTTATATCAATATAAGTAATTCTATGCAAACTAAATTTATTAAAGGATTTATTTATTTTTTCATCTATATTAATGATAATTCAAGATTTATGGCAATAGAATTCTTACAATATAAATCAAAGGTATTTCAAAAATTTCAAGCATATATTGAAAATCAAATAAATTATAAAATTTTAGATTATATACTCTAATAATGGAAGGAGAATTTATATCAAAAGAATTTAATAATTTTTGTATTCAACATAGAATACTATTTCAATTTATAGAATTTTTTTACATTAGAATAAAATGGTATTAGCAAAAGAAGGAAAAAACTTTTTTAGAGTCCATTAGATGTATATTACATATATTTAGATTATCTAATTTTCTTTGGATAAATGTCATAATCACTACTTGTTATATACAAAATAGAATATTTTGAAAAGCATTAGAAGCTTTATTTATTCTTTTTACATAAAAGTATGGTAAGATACTTCATTCAAGTCATTTAAAAATCTTTGGACTTACAACATATATACATATTTTAGATGCGCATCAACACATGTTTGATATAAAAAGTAATAATTTTTTTTGTTAGCTATATGTTATGGACATATATTTACTATAATTATTACCTAGGTAATATGAATAGATAGAAGTAGATAAAAGTAGATTGATTTCATAATATCTTCTAGAGAAGCTTCTTAGAAGCTTCATAGATATTATTTTGTCTTTACATGTGTTTATACTTGATTGGTAGGTTAGAAACTTGGTCAACAAGTTAACCACATGCCACACATGTTGGTTGCTTGCAAAACAAGCTAATTATGTGGTGCCCATATAGAAAACTTGCCTTGCAAGTTAAGATATGTGTTGTACAAAGTCAACACGTTTTTGGAGGTCATATAGAACGTCGCCACGTAACTCCTAGGTAGATAGTATATATAGAAGCAAGAGTGAAGCCTTCTTCACTCTTGTCAATTCTTTTCTTGCTTCTAGTCTAGTTTCAAGGATCTTTAGTTTTCTTGTCTTTTGGCAATAGCCACTCTAGTTTCTTTTTTAATATACATATTTAATTATTTCTATTTTTTCATCTTTCTTTAAGAAAAGTCTCACTTATTTATTTATTTTTATCAAGTTCTTGTCCTTGACAGATTAACAAGAGTACACTTAGAATATTAGAGCTTTGTCTAATCTTCATTGAGAGTGGATTACCCCTTTTCCTTGATAAGACATACGCGTATTAGAAGTTGCCAATTACCCTCTTTTAAATTGATATTATCCTTAGTATTTTCTTTGTTCTCAAGTCCTAACTTTTGTTTATCTTGAGCGATATAAGACATCTTCTCTTTTCTAAGTATTATCATACCAAAATTTGCTGAAATAAAAAGTGCAATGGCACAAATGTAAGAGCAATTGAGGGAGTTAATACTTGTGATGCATCAACTCAATTTACCACTACAAGGAGCAATAAGATGGCAAGAAGTGAAGATATAGAAATGATTGGAGCTGCTTCAACATCTGTGCCAAATCATGTCCTTTCTCTTATTATGGAACATCCTTCCAATATTAAAAAACAAAGAATTACCCTATTTAAAAAGTTTGATGGCACCAAATCAAAGTTTAGACGCTTTATCAATCAAGTATAATTTGTGATTGAACTTCAACACCAAAGCTATCTAACTCCAAGATCGCAAGTTAAATTCATTGATATTCTTCTTTTCAAGTTCAATATTTTTATGGTTTTCTTATTATAATTTTCAGTTGCTATTCTTGTTCTGTAATCTTTAATCAAGTGACCTATTTTCTTACAGAAAAAGTATTTTTTAATAGCAAAATTATTCTTTTCATATAGTTTAGAGGTAATATTCTGTCCTTGTGAACTGCTCTTGAAATCCTTATTAAAATAATATTTCTTATTATTATTCTAAAATTTCTTACCTATATACAAGGTTGAATTATTATCAGATGTTAAATTTATGTTTTTCATGAGTGTTTCTTCTTGGATCAAATCTGTTATCAAGGATGTTAATGTAATCCCAGGCTGCCTTCTTAAGCAGCTAATGAAGGATCTATAACTTAGAGGCAAACTTCTCATTAAAGTGAGAATTGCTTCATCATCTAGAAATGCTGATCCTGCTGCCAGTAATTGTTCCATATGTGCTCTAAAGGTATGTATGCGTTTAATAACACTATCACCTTCTCTCATTTTTAAGGTGTATAATTTGTCTTTTAAATACATCTTAGTTACTCCATCATGTGATTCAAATATTTTTATTAATCCTTGCCATGCTGAATTAGCTGATGTGCAAGATTGTATATGTGAAACAATATTGTTTTCTAAGCAATTATTAATTATAGTTAAAGACTAGGTATCCTTGTCTATCCATGTGCTTATATTCCCTACTCCTGTGGCAGGTAAAGCTGGGATTCCGGTAGCAATTTCAGCTTCCGTTGGTTCCACTAGTAAGAGTTCTTCACCACTTACTATGGGCCATAACTTTTCAGCCTTGAAAACCAATGTTAGTCTATGTTTCCATATGTTAAAATATGAACCATTGAATTTTGGAACATGATTAATATCCACTTTTTGTGTCATCTTCAATATTTTGAATTTGAAATTGAATTGTAATTATTTATAAATTTATTTTTGATCAATTCAATTTTATCTTTGCTTATGGTTTGTATGTTGCCATTTTCAGTCTCAAATTGCTTTTCATGGTTTGATGAACTTCAAGTTCTTCATCGACCTTTGTTGTTATAATGAATTGTATTGATATTATTTTCATTATAAACTATTTTTGTAATTTCAGCAATTATTTTCTTAATAAAGCATTTACAAAAGCTTATTTTTAGGATCTAATATTTCTATCGCTCTGATACTATGTTGAAAACATCATTATTATTAATATGATCAATTGATACACAATATATATATTGTGTGTACAACCGTGACACCAAGCGTCACAACTCTTGGTGTAAGGTCAATGTAGTAGATAGTATTCTACACAGGTTACTAGTGTACTATACAGTATAATTCTCCCAATATGTTCACCAAGAGCTGCAGAGTAAGCAGCGACACATGAGTAGCAACAAACGTGCGAGCGAACGAAGCTTCTCGGGAGGATATCCAGGTTCAGATCAGATCAGTTCAGGGTCAGAACAGTTTAGGTTTAGATCAGATTAGTTCAGGTTCAGGTTCAGAGATGTATGTCTCTAGAGACCAACACAAGAAAAGGAGTCTTGGTGCTTGACCACTGTAGCGCAACCTTCGGAGATCGGAGGAGGCATAAACCCAAAAATTGATTTTGTTTCTTTGTTTCCTTGGGTTTTTTTTTTTTTTTTTTTTTTTTTTTTTGTGGAATTAAAAAATTAAGAAAATTATGAGCATGGGAAACGCAATCACACCAAGGAGCCGGTGCAGCAAGATGGGACAGTGTGCATCACACCACAGCTTTATCGAAGCCCTCGGTCTTCAGAAGCTGCACTCAAATTTGCAGTGTCGGTGCTTTTCTCGCAAATCCCCTGGCGTAGGAGGCAAAAGCGAAGGTTTGTGCGGAAAAAGAAGGCGATACAGAGTCCCCACCAGAGCATCCTTCCAGTCGGATGTTGGCATGCGAATAGCATCGTCGTTCGATCAGGCGAGGCTAGCCCTGGCGACACGAGGTGACCCATCGGTGCCCTTTGGCTCTGGTGCTGCCAAACTTCCTTCTGCCAAGACAAGGCTGGCAGTGAGGAATCCGACTTCCCTGGACTTGGGATGTGCTTACTTCGGTATGCAGCGAAGCGCATCGATCGTCAGCGAAACAGTGGCATTCGGCGACCGAGTACTACCCACCTCGGCCTCCAACTGGCGCGTCCTTAAAACATATATATATATATATATATATTATTTTCCGAGTTTCTGTGTTTCTTTTGCTTCGGTCGAATGTAGAAGAATAGTGCAGTCCACTGCTGGTCCATAGACAAAGCTCATGATATTGTAACAGTAATGGCTTCTGAACTTGTTCATTGTAATACACGTGTGTGTGCATATATATATATATATATATATGTAAATGTGTATAAATGGATTCTATTTTAAATTCTATACTTAATGATACACACATGTTTATATCTAATTCATCTTTTTATTTAATTTGTGCACAATGTAGAATTGTTACAAAAATTAGATGAATAACATTTTGTTGCAAATGAGAATGCGTCGGAAGCCAAGGAGAGAGCACTTTCAATGTCTTAGTTAAGAATTGGATAAGTCACAACTTTTGGTACATAGAATATGGAACATACAACACTCTTCTTTTGGAAGTGGGACTTAATTCTCTACTCAAATAAGACCTAACATATTCCTAAAAGCTAGAAACTTATCTCTAAAGAGAGGTTTTGTGAAGATATCCATGCCATCTACTTTGTGGAAGAATACTCCAAACCAATTTTTCCTTTCTCCATACATTGCCTAATAAAATGATTTTCTGTATACCAATGCTTTGTATAGCCATGGTGTACTAGGTTCTTAGCAATAGCAATGGCATGCTAGTTATCTTCATAAATGAGAATTCTTTCCCGCTCATAAATGTTATAATTTGTAGGTACTTTACAAAGCCATAAAATCTTTCTTGTTGTAGTAGCTAAAGTTGCATACTGTGCTTTTGTTAATAAAAAAAAACTAAATATTACTTCTTCTTTGACTAAGTGATAATTGCTTTGCTCAATATAAATGCATAACCTCTTATTGAACATTGCATCTCTACACAACTTGCTCCATTTGCATCATTATAGCCTTCAAGTTGTAAATTTGTTTTCTTTCTTCTACATTACAATATCAAATATTTTGCTCTTTGCAAGTAATGAAATATTTATTTGATTCTTTATCAATACAAAACATATGGATGTGCCGTGTATTGAGCAAAATGTTGATAATCAAATGTAATGTCATATCTTGTACTATTTGTAAGATATAATAATGAACTCAAAGTTTTTTGATAAAACTTTACATCTTTTGGATCCAAAAAATTATCATTCTCATGTTAAGTGACATGACTTTGTGCTATTGGTATAGCAACTCCTTTTGCATCTTTCATCCCAAATTCTTCTAACTTTTGACAAATATACTTAGTTTGATTCAAATTAATAATACCATTTTTCTTATCTTGCAAAACATTAGTGCAAAAAAAATCACTAGGTTCACCAAGATCTTTCATCTTGTAGCACTCTTGTAATTTATTCTTACATTTTATAAATATCTTAGAGTTGCCACCAATAAATACATCATTGATATAGATAATTAGTGCAAGATCTAGTCCCTCAATGTACATTGTGTACAAACAAGGGTCTGATTTTAAGCACTCTCAACTAAGATTCAATAAGATTTATCCAAATTCTTATTTTTTCCATGTTCAAATTGCTTCAAATTATGTAAATTCTTTAACAATTGCAACACCTTACCTTTATATTCTAATGAAAAATCCAAATCTTTTGAAATTTTTACATAAATGTCCTTTTTTTTAAGTTCTCCATTTAAATAAGCTGAAACAACATCAAGTTGCAATATATTCCAATTAAAGATAGCAAAAATTGCAAAAAATATTTAAATTTTTGAAAGGCAAGTAATTAGTGTAAAATTTTCCTAGTAATTAAGATCCTTTACTTGAATAAAATCTTTTGTAATAAATCGTACTTTAAAATATTCAATAAAGCCATTGCTAACAAGTTTTTTCTATTTTGCACATATAATCTTGAGGCTTGAGGTTAAAACATTTCTAATTTATTTAAATGTGGAAATCTAATATATCAAGATTATTTCTATGATCCATATCTTTTCTAATTTTTTCTTAAAGGATTAGTAGATCACTAAGTAATTCATTCTTGTTATCAAAAAAATCACATCTTGATTGAAGATCACCTTCTTTTTTTCAAGTAGAAAAATTCTATGTCCTTTTGCTACTTTTGAATATCCAACAAAAATATCCTTTTTTGCCTTTGCATTGAATTTTTGATGTTTTTCCTTTGGTATGTGATATCAAGTAAGAAAACCAAAGCAATGAGCATTTTGAAGAGAAGATTTTTTACAATAAAAAATTTCATGTGATGTCTTACTACTGAATCTTCCAAATGGAAGGCAATTGCAAGTCCAAGCTACAAATTTTGCTACAAATACTCAATATTAACAATCCAGCTTAGCATCATCTAGAAGTATTTGTATTCCTTCAAAAATTATCTATATCATATGCTTTGCTATATCAATAATTTCATGTAAATATGCAAGAGTGATCTTGTATCAAATACCTTCAGTTTTGAGGAGAGAACCAAGCTTATTATTCAAGAATTTAGTACCTTCATCAATGAAAAAAGATATTACCTTCTTTTTAGGTCTTCTTTGTATCTTTGCTTTTCAAAACTTATAAGCAACATGTACTTAGTCCTTAGTTTGAAGAAATGCAAGACTATAATAACCAAAATATTCATCAATTTACTTAGCTAACTATTTGGTGCCACCAAAGCTAGTTGTATTAGAATAACTAAGATCAAACACTATTACATCTAAATTACCATTGGCATATTTATGCTTGTCTAAAAAAGATTGCTTATAGATTTTTCCAATAATATATGACTCACATATAGGTATTTTATCTTTTTTTTCTTTGATCTTTAATCCTTCAATATAATTCATCTACTTTGCCTCTCTTATTATATGCATTGAAGCATGTGCTAATATTTGATGTCATTCAATAAGTACATGATTTGTAATAGATGAGTTAGAAATTGTAGCAACTTCTTCAATTTTACAAGGCATAAGGTAAGCTTTACCTACTAGCATATCTTGTGTGAGTAAGTGACTTGAAGGTAGAATCCAATCAATTCTATTGACATCCAAGTTAAATTTATAACTTTTCTTGCCTAAAGTTGCAGTTAATAATAAAGTATGACATGCTCAAAGAACTTACTAGATATCCTTCTCAATGACAAGAATGTGTTTTCTTGTAGGATCTAAAACTATGAAATGCATCTTATTTGAGCGTTGAGACTTACTAATGCTACCATTATAGCTTTAAAGTTAGATAGTTGCATTTTTATCAAAATTGAAAAGCTTACTCTTATCTCTTTGGATGTATACATCCACTACACTATCAATGCATACATAAAGTTTTAATTGGATCAACAATGCAATCATTGTTTTTGAATTAAATGATACTTCTTGAATTGAAAGAGCAAAAATAACTTTAGCATTTATTACACCATTGTTGTTTGTTTTAGGACATTTTGTATTACCTTATCAATGCCTCTTTTGTCTACAAGCCCTGTAAGTATTTCTAGAATTATCAATCTTAGGCTTTTATTTTATTATAGATGGTGCTTCTTTAAGACTTGTTTTCATCTTACATGCACTACCAAAGCAAAAAATAGACAACTAGTTTTTTTTTTCTTTTTTCCTTTATGTCTCTTCTTCAAAGAGAATAGATTGTAATACTTCTCTCATAATCACTTTTCTTTTCCTTGATGCAATTGATTAAATAAATAAATCCCAATATTTTGATAATACAATAAGTATAAAAAATACCATGCTTTGTTTGCTCATTTTACCACCAGCTTCAATATATTGATTTTTAAGATAAAAAATCTCTCTACAAAAAATCTTTATAGATTTTTATCCACATATTAAAGTTTATATAATTTCTTCATTAAAAATATTCCAGTGATAGCTTCTAAGGGCTTATGGATCTTAGCTAATATATTTCAATTTTCTTTTGTAGTATTATATTTTTAAATATGAGTTAATTGCAAAGGCTTAATATTCAGTGCAATCAATGCTTTTACTTAAACTTTTTTTGATTTCTATTTTAATTTTTTTTATCAATATCTATAAAATATTTTAATGTACCATCTACATGCATGCAAAGCTTGCAAATAGGCATTAAGTGTTTTATAACAAATATTCATGTACCATAGTTTTTTTCATTTAATCAATCAATGCAATGATCCATCAAAAATGCCATTGCCAAATACAATTAATGCAATAGCAAGAAATAACTATAAGAAAATATTTAAGAAATAATCTATAAAATAAAATATTTAAAAATTAGTAATAGTACCAAGCTATATTAGATCAAAAAAAAAAAAAAAAAAAAAAAAAAAAAAAATCCTCACCACCAACAACAAACAAAATTTAATTAAATAAAAATTACCATCAATAGAATTATATTCTATCTCTAGTAGCTCAAGTACCTCTAGCAAGGCTCTAATAAGGTCCTAAAAACTTCCCAACTTCAACAATGACAGAGCTTTGGTAGCAAGTAGATCATCCAAATTTGAAAAATAGATATTTTTTTGTAGATATTCATCTATAGTATTTTTAATCCAACTTTGATATTGTATTACAAAAATTAGATGAATGATATTATGTTATAAATAAAAATGTGGTGGAAGCTAAAAAAAGAGTATTTTAAGTGTCTTAGTTATGAGCTAGATAAATCATAGCTTTTAGTATATAAAATATGGACATTCAACAAAAACATAACTTTTGAGAGAAACCTTATTCAAAACAATCACTTGGAATTGCAGTACTTTGTAGAATTTGCAATCTATAGATGCATACAAAAAAGTATTGTATCATCTTAATTACTTCATTATAATTTTTGTTGATATCATGATTTGAGTATATAATAATTTGATATGATACTATATTTTTTTTAAATAATAAAATTTTAAAAAATAATTTAGAGAACTTATATTTGAAGTTAAAAACAATCAGTGGATCTTATCAAGGAATTTTATAGGATAAATATAGTATCATATCAAATTTAAGCTTAAGACAAGATTTTTATGTTAGTAAGATGTGCAACAATGGTTATAATTTGTATATCATTGTTGTGTGGTATGATTTTCTATCTAAGAGTGCATCGGATATCTAGTTGTAGAGATTTTAATATTAATTTATTGAACAAGTTTAATAAGTGATGTATTCTTATTATAGAGGCCAAAAAAATATAATAGTATCAAAAAATATTTTATTAATGAAATCCGTTTATATTTAAGAAGCTTTATACATAAGGCTCTCTAAAATAATTAAAAATTTCCTAATATCCTTGGCTATACCAAATCATAACTAACTATTTGCATATAAGTTTGATTTTTTATAAGCTTAAAGAAAATCCATAATCCTCTTATAAATATCCATCTTTATATCATAATTTTTTTATAGCTCTATATATCCATTTTTAACATATATATAAAGTCTTGGCTCTCAAAAATCCCTTTACTTTGTATAAAATGTCCAAATTGTAGCAAAATCTCTTCAAAACATTTTTCTCCTATAAGGGATTTTTTCTCCCTAAACTTTACAAATTCACATCTCTTGATCCAACCATTCAATTTTTCTCAAATTTCTAGAAAATGTAGACTATATTCTTAAGCTTTACTACAATAAAAATAAACCATAAATCTACTATAAATTATCTAGCATCTTAGAAATCTTAGTAGGTACTTTAAATCCTAATTTACAAGCACCTCAATACTATTTTTTCCATATCTCAAAAATCCAAACTCCAAATGCCACAAAATTTGTGAAGAAAGTTTATGAACATGATAACATATATTCTTCGAAATTTTTAGCTAAAATCTTGTTAAATTTCTCAAAATATAGCTTAAAACACAACCACTAGTAAATTGAGTCACTTATTGCCTTTAGATTGGAAGTGCTGACTTCAACTTCCTATAATTCTATTTTCCAAGCTTATAATTTATCAAAAATATATGAAAAATATTTCTAAAAAAATGATCTCTCCAACCCCAGTTGCCGATCTTTCATTGCTTTCCAAACACAGGTGTTATGTCTAAAAGAGTGATAGTAGATACAAACCCACACCTTAACTTTGAGTGTTTATATCTCTTTCATAAAAACTCCAAATCACAAAAAAATTGTACCAAAACTATAGTCAAAAATCTAAAATCTCTAAGCTTAGCCTTTTAAGTTTGAATTCTTTTGAAAGAATAACCCTAATCTCTAATAAGGCCTTAGGCAGCCTTTTTGAAGTCCATTAGGCATGCTTTTTGGCCAATAGCAATGGAAATTTTCATCTTCTATCTCCATTCATCCATATGGATTTTTTAACTACTCTTTTTGCTACCAAAATCCCTTTTCAATACTTTTTCTTATAAGATTTACATAATATATGCTCTAAACACCAAAAAAAAAGAAATAAAATAAGATTTCAAGAATCACCAATGTCTGATTAAGGTGGCTCTAAATATATAAAAGCTATTATCAATATAAAATCAATCTCAATAATAGCCTTTTTAAATAACCACTTCAAAGTTGTAATCTAATCATATTTTGTGACTAACTAAAATCTAATAATGTGGCTCTTATTATATTATATAATAAATTATACATTAAATATTTATGTGTATTATTTTTATATAGTAGCCAAACCACAACACAATAGTATACCAAGAGGTATGTTGATGTGAATTAGATTTATAGAGAGATTAGGCTTTTAAAACCATGAATCAAAATCTTTACTTATAATAAGAATATATATATTCATATGCTTACTATAAAGTACATTTGTTTAGTTCTAATTCTTTGGTTGGTACACAAAAAATAATCTATTGAAAGGCATTCAATTTAAAGCATGATAGATTGTCTTATCAGTGTCTTATTAATTGGCTGCTCTTTTTGATTGCATTTGTATATATCTATCTACAATAAGTAAGATACAATCTACCTTCAATATTTGTTATCCCAATAAGTCTTAAGTTCACATGTATTAAGGAATATTGTACTATTTAGAAAATAAAATTCAAAAAATATACTAAAACATATTGATTATTAAGAGAATTTTAAAAAATTATATATATATTTTTTTAATAAATTCACTTTAATAAGTATTAATTTTATTAAAATTAATGTTAAGAAATTTTATAATTTTGATAAAATTGAAATAGGTCTATTATATAAAAATCTTGTCATAGTTGGAATTTATAATATTATATATAATTTATAATATCTTCACACATTATCAATTTCACATCATATAGATATAACAAGCTACAAGCTCTATCCATGTCTTTGGGATTTAAACTTCAAGCTGTCTTATATCAATCTCTTTATATTCTGGTATTATATCATTTGAGGATTTAGTAATGTTATGATATTATAATAGGTTTTTAATTTTATAATTTAGAAAGGTTGAAAGTTTAGGTTTATAATAAAAAAGAGCTTTGAATTTATTTTAGTACAAAAGAAAGATTATATAATGGATAGGATATTATCAATTGTTAAGGATATGAACTCAATGAAAGCAAATAAAGAAGTGAGATTTTTTCAAAGAAATATGATAAAATAAAAATAAAAAATTATATATATATATATATATATATATATATATTAAAAAAAAATAGAATGGCTGTTGTCAAAAGATAAGAAAATTAGAGACTCTTGAAACTAAATCAGAAACAAGAAAGAAATTGACAAGAGTGAAGAAAGATTCACTCTTACTTCTATATATATTATCTACCTATGATCTATGTAGTGACGTTCTATAAGATCTCTAAAAATGTGTTGGCTTTGCATGACATGTATTCTAACTTACAAGGCAAATTTTCTATATAAGCACTATATAGTTAGTTTGTTCCACAAGCTATCAACACATGTGATACATGGTTAATTTGTTGACTAAGTTTCTAACCTATCAATCAACTACAAACACATGTAAAGCCAAAACAATATCTAAGAAGCTTCTCTAGAAGGTGTTATAAAATTAATCTATTTTTACCTATTTCTACTTATATATATTAATTAGTTAATAATTATAGTAAATATATATCCATGACATTACTTTGCCTTCCACGGACGAGTTCTATGAGAAGCAATAATCACATATTGAAGGATTCTAAGATATGGTGAATTGTATTTGCCACATACTCTAATCTTTGTTCTTTTTGAAGGTAGTTGATAAGTCATTTCAACTATCAATAATGTCCCATTTTAAGGCAAAAGACCACTCTATTATCTAATCATTACTGAAACCTTTGTAACTTCTTTCAAACAAATCATTTATAATATCATTAGGATTTATTCATACTTCAAATAAAATTATTAAACATCAAGAGTCTCTTTTTAGGTTGTATCTTGCCATCTATTCAAACAAAAACATGTCATTCTTGAAGGTCTTCATCTCTATTACGTCATCATAAAGGCTATGATAATTATAATGTCGCATCTGGTAAGTCATCAAATGATAGCTCTTGAATTGAATCTACTAGCTATTGATTCTCTGTCTCGTTAACGACATAATTATAAATAAAAAAATACAAACAAGGATAAAAGATAAAATACAATATTTCTTAAATTATATTTTTTTTATAACAAAGATTTGATATTCTTCACCTTTATTTTGATGGATATCATTGATGAAAAACTTTTACTTTCTCTATTATATTTATAAGATTTTTTACTTGCTCCTATGTGTATTTGCTAATATTGTATCCACACTAATGAATAAGATATTCTAACTTATATTGATGTGGCTTTGGATCTAAGACTTCTTCCATCTCGAATTTTTAATTATTATCCACTTCTATAAGAGGTGATGGTATTTGTCTTCTTTCCAAGACATTCACTGTCTTATATGGCTTTAAAAAAGACACATAAAATATAAGGTGGATTTTCATAGACTTTGGTAGATGTAATCAATAAGTGACTGGAATGACTTGTTCACAAATAGAAAACGGTCTAAGTATATGATAATTCAACTTGTTATAAGAGCAAATAGTTTTAATATTACAACAAAGTAACCATAGCTTATCACCAATATAAAAATGAGGTTGTTCCTTGCAATAAGCATCTATGTTGTTCTTTTGTTGTTCTTGAGCCTCTTTTAGTCGTGCATTCATTATTATATGTAGCTCAAATAAATGATTTGTCAATCTTTTATTGCAAGATTATCAACTTTCAAAAAATCAAAAGCATTAAGTTATGAATGATAACCATAATTAGTAAAAAAAAGATATTTATTGAGTAGAAGAATGTATCATATTATTATAAGAAAACTCTAATAATAGCAAAATAATTGTCCAATCATCTTATTGATAATTAATGGTACACTTCAAATACTGCTCTAAAATTTAATTTACTCACTCTATTTGTCCATTAATTTGAGGATGAAAAGCCAAAGATAGTTTCATATCCACTTTTAGAATCTTCAAAAGTATTTTCTAAAATCTTGATACAAATTAAGTTTTCCTATCTAATATAATATCCTTATGCAATCTATGATAGTGACAGATGTTGTCAAGAAAAAGCTTGGTTGTTTCTTCACCTGTGATAGATTTTGTACATGGTACAAAATATGACATTTTGGTGAAATAATTTACTATCATGAATATAAAGTCATAAGGATCTGAAACTAGAAGATCCATAATAAAATTCATAGAAACAAAAGATTATGGTTGTTTTGGAATTAATAAATGTTGGAGAAGTCTATAGGATTGATAACAAAGAGTTTAACTTTGAAAAAATGTCACATAACTAAACAAAATCTTTCACTATCTTCCATATTTGTAGAAACCAAAAATCTTTGAATATAAATTCTAAAGTTTAGTTATATCCAAAATGTCTAATTGCTGGAAAGCTATGACATACTTGAAAAACATATAAATGTGCTTTTCTTTCTAGAATATATAGGCATCTTTCAAAAAAGAATAGATTGTTTTTGAACTTGAATTTGAAAGCATCATGAGAGTTAGATGAAGGGTTCTTAATATCATGAACAAGAAGATTAGATGACATACTTGATTGAATTTGTTTTACAAGGATTGAATGAATAGTCAATGTTGATTTTATTACTCAAAGATGAAAATAATTTGGCTTTAAGAAAAACATTCTTTATTGATTAAAAGATGCATATTTTTTTTTGATGTAAGATAAGAATTTTTAAAAAAATCATTTAATAAAAATATTATTTTTTTGATTGATAAGTAATCTTAAAATCAAATCTTGACAAAGATATGTTCTAATGGGCTTGGCAATGATTCAAAATATGTGCTAAAATAAAGTATTCAAGATTCTTATGATTGATATAAATAGTGATTAAACTAAAAGTATATTTTTAAATAATGGTACTATTTTTGAAAAAAATCTATTATTATAAGAAATTCTTTATTGTGAATTTCATAGTTAATTTTGGCTATTAAAAAATTTCTTGAATAAAATACTGTTGGATGAAGTTTATCATTTATTTATATTTTTGATAATAATATACTCAAAGCAAATTTTGATGTGTCTATTTTCATAAAAAATAGTTTAGAAAAGTTGATAGAATACAAGATTGTTACAAAAATAAAGATTGTCTTTAAAGCTTCAAGTGTTGCTTTTGCTTCTTGATTCCATTAAAGTTTTTTTTTTACAAGTCAAACTTGTTAGTAGAGCTCCAACTTGAAAAAATTTCTTGATGAAGATTCAATAGTAGTTGGCAAATTCTAAAAAATATTGAACATCTCTTATTGTTTTTGAAATCTTTTAATTTTTAATAGTTTGAACTTTCTTAGGATTGATGATAAGTCCATCATTTGAAATGATATATCCTAAGAAGTCAATCTGAGTAGTATAGAA
Source organism: Physcomitrium patens (assembly GCF_059467195.1). Taxonomy (NCBI): domain Eukaryota; kingdom Viridiplantae; phylum Streptophyta; class Bryopsida; order Funariales; family Funariaceae; genus Physcomitrium; species Physcomitrium patens. The sequence goes on along the minus strand of NC_143411.1, from coordinate 3,421,483 downwards.
TACTCTTTTTTCTATCTTAGCATAAAGTCTCTCATCTCTTAATTTTTATAACACATGACAAACTTGAAGTTCATATTCTTTTATGTTCTTAGAATAAAATGAGATATCATTTAGGGAATAGAAAATAAAGTCATCTAAAAATTCTTGAAAAATATCATTCATTAGATGTTGGAAAGCTATTAGTACATTTGTAAGTTCAAAAGATATGACATTGTATTTAAAACGTCCATACATTATTTGAAATGAAATGTTCCATTCTTCTCCTTCTTTAATAAGTATAAAATTGTATGTTCCTCATAGATCTTTTTTTGTAAAGATCTTAACTTTATTCAATTAATAAAGAAGTTTAAATATCAAAGGTAGTGGGTATCTATTTTTAATGGTGATTTTCTTGAATCTTTAATAATCAACATATATTTGCAATGATTTATCATTTTTCTTCAAAAATAAAATTTAAGTTCTTGTTAGAGATTTGGAATGACATATGAAGTTCTTAGCTAGATTTTTTTCAATATAGTCTTTGAATTTAGCCAACTCATTTTGTGATAAATTCTAAATTGGTCCAAATGGTGGTTGAGCTCCTTCTTAAAGAGCAATTGAATAGTCATAGGGATAATGCTCTAGTAGAGTATTTGCATTCCTCTTCTCAATTACATCTTGAAAATCTTGATATTGGCTTAGAATGTAACTTAAAATCTTTTTACCTTTAGAAATAGATATAGCATAAATGACTTAAGGTAATCCTTCTTTTGCAACATGTAAGAAAGCTCTTGCATCTACAAATACATGTTTAATTATATTAAACTTATGAATTTCTACTTGATCAAGTATATTCTTAGTTATACTTTTACAAAAGTTAAGACTACAAGAAATCTAATTTATTTTTGGATATTATTACAAAGCTATTAGGACCATTAGTTGTTACTTCTATAGGAAGAATTTCATGAGTAACATTTCTTGATGACAATAGATGACCATCTATGACTTCTATGTGAACATATTTAGTTTTCTTCACTAAAAGTATGCTATGTCTTTTAGCAAATTCTTCATTTAAAAAATATACTGAGGCTCCTAAATCTAATAAGGTAGAGACTTTATGATGTTTAGGTCCTAAAATAATATTTATTGTAAAACAAGGAGAGGGTTTTGAGAATAAGACCTTTATTAGGTGTTATACAAGGTTTGAGTAGGATGGTATTGTATTACATGTTGTCCTATTTGAGAATGCACTAGGTATTTGGCTATAGAAGGTGGGATTGAGTTTTACAAATATCCAAAAAATTCTAATATGTTTCATCTTTATAAGAAGAATGTAATTTGAATTTTAATTCAAAAGTGCTTAAATCCAATTCAAAGTATTTAAAAACACTTTTCTTACCAATCTCAACCATACATAAATTCCAATTGCTATTTTACTTCAATAATTAAGTAATTTCGAACTTTCTTTGCAAACCTAAAAGCTAATTAGAAAGCTTTAGCAAATTGTAGCTCGTAGTCTAACCATTTACTTGGAGCAAAATTTTGCATATAAATACGACTATAAGTCTTCTATGTGATTAATAAGAATTCACTCCAATTCAACTTACAGATTGTAAAAAAATGTCCAAAAACAATACTTATGTTACTTGGCTACCAACTTGAAAGTTGATACAAATGTTCTAGCAGTGATTTCTCCTTCTTCAACTATTAATCTCAATCCAAAATTGGTGTATAGCTTAATCTTTAAGTCTTCCAATATTATGCCAAATTTCACCTTAATCCAACTAATAGATCTTTAGATATCATAGAAATCCTATCCAACCTCAAATTGTCAACTTCTTATATGTTCTTATACCAAAATCTAGATATCACTCAATTGCACTGTTGAATTATCAAAAAAATTCACATATTTTTAGCTTAGCTAATAAACTAAGCAATATCAAAATTTGAACTATAGATGTGATATCAATTTTACAAACTAGCCAAGAGTATTAGCCCTAATTGCATTGTATAAATTCCAAGTTGTCAATACAAACCTTGATTTTGAACAAAAATTGCAAAGTTCAACATGTTCTACTAAAATCAATCTTATGCCTTTGAAACAAGCTTCAACTTAGTTCTCGAACTCTAATCTCCAATCAAGGTTGTTTTAGTGGCTAGAGGTCTGATTTTGACCGTGTCTCACAAATGGTCAATCCCGAGGTATCAATCTAATCTATCCTAAAGATTTTTAGCCCAATCCTACCTTTAACTTAACCCTAATATCAAACATAATAATTATTTATCTCTTTAAATGTGATTTTATTAATTTATGGTCTTTCTAATGTAGTAAAAGAGTCTCTACAGCCTAAAAGATAAAAGTACTAACCAACCTTCAACTCACTAACTATTAAGATAAGAAAATAAACTAAGAGGCTTTTATAAAAGCCATGTTTAGATACCTTGAATAATCATTGAACCAAGATAATTAGATATTAATTAAAAATTTAATTTTGATTATAGTTTCACTATATAGTCATATTACATCACAATAATGGTTCTTATTGTAATTAGATAATTTTTTTTTTTTTTTATACTATCTTTTTTGATGGCCATACTCTTCATTTGTGGTTACATTGCTTTTTTAAAAAATGCTAAGCAATATGCTTAGGTTTTCTATAATACAAGCATAATTCTTCTTCACAACAAGAAATTTTTTCTTACTCAGTAAGAAATTTGAAATGTACCACATCAATTTGCAAATCTTTTACTTCTGAATGTATGTATTAAAAAGATGTTGGCATTGTCATTGAATTACAATAACTTTGAGATGCACTTGTACGATTAACAAATCAAAATTCAAAAATTTAATTATCACATCTTATTGTAAAGTCAATTACTTGATTCAATATTTGAAATTAAATAAGTTGAGCATCAATTTTCTTACGTCATTGTAAATTATAGAAAAATTGGCTAATAAGTACAACATCATCCTATTTGATATCTATTGTAAGTTGTCAAAATTGTGAAGCATATAATGTTATCAATTAATTATTTTGTTTCAAAATATAGATCTTATTGGTTACAATATAAATTCCATCATGTTCTCTATACATAGATTAAAATTTTGCCAAAAAAAACCTTTAAATTATTCAATGTTGAATCTTGACGTTCAAAATAAGATAAAAACTATAATAATATTAAACTTAAAAAGAATGTATCAATGAATCTAACTTACGATCTTGAAGTTAGATAACTTTGGAATTGAAGTTCAATTACAAGTTGTACTTGATTCATAAATCCTCAAAATTTGAATCTTGTGCCATTAAACTTCTCGAGTAGTGCAATGCTTGATTTTCTAATACTAGAATGATATTCTACCATAGGATAGGGGAAAAGATTTGATGTAGATGTTGAAGCAGCTCTAATCATCTATACATCTTTGCTCCTTGCCATTCTTATTCTTCTATGTGGCAATAAATTAAGTTGATGTATTGCAAGCATTAACTTTTTTAATTGGTCTTATATTTGTACCATTACATTTTTCATTCCAAGAAGCTCTATCATGATAACAATTAAAGAAAAGAAGATGTTTAATATTGCTAAAGACAAATAGAAGAGAAGACTTAAAAACAAAGAAAAAATACTAAAGACAATATCAGTTTAGATGAAGGTAATCCACAATTTCTAATATGCTTAAGTCTTATCAAGAGAAAGGAGCAATGTATTCTTAATCAAAAAAAGACAAAGCTTTGATATTATATGTGTATTCTTCTCAATCTATCAAGGATATGAATTCAATGAAAGCAAATAAATAAGTGAGATTTTTTCAAAAATATATGAATATATATATATATTAAAAAAGAAATAAGAATGACTATTGCCAAAAGAGAGGAAAATTAGAGACTCTTGAAACTAGACTAGAAACAAAAAAGGACATGATAAGAATGAAGAAGGCTTCACTCTTGTGTCTATGTATACTATCTACTTAGGATCTATGTAGTGATGTTCTATAGGACCTCCAAAAATATGTTAAATTTGCATGACATGTATCTTAATTTGCAAGGCAAGTTTTCTATATAGACACCATATAGTTACCTTGTTCCATAAGCTATCAATACATGTAGCATGTGGTTAGTTTGTTGACCAAGTTTCTAACCTATTAATTAACTATAAATACATGTAAGATCAAAACATCATCTAAAAAGCTTTCAGGAAGCTTTCTTAGAAGGTATTATATAATTAATCTATTTTTATTTATTTCTACCTATTCATATTACTTAGGTAAGAATTATAGTAGATATAAATTTGTAACATAAATAGGGCTTTGATTGCATGGATTAATTCTACTTTTCATGCCTTAGCTTTTAATATGAGTATTTATAGATTATTGAAGATGAGATATTTATTAAATATTAATATTAAATATTTAGTTGTTTAAAAGTGTATTAATTAAATTCAATATTCATAAGTGGAATAAGTTACTTTCACGTAGTTTAAGCTTATAAAATATCATAATATTACTTTGTGTAATGGTCATATAGTTATTATTAAAAAGAGATTTTATGGCATAATATCTAAAAGAAATAATAAAAAAGAGCTTTAAATTTTATATAGATGGATGGAAAAATTTAAGAAGAGAATTTATATTAAAAGATATGCTTATTATAGAGATGATACATTTGTTAATATTTTTTTAAGGCCTTGAAAAAAATGAAAAAAATTAAACTTCTTATGTTTTAATATGCTCTCTTTGATATGTTAAATATGGATAAGATATGCTTCTTTTTTATGGTGAACCAAATTGTATGATTTCTACAAAAAAGTTGTTTGGAAAAAATAAAAAAGAAAATACATTAATGTTGAAATTATCACAAATATTGATGGTACCATCAAACTTCTTTTTTTAGTTATCAATAAATATATGAAACTTCAATAAATTTCATATAGGTACATATTAACTAAGATATATTTAGTTTAAAAATAACAAAGATTAATTAACTACAAGAGAGTTTGAAGAATTTATGCTTATTTTTTAAAAGGAGGATTGTTGTTGCTCAAAAACAAAAGATATTATTATTGGTTGATAATTTTAGAAGTCACCAAATATAATATAAGTGTACTATTAAAAGTGACTAGACTTTAATATCCACCTCAGAATACTATAAGTAGATTCTAATCTATAGATGCAAGAATTATTTAATCATTTAAAGCTCAATATTGTAAGTAGCTGATTTAAAACCAAATAGATTCTTTCATGGAAAATAAGAGCAAAGATATTGATGTCTATTAATTTGTGACAATGCTAAAAAATTCTTAGTATATTGAAATTACTACATTAATTATTATGACTTGTTGAAAACATATACATATTTTGAAGAAGAAATACAAAAGAAAGAGTTGGAAGAAGTTATTATTTTATTAAAAGAACTAGCATTGATATCTATAAAGAAAAAAATTGAATATACTATAAATATATATGAATTCATTAATTATAAATTAGAATTTGATCCAAATAATTCTTATATATCTATTGAAAAAAACATTATATGTATTCTTAATAAAAATCATAATAGAATTGACACTAAAGCCATTGAAGAAGTTAATGATATACAAATTAATAATGTGGTGTCAAATAGAGTAAGATTTTAAAATTTTGAAAGTATATTAATGATCTTAAAAAAAATTCAAAATAAAGGCTCATTGATGTTATATATTTCATTGAAAGTATTTGAACACTTCAAAAAGAAATAGAATCTTAGCATGCATAAGAATCTCATTAAATTATTTTAGATTTATTCTTCTACTACTTTTAGATGTATGATGAAGTTTATATCTTACATATTTTTATCTTTTATTTGTATAAATATTACTATTTTATTGGAACTTCATCCCGCCTCATCATTCAACCTAGGAATTTACTCCAGAAGAAGAATTGATATCCTAAGTCAATGCCAAAATACCAAAGAAGATAGTTTAGTACTTAAGTATATTATTCCATAGACTTAGTACTAAATAAGTCTATCTTTTTTATTATTATTTGATTTTTTTGCATATTATAATAAAACAAAGATAAGACATGTATCTAATAAAGTGAATACTTATTGGAGATCCTATAAAACATTGCTATATAGCTCTTTGTTAAAGAATATATATGGAGGCAAGAATGAATCCTTTTTCACTCTTGTCAATCTTTTTTTAGTCTTTAGTCTTATTTCAAGACTTTTTATTCTTCTTATGTTTGACAATAGCTATTTTAATTTAATATTATATTATATTTGAGTGATTATGTAATTTTTTCAAATGACACAAGAATGTCTTTATTTTTTGGTTTTTTAAGATTCATGTCCTTGACGGTTTGACAAGAGTACTAACTCATTATTCTTACCTTATTTTAGAAGTGATTAGATTATTTTACTTTTAATATTATATTTTAAAGATTACAGACTATCTACAAATAGTTTAGTTTTTTAATAATAATTAAATTAATATTTAAATTTTTTAATAATAATTTTTTTCTTAAAAAAATTAAAATATTTTTTTTTGTAAAAAATTCTATTTTATATGAGAGATTATAGATTGTTTTCTTTTAATTTATCTTTTAAAATTTTTTAGAGTTGTTTATAGAAAGAAAAATTATGGATGCTAATCTTGGTAAAAGTGAAAATAGATTTGCAACTATTATAAATCTTCATAAGTTAATCAATACTCTTTGGATAGAAATCTCATATGTTTTTAATATGAATTAAGAGGTACTATTCTTATGCCTATAGAAGAAGTCAATAATGAAGTTCAAAGTTTGCACTAAGTTATGTAATTAAGAGAAGCAAGTAGATAAAATTTACAAAGACTCTGAGGAATCTAGCTACTACAAGTATTAGAGAGATAAGAATAAATATATTAGAAAAATTTGATCAAACAAGATCAAAATTTTGAAGATTTTTACAACAAGAAAATTTCTATCTAAAATTGTATCATTTTTAATACCTTAATGGATTTATTCAAGTCAGATTCATGGGAGCACTTTTCTTTGAGATTGTTTTTTTTTTATTATTTATTTGTAGCTTTTATGAAAAAAGATTCACAACTACTATAAGATTTGAATTCATTCTTAAAAGTATTTATGGCTTGTGATTATCATTTTACTTATTCTACAAATTTCTTTCAGAATAAACCTATATAGAGGAATTCAAACACAAGGAAAGACTAAGCGCATGAGCTTACATGTTAGGGTCACTCAATTAACCGTAATACGAACCACTTAAACACCAAGAAATATTACGATGCTTTCTCCCAATAACAATATTCCTTCATCAACTGATAACAATAATGTGCAACTCTGCACTCTCAAAAGACATAATTTCCATCCAACACTAGTAATAAGAGACTTCACTCCAACAATCTGAATTCACATAATTTTTGTAATCACAGACTTCCTTTGTCAAAACACATACAACTCTCAATAAACAACAATCATAATCTTCCATCCACAATCAATCTTCCAATAACTTCTCATATAATTCAATCACTCAGTACTCTAATTACATAATCAATAATTCATAAATCAATCTCTGATTTATTCCATAGACTCACTTCTCAGTATTCAGAAACTATCCATTATTCTTCAACAACAAAGAAACAAAGAGGTAGCACCAAGCTTACCCCGGCTCATGACTATCATAGTCTGGTACTCCAACAAACTTCTACAACTCCTATATAATTTCTCCTGATTTCCAGATTCTAATCATAATCCTGTAATTAACCGCTTTTAATAACTAAATCAATCATCCGTCCTCTTGAACTGACTATTCTATAGAGTATTAGTCTATTTTATGAATATCTTATAAAAATAAACTAATATCTATTTTATATGGTTAAATTTAGAAAAAATAATTAAAAAAAGATAATAAAGATTAAACTTATATTTTTACAATAAGAATCATGTTTAGGCACTATATATTCTACTAAATTCTAAAATCTTACTTGTGACATGGATTAGAATAATAAGATCCTTATTAATCAATTTGATATGGATTAAAAGATAATATCAAAGATTTATTGTTGACTATACTAAGAATAGTTATATTCCTCAATTCAAAGTTGATGCATAAATTGTAGAGTATCAAAATACATTACTCAATATTATTCAATGAAGCAATGCAATCACAAAATAAGGAGAATAGTTGCCAAAGAAGATGATGTATCAAAAAACGAGTTTTTCTAGCTATAATAGGAATTATACAACTAGAATCTTGTATAACATCTAGTATTTGTCTTATTTTTTCTTCAAATTTTTTACCTTATTTTATAATAGAACTTTATTTAGGACCAAAATATCACAAAGTCTAAGCTTTGTTAGATTCAAGAGCCTTAGCTTATTTTATAGATAAAAACTTTGTCAAAAAATAAAAAATATCCTTAATTAAGAAAACCAAATTTATACATGTAAGAATAATAGATGGATATTTGTTATCTTTTGAAAATGTTATACATGAAATTATTTCTTTAGATGTAGCAATTAGTGGTCATAATAGTTTAGTGATATTTAATGTGATTAGATTTCTTTTTAATTTAATTATTTTAAGATTATTATTTCTAAAAAAATATAACTCTCAAATAGACTAGATTTTTCATAACTTTAATTTTTTCCATAATTTTGCCCAAGATTATGCTAAGCAAGTAGAAATCCATAAAATTAATACATCCAAATTATTATTAGTAGATGCAAGAGCTTTCATGCATGCTGCAAAAAAAGAATCAATTTTTGTTATATACACTATATCTATTGTTAATAGAAAAAAGATTTCAAGTAGCATTCTAAATTAATATCAAGATTATTAAAAGATTTTTGAAAAAAAAATATAATTATTCTTCTAAAGCATCATCCTTATAATTATTCTATTGATCTTTAAGAAAGAGTTCAAACACTATTTGGACCAATCTAAAACCTATTATACAATGAATTAGCTGCACTCAAAGAACATATCAATGAGAATTTGGCTAAAAACTTCATATTCTATTCTAAATCTCTAACCGCAGCTTCTATCTTATTTGTGAAGAAAAAGATGGATCTTTGTAAATGTGTGTGGACTATCAAAGACTCAATAAGATCACTATCAAGAATAGGTATCTTCTACCTTTGATTTTAAGATTTTTTGATAAATTAAACCAACCAATGATTTATATAAAAATAGATCTATAAGGAGTATACAACTTGATAAGCATTAAAAAAAGAGATGAATGAAAAATTATATTTCAAACTAGGTATGGATATTTTGAATATAATATCATGTCTTTTAGACTCATAAATATACTAGCTATTTTTGAACATCTAATAAATAATTTCTTTTGTGAATTTCTTAGTGATTTTATCATCTATTATCTAGATAATATTTTAATATATTCTAAAAATAAAAAAGCATAAAATTCATATTTGTCTTGTATTAAAAAAATTAAAAGTTACAAGATTATATGCCAAGATGAAAAAAGAATGTATTTTACACTACTTAAGTTGACTTTTTAGGATACATCATCTGAAACAATAGTCTTATGATGGATCTTAATAAGGTCTAAGCTATTATTAATTGAAAGATCTAAAAAATAATAAGAGATATGTAATATTTTTTAAAAAAAATTTAATTATTATTAGAGCTTTATGAATAACTTTTTTCAAATTATGGCTCTTTTTATATGCTTGACATCTAAAGACAAACTTGAGTGGAATAAAAAAGTTCAATCATCTTTTGAAGTCTTAAAGATAACATTTATTTTTACATTAATCTTTTTATTATATTGACTTTTTCAAGGTGTTCTTTAAGAAAATAGATGCATTAGACTTTGCTATAGATGTGATTTTGTCACAAATGGAAATAAATATCAAACTCCACTTGGTAGATTTTTATTCTATAAAATTTTTAATAACTAAGATTAACTATGACATCTATAATAAAGAGCTTTTTGCAATCATGGATTCATTTTAAGAATGACATCATTACTTAAAAGGTGCTTCTAATCTAGTCACTTGTACATGTATCATAAGAATCTCAAGTACTTCATGTTTTCATGTATTTTAAATTATTGCCAAGCTTATTGAAGCATATTGTTATCAAGATTTTATTTCATAATCACTTATTAATCTAAAAAAAATAAGGTTTGTTAGATGCCCTTTTTATATATTCTTAACTTGTACCAAAAGAAGAAGATATAACTTTTCATAAACAAAAAATGATTCTCTTAAAGCCAAAGTATTTTCATCTTTGAGCAATTAAATCAACATTGATTCTATTTCAACTTTTATCAAGTACATTCAATCAAGTATATTCTTTAAACTTCTTATTTATAATATCAAAAATACTTTTAAGTCTCATGATACTTCCAAATTTGAGTTCAAAAACAACCTACTCTATATTAAAGGCCATCAATATGTTCTAAAAAAAGAAAAAAATTTACATGTTTATTAAACACATTACAATTTTTAGCAAGAAGATATTTTGGATACAATAAGACTTTGGAGCTTATATTTAAAGATTTTTGGAGGCTGCAAATGTAGGAGGCTGTAAAAGACTTTGTCAGTCATGTGACATTTATTCAAGATTAAAACTCTTTGTCATAGATCCTATCGACATTTTCAACTATTGCTTATACCAAAATAACTATGGTCTTTTATTTCTATGGATTTTATTATAGATTTGCTAAATTCAAGTTCATATGACTTTATATTTGTGATTATAGATTGCTTCATCAAAATATCATATTTTATATTATGTATAAAATCTATTTGAGGTGAAAAAACAACTAAGCTTTTTCTTGACAACAACTATTGTTATTATGGATTGCCAAAGGATATTATATCAAATAGAAGGATACGATTTCTATCAAGATTTTAAAGAATATTTTTTAAAATATTAAAGATAAATATAAAATTTCATGTCCTAGATTGATAATATGAATAAAATTCATCTAGGACGTAAAAGATTCATGTCCTAGATGATAATATGAATAATTTATAAAACTATTTGCTCAAAAAATACTACGTTGACAAGTTCAAAAAATTACAAATATTGAAAAATAATTTTTTAGAAAATATAAGAAAAAGAAGGCTTATGGAAATTCATTGAATCTATAGCACCAATCAAATGATTTGCAAATCAAATTTAAACAAATTGTGGATCACAACTACCTTGATAATAAGACAATTTGCTTTAATAAAAGAAGAAAAAAAGTAATGATTAAAATATCCTTGATTTTGGATTTGAGGCATATTATAATTGACATTACAAATCCAATATATACAAGAAAAATCCTAAATACTATATTCTACATAAATAATTTTTTTGATATAATAACTATTTTAAATCAATAAAAATAACTTTGTATGATTGAGTAATAGGATATTATTAATTTTAAAAAATACATTGTCATGATGTAATACAACTATATAGTGAAACTATAATCAAAATTGAATTTCTAATTAATATCTAATTACCTTGGTTCAATAATATTTTAAGATATCTAAAAATAGCTTTTATAAAAGCCTCTTAGATTATTTTCTTATCTTAATAGTTAGTAGGTTGAAAGTTAGTTAGTAATTTTACCTTCTAGCTATAGAGATTCTTTTACTATCTTAGAAAGACCATAAATTGATAAAATCAGGTTAAAAGAGGTAAATTATTAATATAATTGATAGTAAGGTTAAGTTGAGGATAGGATTGGGCTAAATAATCCTTAAGATGGGTTAGATTGATACCCAGAGGTCGACCATTTGTGAAACAGGGTTGAAATGAAACCTCTAGCTACTAAAACAACTACCTAGGACAAAATAGGATTTCATTCAAAGATAAAAGATTAGAATTTGAGAGTTAGGTTAGAGCTTATTCCAAAGACATAAGGTTGGTTATGATAGGTTTTGGAAAGATATGACAATTAATATTGGAAATCAAGATTTGTATTGGTGACTTGAGATTTATGCAATGAAATTAGGGATAGTACTTTTTGATTAGTTCATAAAATTGGTATCACATCTATAGTTCAAATTTTGATAGTGCTTGGTTAATTAGGTGTTCTAAGTATATGTAAATTTTTTTGATAATTCAATAGTGAAATTGAGAGATATCTAGGTTTTGGTACAAGAACATATTGGAAGTTGGCACTTTAGGATTGGGTAGGATTTCTATGATATCTAGAAATCTACTTCTTAGATCAAAATGAAATTTAGCATGGTATTGAAGGACTTGAAGATCAAGTTGCACATCAATTTTGGATCGAAGTTAATAATTGGAGAAGGAGAAATCACTATTGGAACTTTTGCTTCATCTTTCAAGTTGGCAACCGAGTGACATCAATGCAATTTTTGGAGGTTTTTTTACAATCTATAAGTTGGATTGGGCCAAAAATTCTTGAGCATATACAAGACTTATATTGACAATTTTATGAAAAATTTCACATCAAGTGGATGGCTAGATTAGAAGTTACAACTTATCAAAGCTCATTGATTAGGATTGAGATTTTTAAGAAAAAAATCTAAATTGCTTATATATAAAAGTAACAATGTAATTGAGATTTATGTATAATTAAGGCTACTAAGAAGAGTATTTTTTACCACTTTTGAATTAGAATTCGGATTACATTCTTCTCATATAGATGAAACTTATTAGGATTTTTTAGATGTTTGTAAAACACAACTTCATCTTCTACAGCTATGTGCCTAGTGCATTTCCAAACAAGATAACACGTTATACAACATAAGTTGTGAATCCAATGTGAAAGTTTGAGGTGGAAGATATTAGATCATATTTGTGGTTATTTGGAATTAATAGCATAAGAAGGCAAGAAGATTGAATTTGGTGTCTTTGATGGAGCTTTGGATAGAGCAACAAGTAGATCTTCAAGTGGAGCTTCAAGTGGATTTTCTATTAGTGAACAAGGTATGTACTTTGATCCAAACATTGCAATAATGTTTTAAGTATTTATATTATTTATGCAACATGTGAGTGGTTTTTTCTCCCTTCACTTAAATTTGATTTAATTAGATCATAATTTAGATTAGAGTCCAATATTAATTGATGTAGAGATACAAATCATATATGAAATTAAAAAAATAAAATGATATAATAATCAAAATTAATTCAACAATACAAATAAATTAGTCACACATTTTTATGATTTAATTTTTAGCATTTATAGTTAATTTAGTTAAGTACCTTCCAAGACTTATTCCATCAAACTTAAACTCTGAAAATTAAAAAATAGTATTAAAAAATAGTATTAAAAAATAGAGGGAAAAAAAATAATTAACACCACGCTAAAGTACTAATCTAGGACTTTCCATAAATATATTAAACCATGTAAATTGGAGATATATATAGGAGGTTATCCACATATGAAGTTTTGATGACTAAACTTCATCCAAAATTTAAAATCTTATAGTAAATAGCCTTAAATATTTAAGTTCAACACTAACATGAAGTTAAATTTTTTATGATAAAAGATGAAAGTTGAAATATTATAAAATTAAAAATAAAAAAATAAAAAAATAAAATTAAAATTAAAGTTAGAAATAATAACTGAAAATTAAGTGAAAAGTTCAAAAGTAATGGAAGTAAAAGTTGAAGATTAAAAATAAAATTTTAAAGATTAAGATTAAAAAGAACAAAAAAAAATTAAAAAAAAAAATTAATTTTTATAATTTTTATTTTTTATTTTATCCTTAAAAGATAAAAATAGATAGAAAGATAAGTATTTAAGATTAATTTCTAAAGTTAGGTAAAAAATTCTTTAAAATTATTAAATAATATTAATTAATAATTATAAAATAAATAAGTGATAATATAGTGATTTAGGTGCTAAATGATGTGATTAGACAGTGATTAGGGAAGGAAAACTTACTTAGAGTATGTCAAGTTGAGGTAGCAGACCCCTTGTTGTTCAAAAATTTGCCAAGATTCTTCCACAGCTCTTATGCACTTGAAATTTTTTGTAATTAAACTCGACTTAGGATTGTTTCTATCCTCTAAATTTCGTGGTGATCCAATGCTTGACAATTGAGATATGAATTTTCAAATTAATAGAACTTGAGTTGTCTAAGCAGTAGACCTATTTCTACTTAAAAATTTATTAGAAACTGGTTAATAATTCAAAGTTCACAACTCTATTTTTTCCTAGAATTAAACTTTGTAGCACTTCTTTCTCAATAAAATTCACTACAAAGACATAAGTAAATATTGAGGTATGATGTTTTTCAAAGACATTTGTTCTAACTATCGAGGTAGCATATACCTTTTGTTTTAATAGTTCATTACTATAACAAAATGGGGAAATATTTTGCCATGGCTTTGCCGCAAGAAAAAAATGGAGAAAGAGAGGAAGCTCGGCCATCCAAGCCCTCTTAACTAGGTAGAAGGAGGCCCAAAAGTGGCGGACATATCTGCACCATTTAAATCAAAAATCCCTAACTAAGATCAAAGGTCCATAGTGGTCTTAAGCCTAAATCCGATTTCAAGTCTAGAAATGCTTGTATCTCAAAAAATAATACCTTTTTGGAAAAACTAATACCACCAATGTGTCCAAAACACATGATTATTTCGAGATCAATTATTTACAAGTCCAAATCTAAATTCTAAATTATTAAAATTAATTATTTTTTTAATCTAGTTATAAATTTTAATTAGAATTCTAATTCTAATTATCCTAATTAAGAGATCAGCAAGGATTCTTACCATCAAAGCCTTCATGATCACCATTATTTAATTTAAACTCCGTGAAGCATGAATTCTTAGCAAATCCAAAATCTAATTGTAAATTGGCCTTAAATTAATATACTTGTGATTTTTTTCCATTTTTTCCTTTTTTTTCAACTTCAAGTAGTGATTAAAATCACTGTGAGAGGAAACTCTACCAACAAATTTAGCTTGTTTTTATTCTTTTAAGATCATCATTAACTAACAATTGGACTTTATATTTTTAATCAAATTAAATTATAAAATAAAATTTAAGCTTTAAAATCTTAAAATTAATTAAGAAGATAGAGCAATTAGGTTTAAGGAACTTTCTAACCATAGTAAAATTAGAAATTAGCTTTTGGATTAAAAATTAAGATTGTAGATTAATTTAAGATATAATTCCTACGAATTAAAAGAGAAGTTCTATTAAAATTCTAATTTTATTATTAAAAGAGGATTTAAACCAAATCAAGAAAAAAAATCATAGACCATTTAAATTTACTTTTAGAATTTTTAACAATCACTCAATCTAATAGTTAGAAGTATCTATTTAATTAAAAATCTAAAACTATAAATTAAGTCATAATTAAATAAAAAACTAATTTGGATCCATAAATTAAACATGTTAGTATTAAAATTAATAAAAATATGTAAAAAATCACAAAAGTGATTATAACTAATCATTAGAGCTATTAATTATATTCAAACAATAGCAATAGGGCAATGATTGTAAAGAGGTTTTGGCAACTAAAGCATTAGAAGTAGTAGTTAACAAGATTGAATAATTCAATGGAAGAAATATTTCCAAGTATTTAAGATTTTATATACAAGAAATGGAATTAAATTGGATTTTTGAAAGGAAGATGATTGAACTATTTGGGCTTGCCATAATGTCAAAAATAAGACAACATGTTTCATCAAATATGAAGCATTATGGAAATTCATGGGAGACTTTTTTACATGCATTAAAAGACAAATATTTCTTAGAAGACATCAATTGTATTATTAAGAAATTATTCCTAGAATGGATTGAGCAGCCTAGTAAGAATTTATAAGCAACAGAGCTATTAAGAGAATTTGAGAGGTAATATTCTCAATTATTGAAGATAGAAAAATTGACATTTGAGCCAAACAAGGTTAAATTATTTCTTCAAGCTGTTGATAGAGAATTACAAGAAAAATTGGAGTTGCTTCTTAAAAACAAAGAAGAAGATGAAGGATTGATAACAAAGTAAAAAAATATTAAAGATGCAATGGGATTGCCTGCAAAATGAGAAATGACGAAGGATAGGGTTAATATTCCAAGAGAAGTATAAGCACCTAAAATTCAAGTACATACAACAGGACCAACAATGTCTACTATTCAACCTCCAACATCTTTATCAAAGAAAGAAGATATGGAAATTAAAGATATTATATATAAGATGTGGAATCTTCAAAACAAATTAGCAAGAATTGAAGAGAAGACTTTTATAAATAATTTGAATAGTGTTTCTAAGCAAGGATTTGTACAAAGGTACATTTAGTGTAATGATGCTTCTCATATTAGGAAGGATTGTAATGAATTTAATGATATAGTCCAGTAAGGGATTATTTATTAGAATAATGGAAAGATAGCATTAAAGATTATAAACGATCTCTTTTAAAATAATTTTGGTAAGGAAGATATGAAAGCATTGATTCAAGACTATTTAGTAAAACATAGAGTAAGAATATAAGACAATATAGATTATGGTGCTAGGATAGATGATAACTTTGATAGAAGTATAGAAACAAGTAGATTTTAGACTTCTACCATTTCTATAATATAAAAAAGAAATATACCTCAAAAAGCATTGTTGAGAACTATAGCTACAATATGAGGTACAATAGGTTGGAAAGATGTCAAGGACATGAATCTTGAAGAAAGAAAATCCTCAATATACTCTTCTATCACTGAAGAGAACTAAAAAGTCATTCAAAATGTGATGTAATATTAACTAGAATGGCTATTGCCAAAAACAAGAAGACTAGAAAGTCTTGAAACAAGACTAAGACTAGAAAAGCATTGATAAGAGTGAAGAAGGCTTCACTCTTGCCCCTATATATACTATCTAACTAAGAGCTATGTGGCGATGTCTTATAGGACCTCCAACATGTATTGACTTTGCTAGTCACATGTCTTATCTTGCAAGACAAGTTATCTATATATGCGCCACATAATTGGCTTGTTCCACAAGCTATTATATAGAGATAACTTGTTCCACAAGCTATCAATACATGATTAGTTTTTTGACCAAGTTTTTGACCTACAAACACATCTAAGGTCAAATCGCATCTATGAAGCTTTTAGGCAGCTTCTCTAGAAGACTTTATGAAATTATTTTATATTTACCTACTTCTATTCAATCATATAAGTAACTATTGAGATAAATATATATGTCCATGACATTACCTCTCCTTCTAGGGACGAGTTCCACGAGGAGTGGTCTTCATATGTTGAGAAAGTCCAAGATGCGGCGAATTATATTTGCTACATACTCTGATCTTTGCTCTCTTTAAAGATGGTTGATAGGTCCTCTCAACCATCTATAATATCCTCTACCAGGACGAAAAGACGACCCTGTTATTTGGTCATTCTTGAGGCCTTCGTAACTTCTTTCAAATAAAACATTTATAACACCGTCAGGAGTTGTTTCTACCTCTAATAAAATCACTAAACATTGGGAGTCTCTTCCAAGGTTGTGATATCAAACATGTTGTATCTTGCCATCTATTCGAGGAAAGACATGTGGTTCTTAAAGATCTTCATCTCGATTGCATCATCTTAAAGGTTATAACAATCATAATGTCTCATTTGGTAAGTCCGCAAATAAAAGCTCTTGAGTTGAATCTGCTGGTTGTTGGTGCTCCATTACATCATAAATACACAGAAGCTACAATGAAAGATAGAAGATAGAATGTAATTTTCCTTTCATCTTGTTTCTTTATAGCAAAGGTTTTCAATTCTTCATCTTGGTTTTCGAATGGGTAACAAAATAGACTGAAGCCGTAGCTACAAAAACCAATAATGCAAGTATAGTAGCAACCTTTTTGTATGAAAATATTATTATACAGTTCGATTGTCCATAAAAATTGGCTAATGATCAAAGAATTTATTTTATAAATAGTACAATCAAAGCACTCATGGCTAAATATGAGATAAAACATTAGAAGACTATACCATATCATCCTAGAGCCAATGGACAAACAAAAAAGACTAATGGAATTTTATGTAAAATCTTAACAAAAACAGTTTCAGAAGCGGGAACAGATTGGGACACTAAGTTGTTCACAGCTTTATAGGCATACCATACTGCATATAAAGTTACTACCAATGCTACCCCTTTCCAATTGATTTATGGCCAGAAAGAAATATTATCTATTGAATTGGAATTCCAACGTTTAAAAATTGAATTGGGAGATCAGGATTCATTACTGCACCGTTTAGAAGAATTAAAAAAATTGGATGAAACTAGAGCCAATGCATTAATGATTATGAAAACTACATAAAAACAAAGGAAGACTTATCGTAATAGTAAGCTTAGACCAAAGGCTTTTATGCCAAATGATTTGGTACTTCTTTATGATAGTTGATTTAAAATTTTTTTAGAAAAATTTCAAGTTCAATGGTATGGGCCATATCGAGTTATTGAAGGATTTCCAAATGGTTTCGTGCAATTGGAAGATTTTATGGATACTAAATTTATGACACGGATCAATGGCAATTGGCTTAAACTTTACTATACATAAATTCAGTATGAGTTTTCTGTTCCAAAAAGAGGGGGGATAAATAATGATGATGATAGGATATTTCATCATGACTAATCGTGGGAAATAAGGGAGAGTCGATCTAATTGATTGGACCATAGTAAGAAGTAGGAGGGAAGCTCTTGACAAGCATCGTGTTTTCTTTTGTGGTTAAGGAGAAGATCGCAAACATGGTGTCTGAGAAAATAAGGTTGGAGATCGATTGGAAGGAATGGCAAGAACGGCTGCAAGTAGAGGTCGCGATATTACAGACTAAACTAGCCACATTAACAAAAGAGGCCAATAATTTAGTGCAAACCAATACGCCAGTTTTAGCGACAACACCTTCGGAGATACCTTTGAAACCAACAGAAGAATGGCAAAAGATGTTGGAGGAGCATGACAACCAAATTTCCTGACGTGAGTCTCAGGTACGGGAATTGGATTTTGTTAAAAAGATATTAATTAATTTTTGAAAGATATTGATAAAATATATTAATAGTCTATATAATAGAAAATTCAGGAAGATGGATGAGTGATTTAGTTCTTAAAAGTGATTAATTATAGAATTATGGTTAGAATCTGGAGAATCAGAGGAAAGTATATAGGAGTTGTAGAAGTTAATTAAGGTACCAGACTCTAATAGTCATGAGCCGAGGGCCATCGCTGTGATAGTTGTGAGCCAGGGTAAGCTTGGTGCTACCTATTTTCTTTTGTTTGTTATTTTCTTTGAATAAGAGGGTTGAGAGTTTCTGAATATCATGAAGTGAATTATAGAATGGAAATGTGATTGGTATTATTTGAAAAGAAGAAAGATTGAATCCTGAAATTTGATTGTAGTTCAGCAAAGAAAATAAGTTTGTGTTTGTGTGAAACACTATAATGTGAATGGTTGTTGTGTGTGAAGAATTCTAGTGATTGGAATGAGGGTAATTGTGTGCTAAAAGCTGTGAGGGCACAATATTATAGTTGGAGATTATGAGGGTGAATATATTGGTGGAAATAGCAGTTATTGGTATGACTAAATTGCTATAAGGAAGAGACCGATAAGGTGAAGGAGGAGATTATAGTTTCCTTATGTGTTCAGATATTGGAAATAGAGACGATACATTTAGGAGGTAATTGATTGTGTGATCCTAACATGAATGCTTAAGCAACTAGTCATTTTTCGTGTTCGAATCTCCTTATACGAGTTTATTTCCATTAGATTAATTTGGAATAAGTAAAACAAACAATCACATTTTGGCACCACTGCCGAAGAGTGATAATAGCTTTAAGTGTTAGGAATTAATTACCAAACGTGTGAGAAAATTGGCAATGGAAGACGATTTCAGTAGTGTTTGAAGCAAGATTATGGTTATTAAGAATGAGAATTTAACAACAAAGAGAATAAAGCAATCAAAAAAAAGAATAGAGAGATTGCAAGCAAGAAATTTGTTACGTAATGAGCGAGATCGCAAATTGAAAAAGAAACATCGACAAAGTTGGATTGAGCCATGATTACATGCTTGTTGGCATATTTGATCGTACGTAGAAGATGATCGACCTTTAATATTTCAGAAGTACATACCATTAAAAAAATTACCAAGAGCACTCGCGGGAAGCGCTCTTAATAGTCCAGCATACCTCTCGAAGCCGTTAACAAAAAGCGAGGAAGGCACAGAAGAAATAGGTACCCCATTGGGTATTTTTTTAATTAGAGATACGTCCAATTCTAATAAGACTAGTTCTGAAGATCGACATAAATTACTTGCCAATAAAGACCAATTCAGAGTATATCAAAACTTATCGTTTTCATCTCATATTCAACTAGTAAAATTATTTGGGGATAATAATAATCAATCGAAAAGGCCTGGAAGTCCGAAAAAGACTTTTGCGGAAGACAATTTTTATTTTAATAAGAAATTGAGTGAAACACCAGCATCTTTAATGGCATCCAGAGGACCAGCAGTTCTGATTGCAATTCAAATGGGTGCAATGGGCGATCGTACAACTAGTGTCGCACCACTACCTACTTTTCGGGGATTTTCGGGTACGGATTCCAATCAACATTTGTCTCAATTCTTGATGGCATGTGTAGCCAATAATGGCAGAACTGAAGATGTTTGGTTAAGATAGCTGCTAGCGACATTGAAAGACACAGCGTTTGAGTGGTATAACTGCCAACCTATGGGACAATTTATCAATTGGGAGGCATTAAAAAATACATTTTTAGCCCATTTTCGATCAATTGGTTTTGAAGAACGTCTTAGAGAAAAATTAATGAATAGTAGAATGGTACTAGAGGAAGCAGTATAGTCATATTATAATCGCTTAGCAAATATACTAAGTAAATGGCCAAATAACCAAATGGTGGAATCGTTTATGTTGCCCATATTGGTTAATGGACTACACCCACCAGAATTGAAGATGTTTGTAAAGGAGGCCCAATCAGCCACCATTGCATCATCTCTTGAGCGAGCAAAAGTATGGGAGGAATGTCACTATGACCAGAACTTAATAATTGGAGCCACGATGATTCCATCTCAAGGAAGTTATCAAATGATAAATTGGAATGACGCATCAGAAGGTTATCTCGGAAGGAATGATTATGGTACAATTCCACAGGGAATCGTAGATGTCGTTCCATTGCAAGCTATACCACCATCATCATCACAACCGTATGGAGCTTATTTTGCATATCAAAAACCAATACCTACGAAGAAATTACCAAATACATTGATATCAAGGGATCCTAATGAGTCATTGCTGTTAACATTGACGAAAAAAATGGATGAATTGGCTGTGAATTTGGCCAAGGATAAAGAAAAAAGCTATAAACCAACTAATATGCGTCCCAATGTTTGGTGCAGCAATTGTAAGGGGTAAGGTCATTTAGTAACAGAATGTCCTTCACCTCTTCAAATGACTATACAATGTACCTTTTGTGGGGGCAAGCATATTACCACCAACTGTTAGAATTTACGGAAGCAACAACAACTCAATAACCAGATAATGACTCAACCAACTTCGTGGGATGTCAATCAAGTGCAAATGAATAATAGGTTTGGCTGAAATGGAAATCGAGCAAATAAATAAAACATGAATTATTCCAATTTCTTAAACTCTGAATTTCACCAAGAAGGTGTATCCAATACTCACGAATTGGCAATGAACCAACTAAGATACCATCAATATCTACCCATGACGAAGCCAATGCCAGAGTCTACAGTAACAATGGCTCAATCAGGATTCTTTACTCATCCGACATGGAACAGACCTAGCCGTTATATACCGGTGGAGACACCCAATATGCCTGATGGAGGTGCAAAAAGACCACTTCGTTGTTTCTATTACAAACAGATTAGTCATTATGTCAATGAATGTCCCAATCTCAGAGCCAGTGACGATTATGCACCAGTTTGTGGAAATTGTAAGCAGTCGAGGCATACGTATCAGCAATGTAATGCTCAGTTCAATTTCAATAATCAAGATCAACAGATCCAAAGCCAAGGAAAAATTGAGAAGATAAATCGAGGTCTTCAAGATTCCTTGATAAATCGGGTGGAATGTGTCCAAGCCGTTCTTATCCGGAGTCAGAAAAAGGGAAAAGGACCAATTCAACATTTGAGTAATCCCGATACGAAAGATTAATTTGATCTAATTAGGGGACCATCCAATCCAGGTCCTGTTACGGGCTTTGTACCCAGTTTGAGACTTGATTCGGTGGCACAACCCAATGAGGTCCTAATTATGGAGGCTTCAGTTCCATTCCAAGTAGTTTCGATCTCTACGCAGTTTCGAGAAACGTCCTATCCGTTAGAAGATCCTCTCGGGGGTGAGAATTCCAAAGAAGCCTCGGCTGCTGTTCTAATTCCGAGTCCAGGGCGGAAGAATATCTTACCTCACGGAATTAAACTCAAACCAATGAAAAGAAAGAGGGCATTGGGAATTATCCTAAATATGGAACCCTATGACATTCTAAAGGATTTGGATGTTATTCAGCCTTCAATTATAATGAAGCAACTTTTGGCTGTAGCACCGGAATGTCGATCTACATTGAATTCAGTGCTAATACGACGAAGATCTCACACTAAAGAAATTCATAAAGTTAGCTTAAATCCAGATCCGGGAGTACCAGCAATCGATGTATCAATCGATGGTTTTTTAATTCCAGGGGTACAAGTCGATGGTGGCTCCACTATAAATTTAATGAATGCGGATACAATAGAGGACTTGGATCTAAAGCAATTGCTACCTATGACATTGGTCTTGCGAATGGCAGATCATAGTTGAGTAAAACCAATGGAAATCTTACAAAATATTGCCACTGAAATCGCGAGATTGATATACAAAATCGATTATATTGTATTCCGATTTCAGAGTTCTACATTATTGTATCCTATTTTATTGGGCAGACCTTGGCTTTATCAAGCCAAAGCTAAGAACGATTGAGGCCGAGGCACATTGAAAATTGGAAAAGGTCGGGACCAGATTGTTCTATAGATGTATCCGGTACAATATCATGGAGAATCTCAATTGCTAGAATCAAAATTTACATCGGATAATGAGAGTCAATTGATTGACGAAGATGACGATGCTATAGGTTCATCGCAATTTAGAGTAGGACAAAACACTTCAACAGCAAAGGCAGGAGTCTATCAATGTGGAGGTTCCAACGAATATTTATTATATCAAGAAAATGTGACTAATTTGGATCATGCTATTATCAAATGGATGAACAATTTTATAGTCAATAGAGTCAGCACATTGGAACCAGATTTGGGTGGTTTTCATATGTCGAATAATACAAGATATTCAGATTAGGAGAAGATAATTAAATCAGAGGTTGTTGAAGACCTTGTGTGTCAATCCATTAACCTAGGCACCAATAAAATACCACAGTTAATTAAAATATATACTAGTATTATTAATACAGAATTGGATGCTTGAAAATAATTTTTCGTCTGTCACAAATCTATCTTTGCGTGGTCATATATGGATTTGAAAGGGATTCCAGTTGACGTATGTAAGGACCAGATTATTTTGGAAGAGGGTGTTATGCTAGTTTATCAAAGCCAACACCGGCTTAACCTAAAATATTTTTTTTTAGTGAAAGAGGAATTGGATAAACTTCTTGACGTGGATTTTATTTATCTTGTTCCGCATAGTAGATGGATGTCACCAATCGTGATGGTACCGAAGAAGAATAGATAAATTTGAATTTGTCAGGATTTCCAGAAACTTAATGCGGTCACCAAGAAAGATTACTTTCCATTACCTTTCACGGATAGTATGGATAACATGTTGTCATTATCACCAAGTAGTAAAAGAATAGGAGTGGGGCATCAGTTAAAGTCATTCTGTGGTATTGTTTTGGGTTGGCTAGAGTGCCATTTTCTTGTATTTCTTGTATTTTCGAGAGTAGTAGTTCCAAATAAAAATTAATAGTGAAGAGCCAGTCACAAGTATCGATTGAAGATATTCCAGAATGGATGAGTCAGTGGCAACAACAATTGGAACTTTGGGATGTCCAGATCCTGAAATTGGAAGCTCAAGTCCGTGAACTGGACGAGTACAATGAAGACCTTTCAGCTTAGTTGAAGTAGGAGCCGATGGAAGGATTGGAAGAGGACGAAGATTTGCAGTTGGAACCGAAATTGGTAGAACCAATAACAGATATTGTGGCAATTGATTAATTAGATAGGCCAAAGCGATCACAATTTTTGTAGAGTTTTGTTAGATAATTTTTAGATAGGTATCAATTAAGTATTTGCGAGGATGTTGCATAGATAGGAGTGGAGCTATATAGAATAGATATTAATTAATTTTTGAAAGATATTGATAAAATATATTAATAGTCTATATAATAGAAAATTCAGGAGGATGGATGAGTGATTTAGTTCTTAAAAGTGGTTAATTATAGAATTATGGTTAGAATCTGGAGAATCATAGGAAAGTATATAAGAGTTGTAGAAGTTAATTAAGGTACCAGATTGTAATAGTCATGAGCCGAGGGCCATCACTGTGATAGTTGTGAGCCAGGGTAAGCTTGGTGCTACCTATTTTCTTTTGTTTGTTATTTTCTTTGAATAAGAGGATTGAGAGTTTCTGAATATTGTGAAGTGAATTATGGAATGGAAACGTGATTGGTATTATTTGAAAAGAAGAAAGATTGAATGCTGAAATCTGATTGTAGTTCAGCAAAGAAAATAAGTTTGTGTTTGTGTGAAACACTGTAATGTGAATGGCTGTTCTGTGTGAAGAATTCTAGTGATTGGAATGAAGGTAATTGTATGCTGAAATCTGTGAGGGCGCAGTATTACAGTTGGAGATTATGAGGATGAATATATTGGTAGAAATAGCAGTTATTGGTATGACTAAATTGCTGTAAGGAAGAGACCGATAAGGTAAAGGAGGAGATTATAATTTCCTTGTGTGTTCAGATATTAGAAATAGAGACGATACATTTAGGAGGTAATTGATTGTGTGACCCTAACGTGAATGCTTAAGCAACTAGTCATTTCTTGTGTTTGAATCTCCCTATACAGATTTATTTCTATTAGATTAATTTGGAATAAGTAAAATGAGTAATCACAGGTTTGTTGAATGAAGATCTGATGGCACGTTTGGATGGAGAATCCTCGAACACTAAGGCAGATGACGAAGATATAAAGAGGAGAAGGTCACCAATTCAAAGGATGGTAAGCCAACGCCATTGACTGAAGAAGCCAATGCTGCTATGTCTTTATAAGTTGAGGCTAAATAATATTTACGAGGACACTGCACAGATAGGAGTGGAGCTATGTAGAATAAGCAAATAAACTTTATAGTAAGTTACTGGTTGGTTATTGATAACCTTGAGAATTAGATTGATAGTTAGGCAGTTTAGTTCGTAATAGTAGATTGTTAGTAGAACAAATGGTTAAGAATACAAAGAATCATAACCTTTGGAATTTGTTAACTGACGGTCCATCTTTTTGGTAGGATAAAGAGGTTGAAGAAAGAGAGATGGAGTGCTAGACTGTGATAGTTGTAAGCCGAGGCAAGCTTGGTGCTACTTCTTTTTGTTTCTTTGTTGTTGACGAGTAATGGATAATTTCTGAATATTAAGAAGTTAGTCTAGAGTACTAGACTATGAAAGTCGTAAGCCGAGATATTGAATTTTGTGTGATGAATTGAAAAACTGAATACAATAGGTAAGTTAAAGATCAGTAATTGAATATATATATATATATATATATATATATATATATATATAAACCACAAAGAAAGTAAGTGAGAGATGAACAGATAAGAATATCGAAGTATTATTGAATTGATAGTCGTAGAATGGATTATGGGTTGAATTAAGATAGAAGTAGTAAGCCTTGGTATTTTGTAGTTGATAATTGATTTCAAATAGCCAGAGTACAATCAATTGTGACACAAACAGACTCAATTCATATAATCAATTTTTCTCCGTATTTGAACCCACCTCTATTAATTCAATTGCTTTGGTATATTGAAGTTTGAACACAATGAGAACAACAACAAGATATTCCAACCTATTTTGGTGCTACCTTGAGTCTAAGACTTCTTCCACCTCAAACTCTTGGTTATTATCCACTTCTATAGGAGGAGGTGGCATTTGTCTTCTTCCTAAGATATTCACTATCTTATATGGCTCAAGAAGAGACACATGAAATACAAGATGGATCTTTATAGATTCCAGTAGATATAATCGATAGGCAACATGATTGATTTATTCACAAATAGAAAAAGGTCTTAACTTATAATAATCTAATTTATCACAAAGACAAGTAGTCTTGATATTACGATAAAGTAACCATACCTTATCATCCATATTATATTGTAGTTGCTCCTTATGATAGGCATCTGCATTGATCTTTTGTTATTCTTGAGATTCTTTTAATTGTATCTTCATTGTTATATGTAGCTCTAATAAGCAATTCGCTAAATCTTTGACCACAAGATTATTAACTTTTGAAAAGTCAAAAGTATCAAGACATAGATGATAACTATAATTGGCAAAAAAAGGTGTTTATTGAATGGAAGAATGTATCAAATTATTATATGTAAACTTTGTCAATGGTAAAAGAGTTTTTCAATCATCTTGATGATAGTTGATGGTACATCTCAAATACTCTTCTAGAACTTGATTTACCCATTCTATTTGTCCATCAATTTGAGGATGAAAAGCTGAAGAAAGCTATATATCCACCTTTAAAATCTTGAATAGGATTCTTTACAATCTTGATACAAATTCAATCCCCCCCTATCCGATATAATATCCTTTGGCAATCCATCATAGTAATAGATAATATCAATGAAAAGCTTAGCTATTTTTTCACTTGTGATAGATTTTGTACATGGTACAAAATATGCCATCTTGATAAAACGATCTGCTATCACGAATATGGAGTCATAAGAACTTGAGATTAGAAGATCCATGATGAAATCCATAGAAACAGAGACCATGATTGTTTTGGAATGGATAACGGCTGAAGAAATCCATAAGGTTGATGACAAGGAGTTTTTCATCTTCAGCAAACATCACAAGATTGTACAAAATCTTTGACTGCCTTCTACATTTGCGGCCACCAAAAATCCTTGGATATTACTTCCAAAGTTTTATTATACCCAAAATATCCTGTTGCTGAAAATCATGAGGAGCTTGAAGAACACATAATCGAGTTTCACCTTCTAGAATATATAGGCGTCCTTTAAAATATAATAGATTATTCTTAAACTCATACTTTGAAGTATCATGGGACTTAGAAGAAGTATCCTTGATATCTTGAATAGGAGGATCAAAGGACATTCTTGATTGAATTTGCTTCATAAATATTGAATCAACAGTCAATGTTGATTTTATAGCTCAAAGATAAAAATGTTCAGGCTTCAAGAGAATTGATCTTTATTGATCAAAAGATGCATTTCTTTCTTTTAGTGCAAGATAAGAATGTCTAAAAAGAGTGTCTGATAGATCTTATTATTTTCCATATCAATAAGAGATCTTAAAATTGAATCTAAATAATGACATGCTCCAACGGTGTTGTGTTGTAACACGACTATATGGTAAAAATATAAATGAAAAGATTTATTAATATTTAGTCATCTTGAATGTTAGAAACAGTGGCCAATTCTAGTGCCAATATTCAGGGGCCAATTAATATCACCTCGTTGCAAGTTGTACCACCGAACATGAAAATAGCGTATGCTCCACCGGTATGATGAAACCAAGTACCCTTCATACCAACAAAACAACCAGGATCATTTTCTAATCCTACATGGAACAAGCCTAGTAGATATATACTTGTGGAGACACCCAATATGCCAGATGGCGGAGCAAGAAGATCACTTCGTTGTTTTTGTTGCAGATAGATTTATCATTATAATAGTCAATATTTCAATCCCAAAACCAGTAACAATTATGCGCCAATGTGTGGGAGTAGCAAGCAGTCGGGGCATACTTATTAATAATGTAATGCTCTGTTCGATTTTAATAATCAGAATCGGTAGATCCAAAGCTAAGGAAAAATTGAGGGGATAAATCGAGATCCTTAAGATACTCCGATAAATCGAGTGGAATGTGTCTAAGCCATTCTTATCAAGAGTCAGCAAAAAGGAAAAGGATCAATTCAACAATTGGGTGAGCTTGATGCGAAGGACCAATTTGACCAAATTATAGAGACATTCAATCTAGGTCTTGTTATGGGCCTCTTACCCAATATGTAACCTGACTTGGTTGTGCAACCCAATGAGGTCCTGAATATGGAGGCTTTGGTTCCATTTCAAGCTGTTCTGTTCTCTATGCCGTTTCGGAGAAATGTCCTTTTCGTGAAAGATCCTCTTAGAGGCGAGATTTCTATGGAGGTGGATCTATTGTTCTAATTCGGAGTCTAGGGCGGAAGAATAGGAGACCTCACGGAGTTAAAGGAAAGGAGAAGAAAAAGAAGAGGGCATTCAAAAATCAGGATTTTGGGGTCGGAGAGCTAGCTTCAAGCTCCTTCAAAAGGTATACAATTGAGTTTTATAGGATTTGAGAGGACTTTACAATCGTTTCTCAAAGTTAGTATTTGTATTAGTGAATTGGATTCATAGGGTTTGAGAGGACTTGCAATCGTTACTAAAAGTCCATGTTTATATTGGTGAATTGAATTTTTGCAATAAAGTAACGGCTAGTACTCTTGACTATTTTATGAAATTGGAGAGACATCTGTGGTTGAAAATTTAGAGGTGTCTAGATAGTTGAGTATGCCAAGTGCATGCAAAAATTTGTGTTAATCTAATGGTACGGATAGAGGATATTTGATCATTAGTATAAAGAGGTATCAGAAGTTGGCATTTTGGGATTGTTTAGGGTTTTGTAATATGTGGAGATTTACCCACTAGAATAAGGTGAATTTTGACGTGGTAAGTCAAGGACTTAAAGGCGGAGGTGCACACAAAGTTGAATGAGAATTAAAGGTTAGAGAAGAAAAAATTATAAGTTACAGTTCGTCATCAACTTCTAGATGGCAGTCAAGGGACATCAGTGTGGATTTACGGTATTTTCTTGTAATCTTTTGTATTTTGATGGTTGAAACCCACTAGACTACTCGGATACTTGTAAAACATCATTTTATCTTCCACAGCTAGATGCTTGATGCGTTCTCAAGCTAGAGAGCACGTAATACAATAAAAGTGGTGAACTTGATGTGAAACGCTTGAGATGAAAGGTATTGGGATTCATTTATTTTTATTTTTATTTTATGGAGAATGAGAATAAAACTTTTGAAGGAGCTTCAAGTGGAGCTTCTAGTGAGGTTTCTTCTAAAGGACAACGTATGTATATGGATCCATCCATTGCTAGTATATTTCAAGTCCTATCATTATCTATACTGCAGCAGCAAAGCAATGATCGCAAAGAAGCTTTAGCAACCAAAGCATTACAAGCAATGGTCAATAAAATTGATCAATTTGATGGAAGGGATATTTCAAGGTATTTAAGATGTTATGTTTGAGAAATAGAATTAAATCGGGTTTTTGAGAAGAAGATGGTTGAATTATTTGGACTTGCAACAATACCAGAAATAAGAGAGTATATTACATCAATTATGGAGCATTATGGAAATTCATGGGAGATTTTTTCACATGCATTAAAAGACGAATATTTCTTAGAAGACACTGATCATGTTACTAAGAAACTATTTTTAAAATGGATTGAGCGGCCTAATAAGAATTTGTAAGCAACAGAGCTACTAAGAAAATTTGAGAGGCAGTATTCTCAATTATCGAAGATAGAAAATTTGACATTAGAGTCGAACAAGGTTGAATTATTTCTTCAAGCTGCTGATGGAGAGTTACAAGGGAAATTGGAATTGCTTCTTGAAGACAAAGAAGAAGATGAAGGATTGACAACAAAGTAGAAAAACGTTAAAAATGTGATGGATTTGCTTGCAAAAAGAAAAAAGAGGAAGGATAGGAGTAATATTCCACAAGCAGTATAAGCACCTAAAATTACAGTACATATAACATGACCAACAATGTCTACTATTCAATCTTTAACATCTTTATCGAAAAAAGAAGAGATGGGAATTGAAGAAATTATACGTAGAATGCAAGATCTTCAAATCAAATTTGCAATACTTGAAGAAAATACTTCTACAAATAATTTGAAGAATGTTTCAAAACAAAGGTATGTACAAAGATGTATCTGGTGTCATGACGTTTCACATACTACGAAGGATTGCAATGAATTTAATAATATGGTGCAACAAAGAGTTATTTATTGGAAAGATGGAAAGATTGCATTAAAAGATACAGAAGAACTCCTTCAAACCAATTTTGGCAAAGCAGGTATAAGAGCATTGTTTCAAGATTATTTAATAGAACATAGAATAGCAACATGAGAGAGTGCAAGTTATGGCACTAGAGTAGATGATGACTTTGGTGGCAGTATAGAAATTAGTGAATTTTGGGCTTCTGCCATTTTCATAATACAAAAAGGAAAAATGCCTTGGAAAGTGTTATTGAGGACTGCAGCTACAATACGAGGTGCAATAGGTTGAAAAGATCCTGTTGAGTCTCTTTTAGTTCATGCATATATTGCTAAGAGCCAACATGAAGCTTTGATGGAAGAAAAGACACGAGGAAATTTTGATGATACAAGAAAAGGAAATTCTTCTAAGAAGCAAAGTCGAGGAGACAAGGTTCATGAGGCGGCTTCACAAGAATTACGTATAAAGGATACTTTGGCATCATTGGAAGAAAAAACAAAGGAGATAAAAGAAAAAGGTAAATCAATTGCTTATAAGCTACTTTCTAATATTGAAGCGGCAACAAATTTAAAAGGGGTATTGGAAGAACGTATATTAAATACTAAAGTAGAATTCACATTGAAAGAAATTTTGAAAATTGCAAAGAAGGAGTTTCATGATGTTATCATTGACAGCATTAAGCAAAAGAGGCAATTAATGGGTGAAGCTGGAATGAGTCATTCTATTGATGTAGGACTATATAAAGATAAAAAAGAGGTTGATAATGGTTAAAAACAATCAAAAAATGAAAATAATGGATATAATCAAGGAGTACGTTTCAAAGATTATAGTGATAAGGAAATGAAAGCTTCAAGCCATTATACTTGGAAACATTAGACAAAGACAACTATTGAAGTATTGGTGAAAGTAGGAGATATAGAAAAATCAATTGTTGCTTTAGTCGATCATGGTTCTGAAATAAATCTTATGTCTAAGGATCTCTATAAGAAGCAGAAATGGCCAATTGATATGGAACATTGATGGACAATATGAGTAGCTAATAACACACAAGGAAAATTATATGGAGCTTGTCTAAATGTCAAAATTCGGATTGGAGATGTTGCGACAAAAAAACATTTCTTTTTTTAAGATACAACATCTTATCCATTGATTTTAGGAAAACCTTATATTACGGCAACATAGATGGAAATAAAAGTACTTGACAATGGTTTTGCTTATGCAAGGGTACATAGTGAAGATGGAAGGAAAGCTGTACAATTTCTAACAGTACCTCCTAATTATGAATGGAATTGAAATAGGTTGAGGGAGAAACCATTACTAAGGATTGTTGAAGGATTTAAGGATTTTGGAGAAGTACCACTATAAAGCGGGATTATG
Source organism: Physcomitrium patens (assembly GCF_059467195.1). NCBI lineage: Eukaryota > Viridiplantae > Streptophyta > Bryopsida > Funariales > Funariaceae > Physcomitrium > Physcomitrium patens. The sequence continues at coordinate 3,389,919 of NC_143411.1, read as the reverse complement.
GAGGTATAAAAGAGGATGTACTCTCACGAAATGAAGGTACTTTTAATGCGAGTTTTATTGATATTTTTGAGAATAGAAATATTATATATAAGAAAGTTGATGATTTTAAAAGAAAAGAAAAAAAAAGATTATATAGTATTGAAAGGAAATTATGCAAGTTAGGGACATTTGAAGATAATGAAGAGGATTTGGACGAAGACTTTGAGAACATATTATGAATCAAACAACAACTAGGATATTTGGTACATACTAGAGGATGCACAAGTTCAAAGGGGGTGGATGTCGTGTTGTAACACAACTATATGGTGAAAATATAAATGAAAAAGATTTATTAATATTTAGTCATCTTGAATGTTAGAAACAGTGGCCAATTCCAGTGCCAATATTCAAGGGCCAGTTAATGTCACCCCATTGTAAGCTGTACCATTGAATATGACAACAGCATATGCTCTACTGGCGTCATCAAACCAAGTACCCTCCATACCAATGGGACAACCAAGATCATTTTCTAATCCTACATGGAACAAGCCTAGTAGATATATACCTGTGGAAACACCCAATATGCCAGATGGCGTAGCAAGAAGATCACTTCGTTGTTTTTGTTGCAGATAGATTTATCATTATAATAGTCAATATTTCAATCCCAAAACCAGTAACAATTACGCGCCAATGTGTGGGAGTAGCAAGCAGTCGGGGCATACTTATCAGCAATGTAATGCTTTGTTCAATTTCAATAATCGGGATAGGCACATCCAAAGCCAAGGAAAAATTGAGGAAATAAATCGAGTTCCTTGAGATATTCTGATAAATCGGGTGGAATGTGTCCAAGCCATTCTTACCAGGAATCAACAAAAGGGAAAAGGATCAATTCAACAATTGGGTGAGCTTGATGCGAAGGACCAATTTGACCAAATTATAGAGACATTCAATCTAGATCTTGTTATGGGCCTCTTACCCAATATGTAATCTGACTTGGTTGTGCAACCCAATGAGGTCCTGAATATGGAGGCTTTGGTTCCATTTCAAGCTGTTCTGTTCTCTATGCCATTTCGGAGAAATGTCCTTTTCGTGAAAGATCCTCTTAGAGGCGAAATTTCTATGGAGGTGGATCTATTGTTCTAATTCGGAGTCTAGGGCGAAAGAATAGGGGACCTCACGGAGTTAAAGGAAAGGAGAAGAAAAAGAAGAGGGCATTCAAAAATCAGGATTTTGGAGTCGGAAAGCTAGCTTCAAGCTCCTTCAAAAGGTGTAGAATTGAGTTTTATAGGATTTGAGAGGACTTTGCAATCGTTTCTCAAAGTTAGTATTTGTATTAGTGAATTGGGTTCATAGGGTTTGGGAGGACTTGCAATCGTTACTAAAAGTCCATATTTGTATTGGTGAATTGGATTTTTGCAATAAAGTAACGGCTAGTACTCTTGACTATTTTATGAAATTGGAGAGATATCTGTGGTTGAAATTTTAGAGGTATCTAGATAGTTGAGTATGCCAAGTGCATGCAAAAATTTGTGTTAATCTAATGGTACGGATAGAGGATATTTGATCATTAGTGTAAAGAAGTATCAGAAGTTGGCATTTTGGGATTGTTTAGGATTTTGTAATATGTGGAGATCTACTAGCTAGAATAAGGTGAATTTTGACGTGGTAAGTCGAGGACTTAAAGGCGGAGCTGTACACAAAGTTGAATAAGAATTAAAGGTTAGAAAAGGAAAAATTATAAGTTACAATTCATCATCAACTTTTAGGCAATGGTTAAGGGACATCAGTGTGGATTTATGACATTTTCTTGCAATCTTTTGTATTTAGATGGTTGATATTGAAGATCAGCAAGTACTTACTTAGTTACAATCACATAGAGATTAAGCATAGTATATTGCTAATAGTAAAGGCAGCAAAGAATTAAAGTAAGTTATTGTGGTGGCATCAAGGGTTTAGTTGGATGAAGTAGAAATGGATGTAATATCAAAAGAATGGAAGTTGCCTCGTTGGTGAGGAAACTACCACCTATAAGTAAAGAGTGTTGGAAGTAAGAATTATCTTTCTTATCCTTCTCTTAGACTACAATTCTTGCTGATGCTAAGTATTTGTAGCTTTAAGACTTCTTTTCTTCAATAAATTATGGGCCCACTCACATTTTCTTGAATAATTTTTGAAGTTCTTTGAAGTTGTTTTGTAAATGTGAAGTAGATCAAGTTGTTGTTGCTAATGTTAGGCTTTGAAAGAACCTAATTTTCAGATTCAGATCTAGATCTAGATCATGGTTTGCTCTTACTTGTGGTTAAGAGCATTTTGGTGTTAGTGTCTTGTTTTTCACTTATAGACAAATTTTGCATTGTGTTTTTGCTGAGATAGATCCTTAGTAATTTAACTTTATGATTTCATGTCCTAAAGTTATTGATTGTGCTTAAAAGGCCTCTTATGGCCTATAGAGGTGATTTGTGAGCATAAGAAAGTTATTAGAGTGGCAAATCAGATTTGAGACACTTAGATAAGTCATCAAACTTGTGACAAGTTTTGGAAGTGAAGTTGAGAGAGTTTTTGAGAGTTAAAATATTAGTTTGTTCACATAGAAGGATTCTAGGATTCTAAGGCAACAAAACCTTCTTGCTGATTTTTGAGAGCATTAGGACTTCTTCTTACAATTTTTTTGATACAACTCTTCCTTAGACATGGCTTCAAGTGACGGTGAAGGATTAAGAATTATTGAGAAGTTTAGAGGTGACAATTTCTACCATTGGAAGGTAAAAATGGAGCTTTTTTTGGCATCTTTGGATCTTTGGGATATTGTAGATGAAAGTGAAGAGGCTCCAAGCGAAGCTACTGATATGAAAGAGAAGAAGGAGTTCAAACGCCATGAAAAGAAGACTTTTGGATTGATTGCAACTAATGTAGATGAAGCCAAATTCTTCCACATTATCTCTTGCAAAGGACTAGTAGAAGCATGGAAGACTCTTTGCAACATCTATGAGAGCAAAAACTTATCCAACATCATCTATACAAGGAGGAAGTTCTTTACTTGTAAGATGGAAGAAGGTAAAGACATCATGGCTCATATCAATAAGATAAAGGCTCTTGCAAACCAACTAGCAATTGTTGACAAGCCTTTAGAAGAAAGTGATATTGTCATGACCTTGCTAATGATCCTTCTCGAATCCTACAACTACCTTATTGTGGCATTGGAGTCCATCAAGCTGAAAGAGCTTACAATGGATTATGTGACTATAAGACTTGTCAATGAAATAACCAAGAAGAAAGAAAAGGAGCCTCAAAGTGAAGATTCAGCACTCTACTCACGTCAAGGCAAGGACAACTATTCATATCAACGAGGTAATCTCAAATCTTGCTTCATTTGTAGCAAAGTAAGCCATTTTGCTCGAAATTGCTACAAAGGCAAAAAGATGAAGAAAGACAATGCAAATAGTGTACAAGATGAGTTTAGATGATAAGATTATGCATTCACGGCAACAAATGGAACTTCTATGGTTGCCATGTTAAGATGGATTGTGGATTTAAGTTGTTTCAAGCATATGACACCTTATAAGTGCTCATTTGACACTTATGAGGCTATTCCAGCATCAAACGTGGTGTTGGCAGATAGTGGTACATGTGAAGCTATTGGAATTGGCTCTATTATCATATAGGTGGTTGTGAATGGACAAATCAATAGGATCAGACTCAAAAACGTCCTTCATGTCCCTAAGATGAAGCAAAACCTACTTTCGGTGAGTAAACTTGTAATAGAAGGTTTTAAAGTTTAATTTGATAAGAATGGATGTTTAGTAAGAACATTGAGTGGAGACAAGGTCTTCAAAGGCTTGAAAGAAGGAAATTTGTACTACCTCATTTGTAAGAAGGTGAATGGAGTGGAGGTAGCCGCATTTGCTGAGTTTACATCAAATCAAGACAAGTTGAATATATGGCATCGTCGCCTTGGCCATTTGAATGTGAAGAGCATGAGAGAGCTCAAGACCATGGTAACTGGCTTAAATCTTGGTAATACAAGCCATAATAAAAAACAACTTATATGTGAAGGATGCATACAAGCCAAACAACAAAAGGCCTCATTTCCAAAGAGCGTAGCAACACGTGCTACCAAGTTGCTGGAGATTGTCCATTCTGATGTATGTGGATCTATGAAGAACACAAGTATTGGAGGATCAAGGTATTTTTTCACTTTCATTGATGATTATTCAAGAAAGATTTGGATCTATATTCTTAAAGCCAAGAGTGAATGCTTTTGGAGGTTTAAGGAGTTTAAAGCACTTGTTGAGAACCAAAGTGAATGCAAAATCAAGGTGCTCCGTACGGACAATAGAGGTGAGTACATGTCTAAGTAATTTGATGTTTATTTGAGGAATGAAGGAATTTCTAGACAAATCACAACTCCATACACTCCACAACAAAATGGTGTTGCTGAAAGGACAAATCGAACCATTGTAAAGATGGCAAGGAGCATGCTTCATGCTCAAAACCTTGGCTATGAATTTTGGACGGAAGCTGTGGTGATTGTAGTATATACATGAAATAGGTGTCCAACAAGTGCACTTGCATCATTGACACTACAAGAAGCTTGGAGTGGGAGACAACCTTATATTTTCCATATGAGGACCTTTGGTTGTATTGCATATGCAAAAATATCAGATTGTATGAGGTCCAAACTTAATGCAAAAGGTACAAAGTGTGTGTTTCTTGGTTATTGTGAAGGTACTAAGGCATATAGGCTAATGTGCTTGGAAACCAAGAAGATCATCAAAAGTCGTGATGTTGAGTTTTTGGAGCACAAGAGTGCTTGTGAGCACTTGGAGATGTGTCCAAGTGGGAGAAATGGTGTATTTGTATAAGAAGTTTGTGACACATGTACAATTTGTGAAACACATGTCTTAACTTGCAATGCAAGTTTTCTATATGTGCATTATATTGTTAGCTTATATTACAAGTTACCTACAAATACAACACATAGCTAATTTTTTGGCTAAGTTTAAAACCTATTAATCAACTTTAAATATGTATAAAGTCAAATATATATCTATGAAGCTTCTTAAAAGCTTTATAATAAGATAATATTAAATTTATCTACATTTATCTTCTATGTGGTACTTTTTATCTTAATAAATATGTATGTTTGTGATAATATAATTATAAAATAAAGATTAATTAATTTTTTTTTATTCGATGATAAAATAAAAACATTAAATGATATTTATTATGTTCTTGGTTTATATAAAAATATCTTATCCATAGAACAAATCACAAATTTGGAAACTTATACATTTAAAATCTGACCAATAGCAATGTTATATCTATTCAAAAATCACATTGTATGATTGCTAGAAGATCTAAAGATCACTTAAATAGTCTTTATAAATTAAAGTATTTAAAAATTGATTTTAATGGCAACTCAACATATTATGATTAAATCAATGTCATATTATACATGTTCTTTTTTAAGAATGTATTAGGTTTTTAGCTATAGAACATAAGTAGAAATGCAATAACAATCCTATTAAATCTAATAGAATCTTAAATAAATTTTAAATAAATTTTAATAACTACAATCAAAATTTAATCAATTCAAAATAAATTTAAAAGAAGTAACAAAATAAATACAAAGAAGTTCAAAATTAATCCAAAAGAAAAATAATAAAAAATCTTTAAAAAAATATTTAAAAAAATAATTTAAAAAAATAATAATAATTTCATAGAAATATTAGAAATAAAAAAATTTAAAGAAATAATAAAATATTAAAAACAGTAATTCTAATTAAATCTTAAATAAATCCCAATCAAACCTTAATTTATTTTTAATTAAAATTTTAATGAACCTTAATCAAATTTTAGGTCAAATATTAATTAAAATCCTAGTTGAAAACTTATTAGACCTTAATTAAATCCTAAGTCAAAAACTAATGAAATTCTAATAAAATCTTAAATCCTAGATTAATCCTAATAAATCTTAATAAAACCTTAAATCCTAAATCAATCCTAATGAATCCTAATAAAATCCTGGACAAATTTTAGATAAAATTTAATCAATTCCTAATTAAATCCTAATCAAACTCAAACTAAATCCTAAATATTAAAAAAATCCTAAACAAATCCTAAATCTTGACCAAATCCTAGATTCTAAATCAATCCTAATAAAACTTTAATCAAAGCTTAAATCTTAAATAAAATTCTTAACAAACTTTCAGCAGATTAAAAATTTTAAAAAAATAATTAAACGAATGATTTTGACTCAAACTTTGCACACCTTATAACAATTAAGTTAGCAACAAGTACAAAAATTTGAAGATAATTGCATATATCAAACAGGTGATAAATCTTAAAATTTACTCAAATATTGGATGGCCTCCTTGTCCAATCTTGATGCCAATCTCTCTAAACCAAAACATCTTAATTATATCATTAAATACCTCTTAAAATTCACATATATATTAAAAATCAAGTCTAATACCTACATAAATTAATTTAACCTCAATTCAACTAAAAAATTGCTATAAATCTTAGAAACCCTCACTAACCTTTAAAATCCTATTTTAAAGACCTCAATCTCCTTAAACTTCAATAACCTTCAATCTAACCATTGAATCATACTCAAATTTGCAACACTTAATAAGAACAACTATAATTACAAACCTACAAATTTTTACTTGCAGATCCATTACCAAACTTACAAATTTCTTTTAAACATAAATTCTTTTTTTATTTTACAAAACAAAATTCATCAAAAACAATTCTAACTTTACAAATCTCTTATAAAGTCATTACAAACTAAAATTATCCAAAATTAATGCTTAAAAAAATCCTACAAAGTCTTCTTTCAAATCCTATTCTTTTACTTGCAAAAAAATACTAGAACCATTGTAAATAAATGTTTTGTGCCTTAGGATCTGATTTCAACTTAGATTGACAATTGCTCCTCTTTGGATATCAATTTTTGGTAATTTGAAGTAATTTTTTCTTTAATCTATTTTTAATTCTCTTTTAAATATGTCTATATCAATTTCTTAATTCATTTACTTTGATTTGGTTTATTTATGCCTCTATAAAATAAATAAAAGTTTCTTCTATAAAAATAAATAAATAAATAATTTTTTACTACCTTTCTATAATTTATTATTATTTTTTTATTACATCTTTCTACTAGGCTCTTCAAAAGTAATATCCATTTTATTTTTATTTTTCACCATGTAGTTGTATTATTATACAATATCAAAAAAATATCACATATTGAATCCAATACTTGTTCTACAGTTGGCTCCCTATCTCTTGAATAGGATTTTGAGATATATTACAAAAACCAATAACAATATTTTATAACAATGAAAGAAGCATTAAAATGGCAAAAAATCTATATATTAATCTATGTACCAAACATATAGTAACATATCACCATTTTATAAGGAAGAAAATAGAAACAAAAAGAATCAACTTGATATATATATATATATATAGATATGCATTTTTTAGAAAAAATAGCCAATATTTTTACAAAATCATTGCAACAAGGTTTATTTAAGCAATTTAGATAAAAGTTAAATATCATTTCTATGAAAGAAGTGCAATCTTAAATGTTGAAGAAGCTTTATTCTATCCCATACTTTACTCTATTCCATCTCCTATAGTTGTTGTTCATATCGATAAGCTTCTACTGATAAATTATATTTTTTAGCAATAGAAGTAGTATACATATTATTATCCTCTTTATGTTCAATTTCTATATATCACTTCTATCTTTTATTAATCATTTCTCTCAAATTTGCAATACCATCCTTAAAATATGGAATTAATAAAATAAGGAATTTATCAAGGACACAAATCTCAAAGAATTAAAAAAATCAATATATTCTCATGTCAATTGAAAAGATTATGTAATCACTCAAAAGATGGTATAATATTAAATTAAAATAGATATTATTAAAGATTAAAAAATTAAAAAAACCTTAAAACATGACTAAGAATTAAAAAAGCATTGATAAGAATAAAAAAAGGCTTCATTCTTGCCGCTATATATACTATCTAAGTAAGAGCTACTTGAAAATATTCTATGGGACCTCCAAAATATGTCTAATTTGTAAGACACATGTCTTAATTTACAAGGCAAGTTTCTTATATGAGCACTACATCATTATCTTATACCACAAGTTACTCACACATGCAACACATGGCTAATTTTTTGTCCAATTTTTTAATCTATCAATCAACTATAAATATATATAAAGTCAAATATATATCTATAAAGCTTCACCTTGAAATAATATCAGATCTACTTACATTTATATTCTACTTAGCACTTCTTATTTAGGTAAATATGTATACTCATGATGTTTATTCCTCTTCTCCTTCTCCACCTCTTCTCTCTCCTTCTCTTTATCTCTCCTTCCTCTTTTAGGAATGAGTTTAATAAGGAATGGTCATTATATATTGAAAAAATTCAAGATGTGGCAAATTGTATTTGCCACATACTTTGATCTTTATTTTCTTTGAAGGTAGTTGATAGGTCCTCTCAACCATCAATAATATACCATATCAAGATAAAAAGATCACCCTCAAATTTAATCATTGTTAAGGCCTTTGTAACTTTTTTCAAAGAAAATATTTAAAATACTGTTAAAAGTCATTCCTACCTCTAATAAAATCATCAAGGATTGAAAGTCTTTTTTAAGATTGTGATACCAAAAACATTGTATCTTACCAACTATTCAAGGAAGAGCATGTCACTTTTGAAGTTCCTCATCTCTATTACATTGTTGTGAAGATTGTGATAATTATCTTATCCTATAACTTAGCAAATGATAGCTCTTGAGATGATTCTATTAATTTTTAATTTTCCATCTTCTTAGCACTACAAATACACAAAAACTACCAATAAGAATAGAAAATAGAATACAATCTTTCTTAAATCGTATTTCTTTTATAATAAAGATTTTTTATACTTAATTTTAATTTGGATGGATGTTGTTAATGAAAAGTATTGACTTATTTTGATGAATTTGCAAGATTCTTAGCTTGCTTCAATGTGTGTTCATTAATATCATATCCACACTAATAAACAAAATATTCTAATATATTTTGGAGCCACCTTAAATCTAAAATTTCTTTGACTTTATATTCTTGATTATTCTCCACTTTTATAAGAAGAAGTGACATTTTATGTCTTTATAGTGTATCTATTGTCTTGTATGGCTTAAGAAGAGATATATGAAATATAAAATGCATCATCATAGACTCCATTGTCGTATTAAAAAATAACATAAAGAATTCACTTATAAACTTCAGTTTTAAAGCAGTGATTTCCAATAGCTCTTTTTTTTTTGCTCCAAATAAAAATATATTGATATCTTTGCATAAAATTTATCTTCCTAAGTTAGCTTTCAAACTCCACTTTTTGATCTCCAAAAGCTCTCATACAACTCTTTGTACTTAAAAAAGAAGGCAATAGGTACAATTTTAAGATCTTTACTTCAAGTACCCATTTTTTTCTCATAAAAACTTTGAACTTCTTGATTTTTGTAGCCCTCAATACAAGCTAATAAATCCTAACTTTTGAACTTCAAATGGCTACTTTAAAGTAGCGACAAACTCAAATATGGTCTTGCACAATTTTTCATAGAGGTTTTGATTTGAACCATATCTTGAGTTTGTGGACGAATTTGTAGCTCAAATTTTTTACAAGTGTAGATGACTATGTTAAAAAATTGCATATGAAATTTCATGGTATTTGAATATTGGATTTTTGAGATATAATGGAATTACTATGCAGATGTCTAAAAAAAGATATGTTTAGTACATATTAGTAACTAAGCAATATCTAAAGATCTGTAATGAATCTATAGTTGATTTTTTTTGTGAATATAATTAAAGATATCAATTAATCAATAGATAATTTTGAATCTTATTGAATGATTAGATTAATAAATTATTAGATAATACAAACTTAGAAGAAATCTCAATAAGAATAGAAGTAGTTTTAGGATATCTAATTATATCTTAGAAATTCCTATGTATCTAAGAATTGTATATTTGAAATAATTATCTTCATGAAAATAAATTATAAATAAGATTTTTATTTTAAAAATTTACCACTTGTTTGAGAAATTAGTAGCAATAAAAGGCCTAATGCTTTCTTGAAGCAAATTTTTTCTACTACAATATTGGTAGGTGTAATTGATAAGCAACTAGATTAATATATTAGCATATAGAAAATAGTCCAAGTTTATAATAATCCAATTTATCATAAAGGTGAATAGTCTTGATATTATGACAAAATAACCATATCTTATTATCAACATAGAATTGAGGTTGTTCCTTGCAATAAACATCTACATTGTTATTTTTTTATTCTTGAGATTTTTTTTGTTATATCTTTGTTATTGCATGTAGCTTTCAAAAATGATATTTTAAATCTTTTGTAGAAGATTATCAACTTTAAAAAAATAAAAAATATTGACTTATAAATGATAATCATAATTGACAAAAAAAATGTTTGTTGAATAAAAAAATATATCATATTATTATAAGAAAAAAATTTCTAGTGATAAAAGAATTGTCCAATCATCTTGTTGGTAGTTGATGGTACACCTTAGATACTACTCCAAAACTTAATTCATCCACTCTATTTGTCTATTAATTTAAGGATGAAAAGTTGAAGATAGTTTTACATCTACCTTTAAAATCTTGAAAACAATTCTTTAAAATCTGAAAAAGAATTCTTTAAATCTTGATACAAATTGAATTATTCTATTTAATATAATATCTCTTGACAATCCATAATAGCAATAAATATTGTCAAAAAAAAGTTTAGTTATTTTTTATTTATAATAGATTTTGTATATGATACAAAATATGCCATCTTGATAAATTGATCTACTATCATGAATATAGAATCATAAGAACCTAAGATTAGAAGATCTATAATAAAATCCATAGAAATAGAAGACTATAATTGTGTAGAAATAGATAATGGTTGAAGTAGTTCATAAAATCAATGATGAGGAGTTTTTAATCTCGAATAAATGTTATATGATTATACAAAGTCTTTAATTGCCTTTCACATTTGAGACTACTAAAAATCTCTAGATATTAGCTCCAAAGTCTTATTATATCCAAAATATTTAACAACTACGAAGTTATGACAAGCTTGAAGAACATGTAATTGTGCTTCACCTTTTGGAATATATAAGTATAAGCCCCAAATTCATCACTCATTAAATTGATGCCACACAACAGGTTTAGAGAATAGAATGGAGGGACTCCCAATTATGAAATTGTTGAGTTAATTTAAATGTGGATGTTTACAGTTCAATTCAAATTAACACCTTCCAAGCAATGATTACTAATATTAAATTAAAATTTTAAATAAATTTTATCATACAAACATAATAAAAATAATTAACTAAATTATTACTATTAATTGATTTTAAGAATAAAAACTTAAGTTTGAATTAAAAGTTAAATTTAAAAGTTAAATTTAAAATTTTAAGTTAAAATTTAAAATTAAAAGGTTAAGTTAAAAAGTTAAAATCAAAAATTAAGTTTTAGAGTTAAAATTAAAAATTAAGTTTAAAACTTAAAATTAAAACTTAAAGCTAAAAGTTAAAGTGAGAATATTAAAGGTTAAAACTTAAAACTTAAAATTTATTAGCCAAAAGATAAAATAAAGAGATTATAAGTCACTGTGAAGATAATAGTAAAAATAAAATAAGAGAGGTGAAAGTAAAGGTACCTTGACAACATGCAAGGATTGAAGGCAGCAATCTCCTTCTACTCCAAAATTTACCAAAATTTGTAATCAGCTTTGATTTGAATTATTCTTAGCTTATTGCAAGGCTAACTAAAAGACGCTCTCAATCTAACAAATTTCGTTGTAATCTAATCATCCAGTCATGAGAATTCTTCCTTTGAAGTTGAATGATCCAAACTGCCATGGCAACCAACCCTCTTCACTTAGAAATTCACTAAAAATTCAGATTATCTTCAAATCCAACAAAAATTATTCTTTTCAGAACTTATCTTATAAAACTTGATTTTCCCAAAATTTCAAATGAAGCCAATTATCAAGCACTAAAAAATGCCTTTCCGAACTCAATTGATCCAAACTACAAAGGCAATCGACTCCCTCACATTCAAAAATTCATCAAAAATTCTTTCTTATTTCAAATCAAGCAAGTCTTATATTATCAAAAAGCTAACAACAAAAGCTACAATATTTTGGAATTTCACATTGAAACAAGAGTAAATGAGTGATTGATTGAAGAAAATCCAAGGCCCTTAAAACCCTTGGGATATTTGGGAGGCCGAGGGAGCTATCTACCTCAATGAAGCATATTTTAAAACTTAATGACCATCCTTCACAATTCAAAATCCATACACACACAATTGTAAGGTTCACAATGAGATTTAAAATCTAAATAAAATTAAGATTACGGTTTTGGCCAAATTTTTGCATGGCTTCGCCCTTCATCTAAAAGAGGAGAGAGAGAGAGGGCTTGGAAAACCAAGCCTCTCTTATACAATTGAGTGGAGGCTCATAGAAAGGTGGCTATATCTCCACCCTTGATTTTTAAGATCTCTAATCTAGATCTATGGCCTTTATTTATCCAAGAGCCAATCTCATTATCACGGCTGATGGCTCTTGTAAGTGGTCAAGAAAGAATTTTTTGGTAGATCTAACTTCGCCATTGTATTCAAAACACCTTTTTAAGCTAAGATTGATTACTCATATGCTTCAATCCATATTCAATTATAATTTTCATGGAAGTTTTTACTTATAAGGATCTTAGCAATTTTTTGTAAAATTCTTCAAAATGAGAATTTCATTGCTTCACTTGTATTTTGAAGGGCATGGTGCTGATCTTGTTTTCTTCACTCCATGAGGTGAATCCAATGCCGTCATCATATTTGAAAGCCTCCATTAATTGAAAAAAAATACTTTGCTACTTGGATTTCTTGAAGTTGAAGAAGAAGCTTCAAAACCATCATTACTAAACTTCACTAAATTTTTTAAGAAGTTCTAATTCTAATTCACTCTAAATCATATGAGATGATTGTAGGTGAACTCATAGGCTCACAATCAACCCTTATAGCAATGACTAACAACCTCTAAATTATTAAAATTAACCAAATTACTATTCTAATTTTTTAATCTTTATCATTTTGATCTTAATTAACCTAACTCAAGGAATGAAGCTAGGATTTATACCAACAAAGGTTAAAATCCTAAAAATTTAATAAAACTAAATTCTACTTATATAAATCCTAATCTAATATGTTCAATTATCATAAAATAGAAAAATAACAAAAATTTAAATTTTAGAGTATAATTGACAGCTCACAATAAGCACCCCTCAAAATAGAATAGATTATTCTTAAATTTAAACTTGAAAGCATCATGAGACTTAAATATATTATTCTTTATATCATAAACAAGAGAATCAAAGGACATACTTGATTGAACTTGCTTGAAGAAGGTTGAATTAATAGTTAATGTTGATTTTTCTTGTCAAAGATGAAGATGCTTTGGCTTCAAAAAAATTATTCTTTGTTGGTCAAAAGTTGAATTTCATTCTTTTGATGCAAGATAAGAATGTCTAAAAAAGTCGTCAAATAAACCTTGTTATTTTTTCGATCAATATGTGATCTTAAAATCAAATTTTGATAAATATATTTTCAATATCCTTGGGGGCAATTCAAAACATGTGTTTATATGGAATACTTGACATTCTTATATTTTTTATAGATAATGAATAGACTTGAAGTGCCTTCTAAATAATGTGGTTAATTTTGAAATAAATCCATAATTATAAGAAGTTCTTTATCATGGATCTCATAGTTAATCTCAACTATTAAAAATCTTCTAGAATAGAAAGCTTTAGATAGAATTTATCATCTATTTTTATTTATGATAATATTTATTTTAAAGTAAAATTTGATATGTCTATTTTCATAAAGAATACTTTCAAGAAATCAATACAATACAAGATTAGTGCAAAATGAAAGTTATCTTCAAAGTTACAAATAAAATAAGTGTAATTATTAGAGATTATGAATGGTATATAAAGTTTTTAGCTAAATTTTTGTAAATATATTCTTTAAGTAGAACCAACTTATTTTGCAATAAGCTATAGATTAGTCCAAATGGTGGTTGAGTTCTTTCTTGAAGATCAATTGAAAAATCATATAGATAGTGCTTTAGAAGCATATTTACATTTTTCTTTTCAAAAACATCTTTCTATTGACTTAAAATACTGATTGTAGTCTTTCTACCATCTAAAATAGATATAGCATATATAATAAAAATTGACCTTTTTTTTATAATATGCATAAAATCTCTTATACCTACCAATAAGGATTTGATTGTATTGGACTTATAGATTTTCTATTAGATTAATAAAAAAATAAATATTAAATTATAAAAAAGATCAATATTCTAAAAAATCCAATTTATTTGAGAGTTATACTTCTTTAGTCACAATAATTCTAAAATGACTAAGTAAAAAGAGATTTAATCACATTAAATATTACTAAGCTATTATGACTATTGATAGTTATATCTAAAAAAAATATTTAAATAGATAATATCTTTTAAAGACAACAAACAACCATCTTTTATTTTTATGTGTTTAGATATTATTTTATTAACTAAAGATATTTCTTAATTTTTGACAAAATCTTTGTCTATAAAATAGACTGAGATTCTTAAATATAATAAAGTAAAGACTTGGTGATTTTTTGGTCCTAAAAAAATCCTATTGTAAAGTAAGATAAAATATTTGAAAAAAAAATATGATCATTATTAAATATAAGATAATATTTTAATTGCACAATTCCTATTGTAGTTGAAGAAATCAATTTTTTGATACATTGTCCTCTTTGACAAATATGCTCCTCATTTTGTAGTTGTGTTGTTTTTTTAGATTATGTTGAGTAGTATAATTAAGTTCTTTCCAATATAAGTACAATATTCAATCTTTTCTTATTTAATAAGAAATTTGAAATATATCATATTAATTTTTATATATTTTAGTCTTAATGAATAAGGTTCTATGAACTTAGAAGTTATTACTATACCTTCAATTGTATCTCTCTAATCAAATCTTTGTTTTTAGAATCTTTCAAAGAATTAATTATCACATGCAATGGCTTGAGCAATAAATTGCAATAATAAATTTATTTTTGAAATTATCAATAATAAATCTTTGATTTTATCTTTTAATCCATACTAAAATTAATTGATAAGGGCTTTGTTATTCCAATTTATATTGCAAACAAGGTTTTGGAATTTAGTAGCATATATGGCAGCTAAATGTGATTTTTGTTATAATATTATAAGTTTGGTTTCTACTACCCTTTCTCAATTACTTTTTTTAAATGTGATTATAAATACTTCCAAGAATGAATTTATATCATAGAGTAGTCATGAATCATTTTCCATCAAAAGTATAAATTAAAAGAGACCATTCTCAGATAGAAGTATACCTATGAATATAACTTGAATAAATCCATCAAAATATTGAAAAAGATGAAACCTTAGCTAGAACTTCATTTATACCTCCAAATATACTATCCAACTAAAAGCTATGTGGTGGCATTCTATAGGACTTCTAATAACTATTTAATTTTAAAAACATATATTTTAACTTGCAAAACAAGTTTCTTATATGTGCACCATATTTTTAGCTTGTATCACAAGCTATCCACATGTAAAATATTTGGCTAATTTTTTGGCAAATTTTCTAACCTACCTATCAATTATAAATATGTATAAATTCAAATATGTATCTATAAAGCTTCAAAGAAGTTTTGCTATAAGATAATATTAGATCTATTTATAGCTACTTTTATTTAATATTTTATCTAAATAAATATGTATATCTATCATAATATTATTACTCTTAGAATCATAACTCAATCTTGAAATTATCAATTCTTGCAAAAAAAAAAAAAAAAAAAAAAAAAAATATACAAGAAAAAAGCAACAATTCTAATCTCATCAATCATCTCTTAAAGTATGGCTTCTTCAAATACAAACTTAATTATAACATATTAAATTTCAAGCTTAATTAATTTTTTTGAAGAATCCAAAATCACTTGCGTTGATGAAGAATCTTCTACTAACCAATCAACATTTGACTAAAGAACTTTCAAACTAGAAGTTGCGAAAACTTGACTCAAATCTACATTTAGTACACAAGTCTCTTCTGACAAGCATATCCAATAACTTTAATTCTTGATTCTTTCAAAATTTCAAAAAAAATTTGTTAATAAAAGGTACTTTTAGATTGTAACATCTTTAAAGTCACATTTCTAATCGTAACTAAATAACTCCTAAAATTTATTTTTGAAACACCACTCATCTTGACTATATAAGTTAAAAATTTTAGAGCTTAGATCTTCACTCGACTTAGCTTCTTTCTCTTCTTCATAACAATCTTAATCACATTCTGAGATTATAGATACAAAGACATGATCTATGAAGACAAGATGTCAAAAGAAGAAAAACCAAAAGGTCAAAGAAATACATTTGTAAACAAAAGAGGTAGAACTATCATAACAAATTTGATAATTTCTAGTGTTGAATGGTCAAAAATGATACTATGTTGTAGTCATCAAATGACCATTTGACAAACAAGAATGTAAGAATGTTATATTTTAAAAATATATTAAAAGCTTATGTATACAAAATTGTAGTCAATATAATATATCAAAATACTACAAGGATTAATATAAAATAACATATATTGTATTGATATTCATGCCAATTTTTTTATTATTATTGTATCAAAAAAAATTCAAAATAGAAGTGTAATAGTTATACAAGTTGATACAAAAACCAACAATTATATATTTTAGTCTTCAAGAAAGACATGAAATGGTGAAAGATCTCCAAGAATTCACTATATTATTTGAGACTCTTGATCAATTGAAAACAAAATAAATGCATGCTTACATATTGATCAAAAATCACTTCCAAGCCTGTGAATCTAATTGAGATTTTGAAATAGCAAACATGCCTTGTCTCCAATACTACCAACTAATTTAGTGCTCCAAGACATTGATCTATATGACTTGATGTATAATCAATATTTTATTATTTTATTTAGATAATTCAAAAAATAATTTTTAATTATAGTATTTTTTATATTAAATTAATTTTTTTAAATGTAATTAATTTTTAAGATAAATTTGATTCTAAATAAATAATAAATTTGATAGACAAAGCTATTTTATAGATATAATTATAAGACAGTATAATTAAATCAAATAATAAAGTATTTGGATGAGACTATTTCTATTAGATTTTTATATTTGACTTTGTATCAAATACAATTAAAGTATTTTAAAATATTTGATAATTAAAAATAAATAATATCTTTAAGTTTCATGAAGAAATCAATATATTGAATAGTGTTTTGTTTTATAAATGTTTCATCATTGTCATAGAGTTAAAAATTAGTTGTACTAAATTTTGAAGATAAGATTGGTTGTTGTAATAGCTCTCTAATTTTTTATCTTGAATCCTAATAAAATGGCAATATTTGGAGATTTATAGATAATTTTTTCTAAATTTTTATAGATATATTCAACATATTAAATTTTCTCAATAAAATTTTAAAATTCTATCATTATTTTTGGTCAAACATATTCTTTGTATTATACCAAATTAATTGCTTTATTCTAATCTTGACATAAATCTACTATGCAATGATATATTATAGATGCCCAATCTTTTCTTTTGTTTCTTTTTCTTTTTTTTATTCTTATTTACTTACTTCTGTAAACCAACTACAACAATGGCAATTTTGTCTAAAATAATTTATAAGTTAGCTTCACAAAGTCTATTCAAATTAGAAAATATATAGATATAGATATATATACATATTAACTAACATTCTTATAAGATGATAAAAACTATAGAATTATCTCAATAATCTAGTATTATATATTAAGGCTTAAGAATTTTTTATTATTGTTAATATCATTTATTTGTACAATCATTTAACAAAAGATTTAAATTAATGCAAAATTATGGTATCAATATGAGAAGAAATTAAAAATACAAAGCAAAGACATCACTAGACTTAATTAGTATACCTTAATAAGTCAAGCAAATATAAAATGTAAAAGTCTATTGTAGATCAAGTTAGTTATTTTAAATTTATTGTAAAAATAATTTATGATTTATCAATATTTATACTCTTTTTAAAATACATAAAATAAATCTAATTTATTTTTAAATAAATCCATCAAATTATTTTATGATTACAATATGAAACATCCTTTGTAAAAAAAAAATAGTTTCTTTGTAATTATTAAACAGAACTATTAGAATTACTTACTTAATCATCTTAATATCAACTAAGATATTAGTCTTTAATTTTTTAATCAAATAAATATCTAATCAATCAAATACTATCAAATTTAATCCAAAAATAAAATCAAAAAAATAAAATAAAATAAAATAAAAAAAATATGTACATATAACTACCAAATAATTATTTTAAAGTACCATTCAAAACTATTATTTATTGGTAGTTATGTTTTACTTCATATTTTATTTACACTAAAAACAAAGAGTTAGATTCAACAACTAATTTAGTATTAAAAAGTTAGGAAAATAATAATCAATTGTATATATATCAATGCCATCTACAATTTCTTTATGCAATGCAAATTGTGTTTTTTACAATTCAATACATATTTTGATATACATATTTTATATTAATAGAATATAAAATATATATATATCAAAATACTTATGCATATCTCTATTTAGACTAACATTTCTTTAGTTAAATGAAATATAACATATTAACAACATATTTAAGCTTAAAAGAAATTATCTACAACTTTTTGATAAAGCCAAAATATTTTTTTAATTGATATTAATTAAAAACTTCTAGATTTACTTCTTGATTGTATTTTCTCTTATATAATATAACATACTAAAAGCCAATTCCAAACTACCAAAGATTAATGAATAAATTTCAAAAAATATGTCTTTTATAAAGATATAAATCTAACATTCATATTCCAAGTTAAAATTCCTTGTATTATATAATCTTTTATGAAAACTTGTATTGTCATTTTAAAATTTTAAAATTTTAAAAAACTATTCTTATTGTAAGATGCTTATTATAAATCTAAGGTATAACTAGCATAATTTGGAAATTGGCTATTCTTTGCAGTTGGTAGCTTTTCTAATAATGTTAGAAAAGGATATGATAAAAAAATATTAGAGAAATAGTACCAAGATGTTTAAATTGTTTTGTTGTGTAGTTAATAATCAACATTCTTATTTGTATATTATCATTAGAAAATTAGTGTTGAATTTCTGTTCTTAGATATCAAATTGGATAAAATTCAAAAATTTAATAATTTGATATCTATTAAATTCAAATAATAAAATAAAAATAAAAATAATTACAAAAATTAAACAATAAAATAAGATACTTTCAAGTTACTCTCAAGATCACCTATTAGATTATACGGTTACAAAAGGTTGTTTGGTACTTATTCAAAAAAGTACATACATGGACCATATAGACTCAACAAGATGAAAAAGGTTTTGAGAAGAAATATAATGTGATAAACCCACAAAATAATTGGCATTGTTAAATATCCAAAACTATGATAGTATAACATGAAAATATACTTTAGAAAATAAAGCTTGGGAAAACACCTAAATCTTAGCACAATTTTTCTAAGACGTTGAAATAGACCATAGACAGCAAATAATGCATTGGGCTTTAAAGTGGGGATATCAAATAGGTGGAATAGAAGAATCCTTCACATTGGACTAATCATGCACTCACTGCAAGAAGAATGAAGTAACAGCTAGAAAGTTACCTACAAAATGTTTTCACTGCTCCTAGTCTGCCCTCCAGGGCACAAAAGATGCCTTGTTTTCTCCATAATAGAACTGGTTTGCTCTGTTTATGTCAACATAAAAATAAAAAATAAAAAATAAAAATAGAATTTTTAATTTTTAAAAACTACAGATCTGGGTGACCCATATGTGTGGTTTGCTTGCAACTGATTCAAATTCTAAACGGTTGTGTGAGTGGCCACGAGTCACTCGGAGCGTGACACTGAACGGTCTGGTAAAAGAAAAATATCAATCCCTCGAACTCTTTAAAGAAAAAGGCTGCTTCTGCAACAGGCTCACATCGTAAGAATTTGGTCTCCTGTGGCCGTTGCACAAAATATGCGTTGCGCCGTGCTGTTGAATTTGAACACGACAACAATGAGCAAAGTCCGGATCAAAGCTTTCACTAAACAATGGGGCCAAAGACGCTTACTCAGTAAACCTATGATGTGATTCGTAGAGAGCTAAACGTGGATGGAGTGAGTCGAGTTGCAGGTAGAATGAGTGGTGGAAACCAGAAAGAGATCTCCCTCCCCAGCTCTTTGGAAAGCGACGTTATTCCTTGAGTGTCGCAGGCGCATGCTAGGAATACCCAGGTTGTTACATCCTCGCTGATCTTATGTTTTTCCCCAGTTTACTCTCCATGATTTGAATTCTCAAACTGCATCAAGTGTTGACACCTTTGAGCAAAGGTGTTTATCGTGTCTTCAGCGGAAGACTGACGTTCCTTGCTCCTTCTCTCACCGCCCGTTTTCGTCGTTCTCAGCTATAATTACATCGCCAGATTACTGTATATATATATATATATATATATATGAACATATTGTAGAGGATAAGGACTTGTGAAGCACTGCTTGAATTTTCTGGACGTAGTATTTAAAGATTGTTTTAACATGTGACCTTGGAAATTGCACCCTTCTCTTCTTTAATTCATTGCAGAGTAGGAATAATGGGGGGCAGTTATTGCAGTTCTAATTTCTAAAGGAGGCAAACGTTGTGTGTAAATTTTGACCGTAAGTCATGTGCCTAAGGTTCTGTGGTAAGGTTCTTTGGTCTGCATGTCAGCAAGCTTTGAGGCAGATGTGTTGTCGCCGGTGTAATTCGATGCCCTACAGAATAAGTTTGAAGTAAGCATGATGTGTTACCACTATGCTTGCACGATTGATTCTATACTCTGTTATCCTTCAAGGAAAATCTGACAGGACAGAGACCATGGAACCAGCAAAATAGCACTAGAGCCATTGTTGAATCCTTCGTAATCACACGCCATGAACAGTTGGATGACCCGTCCAAGCTTCGTAGATCAGAGCACTACAGCGAAAGATTGCGATTGCACTTGCAACACAAAGTAGTAAAATACAGTAGACGTTGGGTCGCAAGCCATTGTCGAATTTCAGAATGCTGCCGAGGTGAGAAAATTTGGAGGAAAGGGAAGATAAACATGGCTTCAGGATGCACCGAATCAATCTACAGCAGAGCGAAAGTGGTGAAGCTTTAGGAGACTTCAGATTGGACAATGCGCAAGTGCTTTCTCTTTCTTTTTTTCCCTCTTTGTTGACATGGAAAATGTTTTTTTATTCCTTGCATTAGAAATGAGCCAGAAATTGCTGGACCAGCTGATGAGAACCCCGCGCATGATTCTTTAGGAACACCAACGTCTACAGTCACCCACGATGGGAGTTTCGCATGGGGTTGCCAGCCTTCGAGGAGTTGTCTTCGTCAGATGCACACTCTTCGAGCTCGACATCACACGGACCTCATTAAAGGTGGTTGGCAATCTTTGAGGAAATATCAATATTCGAGTCGTGGATACAACCAATGTAGGTGTCCAAGCGCAAGGTTTGACCGAGTGTGGCACCACGGAACGGTTGCTATTCAGGAGCCAGTGCACTCGTGACCCTGACATTACAAACTCGTGGAAGGAATCGGGGGAATGTCTACGGCCATACAATTAGTCCCTTAATCTTTTTTAGACCCGGTGCCGTAACCAACGAAAGCGAACGTTTTTTGATATTATGTTTACAAAAAGCCATCGATTGTAACAAAGCAGACTGGTGTCCAAGCAATGCTGCCAAAAAGCGATTCCTGAACTTGATTCACTGGTGGACGACGAGGAGGAGCATGTTCACCCTTTGCCTGTTTGATAGTTACACCGACGAAGCCTTTTCATCCACTCTATGGCTCCCAATTCCTGCAGATATTCTTTCCTTCGATTCTCATGGGAAAATAAACACGGAAATCGAAACCTTTCGCCAGAGGCATGGAATCTGTCAGGGCCTCAGTGCAAAACGCCAACTCACACAGACGAAAACGAAGCAAAGGCGATTTCACTGTAGTGGCAGTCGAAGCGAGGAACCAAAGAGCAGGAGGAGAATATGTATTCACACTCATCGCTTGCATTCCACCCCAAACCCCAACCCGCTTCGAACCGGGAGGCCCGATTCACCGAGTGAGTGCATCACCAGCCGATCGTCTACCGCTGCATTATTTTGCTCCAACCCACTGCTACTACCGTTTAAAGCGGAACATGGACACACAACAAAAACCGAAGGACAAAAGGTTCACCCAACCCTCCCAAAGCTAGAACCTGGGGACGCAGAATGGAAGATGGTTTCTGGTCCCACACGGCGACACCATCGCAGGCGCAGAGATGGTGATCGGGGACGGCTCTGGGGGTTTTTGTGCTTCTCTCTCTCTCTCGTTTTGTCGAGTTCCTTTCCACCTACTTCGTCATCCATCCAATCGTTATTCATTCATTCGTTCATTTGTTCATTCGTACACTTGTTCTTTTGAGGATGATTACTAATTGTTTTGTAGATTGAGTGTTATAAAAATACGCATTATTCAATCAATTTTTAATTCAAATTTTCATCAAGAATTAAAAAATATAGTGTTGGATGAGTTCTTTTTTCAAGTACCACTTTGCAACAACTTGTATTTTGTGTTATTTAACCATGTATTATCTAATTTTATATTACCTTAATTTATCATGTGCCTTCACATTGCAAAAAATAGCTATTTTGCAAGAATTAAAATTATTGGTTAACATTTTTTTTCTTTTAATTAAGAAAATTACACAATTAAAAAAATTGAAAACAAATTGAAATACTTCTATAAACTGTTGTGCATTGCAAAACCCCTAAACCATGTTGGTGTATACGCATGCATACAAATAAATTAAATAAATATAGTAACATAAACCGCTCATCATACAATACATGAATGGCAATTTTTTAATATGCAAATCTACTTATCTTCTTCTTAATTACATAAAAATACTACACCTTGGATCCTCATTCTCAACAAACTGGGTGTTTTCTCTTTGCCTACTTTAATTCCAGATGATGTGAATTTACATATTAAAAAGTAGATAAAAGCAGGATGATTGAATTACGCTATTTACTTTTCCTACTTTAGTCTACACTTTTTTCTTTTCACTTTTCCTTTCCTTCCATATGACCTGGTATAAGACCTCCGTTCACACCGCAACAATAACCTATCCAAATGAAAAAAAAAGATGTGTTAGATGCTTTAAAAAGTACTTTTTAGGATTTCGAGATGGTGCTTCACATGGAACCATGTTTTACTTGCCTATTTTGTCATATGCTCCACCAATTAGGGCACAAGGAAAGTACATTTAAGGAATTATTTTTCTTGACATTCTACATTTAACAACCATTCAAAAATAAAGAAATTAAAAAAAAAAAAAATTTTAAAAAAAGAAGCCAAAATATAACATTTTGACTGAGTCCATTTGAATGGCATTTCAAGTCCACTTAGAGCTTTAATGGGCTCATTAGGAAGACTATTTACAAAAGCTCGTTCTAAGTTAGACTTAGTTACTCTTACTAATCTTTTATTCGGAGTCACATTCTAAAGCAAGCTTTAGTCAACTTGGGTCAATGTGTGTGGTTGGAACTATAGTCAACTTATTACTATTTTAACATATTTGGAGCAAATCACTCTATGGCACCCTTCGAATACAACTTATTCCATATGTGTAGAAGAGAAGAATAATGTTATTTGTACATAGGATTATTGTTTGTTAGTTATATAGAAGTTTAAAATGTATATGAATGAAGATTTTAGGAATTCTTGATCACATTAGTTGATTTTGATTTTGATTTTTTAAAACTTACTTTTCCAAATTTAGACTATTATGTAAATGATTAGTTTCCAAAAACACATATTTATTCAAGAACAAATAAAAATTTTAAATAAATAATATATTAGTATATAAATAATATATTAAATAACATAATAACAACATATATAGTAAGCATTATAGAAGGTAAATATTCTACAGAATTATTTGATAATTAAAAGAATTTTCAAATTTTTAATTAATTTATATAATTTATTTATTTAATGAGGTTGGCATTGAGAATTGTATTGAGATATGCTTAGGATGAATATTTTCAATATAGAGACAAAATTAGACAATAACCATGAAACCATGCTTTAAGCCTTGAACTAAAGTCTATTTCTTTTTTCTTTTCTTTTCTTTTTTGTAAATTTTGCATACTACTTAAAACTTTTCAAAATTGTATTGATCTTAAAGCCATTGTATTTTTCATACATTTCCTCAAATTAAAGAGAGGGTTGACAAAAAAAAAAAAAAAAAAAAAAAAAAAAAGGATAATGAATGATATATATATATATATATATATATATATATATATATATTGAAAACTACAAATCTAAATATTACCTATGATTTTGGTGATATTTTCAAGTCCAAAATCTAAACTAGATTTTATGGAAATTCGTTGCTTTTCAGAGGTAAATACTTTCTAAACTAGTGCTCACTATGCACCGGCTATTTTTTTTTAATGTTATAAATTGAGTCTTAAAATAAGATAATATATTTGAATATTTAAATATATCACTATATGTTGATATTATTATTATCATTACTGATACTTAGAATTTACTAATATTTATGGTTTTAAGAAGAAGAAAATAAAAAATTTAAATGAAAACAAAATAAAACATTTCTATACTATTTACTTTAAATTATATTTTTAAAATATGTATGTCACATAACCTTTTCTTTGAAATTGGACCAGTTCCAAATCAACGTTTAAGACACTTATCAATAAACTATCATATTATACATTACTGCTAGACTAGTCAAACCTCCTCTAATTACCACCCTTTGTATAATTCTCTAAGCCAGTATTTTAAAATAATTACTGTTCCATTTAACTAAAATTGCCTTTACAGAATCTAAAATGTATTTATTCATTTATTTGCAATCCAAGGTATATTGCACATTACAACATAGGTGGCACAATGGTCAAGTTTTGTTTTGTTTTGTTTTCTTCTTTTGTTCAGTTTATTGATTTTCACAATATCTATTTTTCAGAAATGCTACTTTGTACACTTTACAAATATCTTCCAAGAAAAATAAGAATGAAATAGACAAGTGGTAAAACAGGAACTGCGATGAAAACATATAAATAAATAAATAAATATATATATATATATATATATATAGTTTTTGCATCGGGCTTGTCACATCGCTGTAAAGCGGAGCCGATGATCTGGAGATCGATGCAGGCCAGACAACGAGGAAGGCGAGAGATCGGTCGGAACAGTGGATGTGATTCGACATGCGTCGGAAACAACTTGCGATACCACCAGTCTGGAGGCTGATCGCCGCCCGAAGAATTCCATAAATAAAAAATAACACACACGCACATACATACACGCACACACACACACGAAAGTTTCAATTCCTTACAAGAACCATGTCATCGGCAAATACAGATAATGCGTGGAGATCGGTGCAGTCTGCGACGCAAACACCAAGACAGAGCTGGATTAAAAAAAATCCACCACAACAGCAACAGCCACGGCAGCCACAAGGATTAGCGTGGTGCGACTTCGCGGGCTTTTGGTCCGTGATTTAGATTGAACCGGGATGTTCCAAGCACCGCAGCGAAGGGGAAGAAGATGTGCGCCAGGGCTCACTCCCCCAGCCACCTCTCGAATGGTCGGTCGCCGGGATCCGCGACCCCTGCAATGCACATTTCCGCCAAGCAGCCGTCGATTCTTCCGAGAAGCCAAGCCCACACCCCCAGAGTTGAATCGGCAACCCAGCCCGGTTCCAATCGCTCTGCCAGCTCCGCTCCCTCCCGTCTCACTGGCTAGCGGCAAGATCAGGCTCCGTTTCGAATACCAGGAACGCGCGAAACACGGCACCGGGTCTCCGTGCACACACACATTGTGTGAGGAAGAACCTGGATCGCTGGTCTGAAAGCAAGGATCGTTCCCTAGGATCCCTACCACCTGTCGTTTGATCACGATGCATTCAACCTGACGACCTGGTTTTTTATTTATTTATATGTATATATATATATATATATATATAAAATTTTCTGTTTCGGCCATCCGATAAGAACTGTTTCAGTTGAGAGGACCATCGCGGATGCGATAGCTGTGGATCGGACGATTGATCTGCGGGCTGGGTGTAGTGTCCTGTTGCTCTCATGAGGGGTTGCTCGCAGTGGCTTCTCTCCGAGCTTTTGCCGAAGTCGCAGTGAATCTGCAGCGCTAGAATGTGAGCTTGTTTTCGAGAGTGGTGGTCAGCTGCAGCAAAATAGCGTTTTGACTTGGGAGATGTGCTAACCGGAGGCAAGAGCTCCGTGAGTGTGAGCACCAATTAAGCCTTTAATTGCTCCGGAAACGCGGTGCTCGTGCATGATTTTGTAATGGAGCTTGGTCCACATCTGAATCTCATGCCAGGCTGCTCCCGTAACTGCAAAGCTCAAGCACCATGAATTTCCATAATCTCTCTATGTGCTGGATTATCGGCGATGCTTAAAATAAGTGGAGATTTTTCGTAGTGCGTAAAGAGATCATGATACAACTTAGTATATCTCGTAATGAAAATCTAAGGTTTATCACTTAAATAAATACATCAAATAAATATAGAAAGTTTGGAAGATTAGGTGCACACATTCTTTGATTTAATGGAATGTGTTGGTACGTATGGTCTATTGTGGAGCAATAGAGAAAATAAGGGCATGACAAAAAGATTCGGTGAGAAAAAAATTAAAGAAAATTATATGTATATTGGATGATGTTTTAGTCATAGAGGTAAAGACAAAGTTTGTTTAATTTAGAAACATTACAATTATAATGACTGTTATAATTTTTTACTTTTAAACTTTATAAGAAAATAAAATAATATTTTGAAGTTTGTACATGAATTTCAAGATTAAAATCATTGTAATTTTAATTACTTTAATATTTATTATAAACTTTGTATCTATGTGTTACAATCACACTATAAATTATGACTTCTAGCACCTCCTAAAACTTTTTGTAAGTTTTTAGATCATGCAAATGTTTGTGTTATTATTGTTAGATTTTAAAATAAACAGAAATTTCTCTCTATCCATATATATATATATATATATATAATGTCAAGTCTCAGCAGCACCCAGAATGAATTTATTCTACAAGTGGTTGAATATGATGGTTGATTATTTAAAAGGCGATAAGAAAAGCTATTTAGATAGAGTGGTGTATGCCAAATTACTATATCAACAACTTCTACTATTATAAGTAATTACAAGCAAGGTTAAGATGATTTATTGCAAATTGATGCAACTTGGTTAAATTTTTAAATATATATATATATATATATATATATATATATACTTAATAAGAATTAAACTTTTACCTCATGGACTATTGACAATGGATCTATAAAGACTACTGTGGATTTGTATGGATTGTATTCATTTTATTTAGAAGGCCGTGAAGCAGGATTGTTATATGGTGTTTTGCTTCTTAATAGTAGCAGTATAAAGTTTTTTGTCAAGAGAATTATTTGACATATAAAGTGTGGGAGGCATTGCATTGGTTTATTTACTTCTAGGCCCAAATCTATTGGATGTTGTGGATTGATTAACTCAACTTTATAGGAGATCAACTCCTCAATTATATTGGTCATTTGAGAAAGAAACTAAAAATTGTTGTCATGTTTATTATTGTTGTTACTATAGTTTTATTAGGTTATATATATATATATATATATATATATATTAAAAAATAATAATATATTTCAATAAAACAAACCATATCATAAAATATTATTCTAATAAGGATAACTTTAATACTTTATATTTCATACTAATTGTAATAATAACCTATCAAAAAATAATATTAAATTAATTGTAATAAGAACCATATAATTGATATAACAATTTTTTTAGCAAAAGTACATTTATTTATACTTCCATAAATTGTATTTTGTTTTTATATTAAGGATTAAGTATTCTTGTAAAACAAATTCATCTAGTAAAGCTTTACCATATTTTTTTGATAAAGATTTAGTCAAAAAACAACAATTAAGAGTAATTAAGAAACTCTTTTAAGCATGCAATGAAGCTATTGATAAACAACTTCTAGAGGTAGGAAATATTATAAAAAAAGTGCAATCTTACAAATATTCAAAGAAGATCCTATAGCTTTTATTATCTTTAATAATATTTTATCTCCTTCAAATTTTAAAAGTATATTTTTAAGGTTTTACTTATCCAATTTGATGATTAAAAATACTATTTATAGTATCATATTATATACTATATTCTAATAGAACTTATATACTAAATCACAGGATGTGTTAAGAATACTGTTTAAAAATTAATACATTGATTAAAATATATAAAAATACATAAAAACACATATTATAAAAAAATTTGCTTCAAAAACTTATTAAAAAATATACAATAAATATTCTTATTTCAATAAAATGATATATATATATATATATATATATATATATACGTTAACCACTTCTTGGTTGAAAAAACCATTTGCCCTATAATTAATAAGTTTACTACAAATCTTCTTTTAATTAATAATAAAGACTTTGTCTTAAAAATCTCATACTTTTTTTATATTGAAGCTACCCAATTTTATTGTGCCAAACAAATATTCCGAGTGTATACAAACAGTATTTTTAATATCATCTGTTATATTTCTTTACTTCCAAAAATTATTTGATTGCATGAAATATTAAAAATTGTATCAAAATATTAGTTTTTTTAAAAAACTTTATTCACGAGCTTCAAAACCAAATTTTGTATAAAGATTCATCCACAAAAAATAGTCAAGCTAAACACATCAATTAAACTTCAAAAGAATATTCTTGTTGTAGTATAAATAGTCAATAAGATAATTGAGTGAACTTCTTATTATTGGCTTAATTTTCTTACAAGAGCAACATACATTTTTTCATAAAGAAAATTCCAACATAAATTGAATAAACCAATTAAAAAATAAATAGATGTTGAAAGATCAACAGCAAATGATTGGTTTATTGGATCTGTGTCAACAATATGAAAATTGTAGTTTATATAAAAGAACCTAGAAGTTGATACAATTGTGATTAATTCTTAATTAAAAAAATCCAAAATAAATGTAAAATTAGGAGATTTAATGTGGTTTACTTTTTATAAAGAAAACAAGAAATCAGACTGTGAATGACTGGATTTATTTACAATTAACTACCAAACATATCTTGCTGTTTTTTTTTTTTTTTTTTTTTTTTTTCTACATTTTAATTTTAAAATTCATATTATTAATAATACATACATTTACTTAGAAAAAATCGATCTTAAAAATATTTACATGGTGTATATATATATATATATATATATATAACTTGCATAATTTGATGTACATTGACACATGACTTTACTGTTTATTTTTATTATTTTTCTTTAAGACTTTACCATGTTTACACAAATCTTATCAAAGCATTAAACATGTATTCATTTGGGTAACCTTTGTATTTTTATATCAATTTAAACTTCTATTTCCATACCTTTCTAGGTGCATTGCATAATCTTACAATAATTGTAAAGTTGATTGTGTGTCTAATAATTTAAATTTTATTTGTTATAATACAAATAGGAGTATGTTAAATAGACCCAAGTTCTTACTAAATTGATCCACCCATCGTAACCATCATGATTCATTTCCCTATTGATCTGGGACCACCATACTTCCACAAAAATAATAACAACAACAACACACTCCTTTTCCGACCTGAATACTTACCTACCTACCTTCCTACCATGTAAAAGGGAGGCACCTTAGCGGATGGATGAGAGAGGGAAAGAGCGGCACAAGACGGATGAATGAAGATGGAGGCGAAGAAGGAGGAGGAGGCGATGCGAGAGAGGGACCGAGGACGATGACGACGAGGGCGTCGCCGTTGTCGGTAAGAAGAAGAGGAGTAGAAAGGATCCAGAGATTAAGGCTATGGCGGAGGAAGGAGGAGGAAGATGAGGAGTTGGAATTCCCCTCCCGTTAGAAGAAACAACGACGTACAGAAAGACGGAGTTACTGAGAAGCCCTATTGAGATGCGAGGCAGCTTCGATTCAAAGGGGGGACGGATGGTGGGGTGCTAGTGCCAGTTGCGAGGGACGATCGGCAAGCGTGGAGGAGGACCCACGTTTCGACATCGCGGCATTTCTGAGGAAGATAAAGCTTGTGTGGAGTTGTAAAGCTGGATCTGAATTTGGGGTCGTAAATCCGCATGGGGAAGATGAAAGGCGGACAGACCGGGTAAATTTAGCACTGGCCCTGCCCACGCCTCCCCCTTTGCACCCTCCTTGGAAGAGGTATGCCCAGGTGGGGACCATCTAAGAATTGTGAGG
Source organism: Physcomitrium patens (assembly GCF_059467195.1). Taxonomy (NCBI): domain Eukaryota; kingdom Viridiplantae; phylum Streptophyta; class Bryopsida; order Funariales; family Funariaceae; genus Physcomitrium; species Physcomitrium patens. The sequence goes on along the minus strand of NC_143411.1, from coordinate 3,359,369 downwards.
CAAGCTTTGTCGCATTACCTCTTCTCAGGGTATATCTATAGAAATTCTTGGGGTGGAGTTGTCCAGAGTTGGAAGTAGCGCTGTCCTATCCTCTAACCTGGCCTTCAGGGAGTCCGTGTGCGGAGGGTTTTTGGGTATCAGAGACGAGCTGGTGGCGATGGGCCCCTCCCCGCCTGATGCTGAAAACGTGGGCCAACATCGGGACAGAGGAAAGGAAATTTGGAAGAAGCGATATCGTAATGAACCCAGTAGGCGCAGGAAAAGGTCGGACCTACCGGAGCCGTTCAATTTGTAATTTGTTTTAGGTTAGCTTGAGTTTGAAACAAAAACCTTTTTCCCTTATTGTAGGAAAACATAACTGATGACGCCACTTTTGATGAGGGCTTTGCCTTAGAAGGTGCATGTCTTTTGGTTGCTTCTGGCATGGCATCCTACAGTTTGACAGTCCTCTCCGTTGCTGACAGAGAACCTGCCGGGCTTGGAGGATGCGAGGGCACGGGGAATCCCCATGTTCTCTGCTTGTGCTTGTGCTGATGCTGCTTCTTTTCCTTTCCTCCTCTTCCTTTCTTTTCCTTTCACTTTTTTCGTTGTATAATATTTTATGCATTGTTTAATTTCCGTTCAATCGTTTGCCAATATTCCATTTGACTCGGTTATTGGCACGCGACTGTGAGCCGACTGCAGTCGGAAGAGCTCATCACCTCGTCGAGGACACGATAAAGGAAAGCCTGGGGCCACAGTGATTGCTGTATCACGATTGTGTCGAGCGCGTCGGCAAGAGGGGATAGAGACTTGAAAGGAAAGGGGAGGGAAGGGTGTAAGGAGGCCCACGGGCAGGGTCAAGGTGTCCAATGCACCTGCAAGATCAGGAAGCTTGAAGTAGATCAGGGAAAAAACGATGGTAGTCCCTAGTTTACCCGCCTTCGGAGGACAGAACGCCATGCTCAGACGCAACATTGACAACAACACCGACACTCTGATTTCTCTGCTTCAAGGGTCCTGCTCCCCTCGCGTGAGCATGCAACAAGGTGTGCATTATATGCTTTACACTCGATCCTACACTGGGCATACGTGATTAGATTTGCACCATGCGAAGGTGCGTTGGAAATGCGTGCAAGGTGCAATGCAGGTTGCTTAGCCACTCTTATTTTTGAAGACACTTGTTTCCGAGTTGGTAGAGCAAAGTTTCTGCTAAGAGAGCTTGTCGCACGATAGCCTTCAGAAAATCGGCCTAGAAATGAGCTTCGTCAAGGGAACAACTCAATGTTGAGGACATAGCCAGTCCGTTGGTGATATGCTCAACTGTTGTCTGTGCCTTACTCTTCTTCTGCAAACCGCTCCTTGTTGAAGGGCCTCGCTTGTTCTACATGGTAAAGGTACATAAATGATTCCGGTTGAAAAGTTCATGTAGGTAGGTGGTGTGAATGTTTGGCTCGCTAGATATGTTGCTAGTTTTTTCGTCGGACGATGTTGTCATTTTTGTTCTCCTTCGTCTGGTTACGCTGAGCATTTCGCAGTGTTGACCGGATATGATACACGAGCATTGCAAGAAAAGAGAATTGAAGCTTTTTCGATGTCACCTTGTGTGAAGTGACGTGCGGTTGATTGAACTTCGGGCTGCATTTTGGCCCACTTGTCTCTCGGTCCATCTCTTCGCATAAGACTTAAAGACGCCCAACATTTTAAGATTAAGGATTCGTGGAACCGTCATTATGAATGTGAAAAATGTATTCGCATGTGCGACAAATATCTTTCACCGGTATTCCTTTTGGCACTCCGCTCGGCACAACGATTTCGCAGAGCGATTCTCTATTAGACCTTGTATTCTCTCTACAGAAAACACTTCAAGCAGAATCACTAAAAATCCCTTGATCTGGTGGACAATATTATCTTTGTTGTCCTCGCCTGCCATCTGAAGGAGATGCTGTTCAGTCCTCTCTTGTTGGATTTTGAGTTGAACAAGTATCTAATCGAATCTGCAGGATATGTTGCAGTGCCGCGTTCATCGGAGAGTCTCGAAAACATGATGGGGGCTTGTGGGCAAAAACTGCCTTACTTTTCGTCATTTGATGGGCCGAGTGTAGAAGAGCAAGAGGATGTCGACGAAGGTATCGACGAATTCGCACACCACGTGGAGAAAAAGAGGAGATTGTCATTAGAACAAGTGCGATCATTAGAACGGAATTTTGAAGTGGAAAACAAGCTTGAGCCCGAGAGGAAAATGCAACTAGCTAAGGAGCTTGGACTGCAACCTCGTCAAGTGGCGGTGTGGTTCCAGAATAGACGGGCAAGGTGGAAAACCAAACAGCTCGAGCGCGACTACGAGACCCTGAAGAAAGCCTACGACAGGCTTAAAGCAGACTTCGAAGCCGTTACTCTAGACACAAGTGCTCTTAAAGCTGAGGTACTTAGCATCTTAATCCTTTCCACTTGCCTTTTCAAATTTGAGCTCAAGGAGTGCCAAGTCTCTTGTTTTTGCTGTGTTCACCATACATTACCAAAACCTAACCTCCCATTTCGCTCTGTTTTGCAGGTGAGTCGCCTCAAGGGAATCTCTAATGACGACGTCAAGCCCGCCGAATTCGTTCAGGGCAAGTGTGACACAACGAGTCACCCTGCCTCCCCTGCGCAATCGGAGAGGTCCGACATTGTGTCATCGAGGAATCGCACAACTCCTACCATACATGTGGATCCCGTGGCACCCGAGGAAGCCGGCGCTCACTTAACCATGAGCTCGGATAGCAATTCCAGCGAGGTCATGGACGCTGATAGCCCTCGCACGAGCCACACCAGCGCTAGTAGGAGCACTTTGTCCACAAGTGTGGTGCAGCCTGACGAGGGCCTGGGAGTGGCCCAGTACCCCCACTTTTCTCCCGAAAACTTCGTGGGTCCCAATATGCCAGAGATTTGCGCTGATCAGTCACTTGCATCTCAAGTGAAGCTGGAAGAGATCCACAGCTTCAATCCCGACCAAACCTTCCTGCTCTTGCCCAACTGGTGGGATTGGGCTTGATTCGTTTCTTCATCTGTACCCATACACTTTTTCCTTGAATCCAAGTTGAATTCACTTTAGGCAGTGTTTTTTCACGATGTACCACTTGTTATTCTTCCACCATGTGCAATCCAACGTCAACCAAAGTTGCACCATCGGCGATCATTGGTGACGATGTCGAGCATCGATCGTCACCATGCCAGTCGGCGCTTGTGCCTTTTTGAACAGCAGCAGGAAGGCAACAGAAAACTCTGGGAAAAGCAACCAGGAGCTTCGAAGTTAGGTGCTGCAACCTTGCTAGATATATGATCGAATCTTGAGGAATTATGTAGTTAAGTAGTTGGACTTATGTAAAAAGTCAGAGTAGGGACACATAGCCCCTTTGGACCAGAGCTAGAACCGAAACACACTAATCGGATTACTACAACTTCAATTCACTTGCCTTGGTGACACAGTGATGGCGATGGTCCGTGCATCTGCAGTATTGTTGTCGGCCGTGTAATTGTACATATGCGAATAAGCATTGGTTCTCAAGGTAGGAAAGGAGGAAAAAATCTTTCGTTGTCGCTGTTGTGCGTCCCTGACCACACTCATGGAATAAAGTGGCACCTCTTTTTATTCTACAGGCCTCATTTATCTTTGTGAAGTGGCCTGGCCGGAATGCTCGTGAATGTGTCGGAATCCTGGTTATGCCTTGAATGAAGCCGTGTATAGAATACAAGCACGCCTGTTTCACGAGGTGACAGTTGCAAGTATCTACTTGCGGTCCTTACAGCAGCAGTGTTACTGTAACTTTCACTGTCATAATTCTAAGATCTATTTGTACATGGTGGGTGCAGATCCGTGGTACCATACTTCAACCCACGAATACGTTACAGCTTTCAAATCACGATAGTTTCTTGAGTCATACTTCACCAACACAACTTCTGCAGCGAAAACGTGCTGAATGCATTGGTGTAATGCCTCTTCTTCTGTGACCACCATATGTCCCTCACCCGGCAACGCCCTGGTTATAACGTGCTGCAGTAGTTGCAACCGTGCTTGGAACCGAGGCAATGAGACTAAGATTGCTTGAGTGGATAGATTCATTCTGTGGTCAAACTGAACTTCCAAGAAGCCTTTTTCCACCTTGTTCTGTGCACGATTTCTCAACAGTACCCATTCTTGTCAACCCAGCCAAGTACACGTTCGAAGGGTCTTTTTCCCCCTCTGAACTCCTGCTGCATGGTGTCCACGCACAGTCCAGCGACAAAGGCAAAAACGAAATAAATAAATAAATAAATAAATAAACGGATTTGCAGCTTAGGTGGGTTTCTGAGGGGCACAGGAATGGTTGCTAGATCGCGATCAATACTTGTGGGAGACACAACAAGTCTCCTCTGGCGCATGCAGGTGTAGCCCACCTTACACACAGTGCTTCATCATGGGACCCCTACGCTCTAAACCTACAAACACAAACACAAACACAAAAACCAAAAAAACAAAAAAAAAAACAAAAAAAAAACAAAACAAAACAAAACAAAAAACACTCTGTAGAACCCCTAGTAACTGCAACCATACGATGGCGATGCATGCAAGGTCTGCCCACTCCCGGCGAGCGGCGCGCCAGGGACCGTTGAACGACTGGCAGTCACTCACATGGGGTCAAGCAACCCCATTTCTTAGTCATCCCAGATTAGAGTACCAACAGGAGCTTCATGCACTCAAAGGCACGGATGCTCCATGTCGCTGCACGGAAAAAAAGAAAAAAAGAAAACTCCATCAGACGAGACAAACGCTGAGCTTCCCATTCAGGCAATCTCCCTTGAACGCTAAAAACCCTTTTCCGTGTACCAGCAGCTCCTTTGCAGACAATGCTTGCATTTGCGCTTGCATGCAAAGCTTGGGATAAGATGTGCAGTAGTAAAACAAGTGTGGGGTGCCTGAGGATCCGATGCTTCTCAACCGAGGTGGTGTTATGGCTGCGTTTGAAGGTTATGGCAACAGCTGCAATCAGCTCACCATTGCACCCGCACTCCGTTGTCTCTCCCAAGCAGGTGACACAGCGCTTGCACATAGTAACAAATGGGGCACTTCTCCTCATCGACACCAACACCATCAGGTGGTGGTGGTTGTTGTTGTTATTTATTTATATTTTTATATTTAAAATTTTTGTTCGTTTTATTACCATTGTCGTTGATGGTGGAGCGATCGGCTTTCACCACTTTTACATGAAGTGGACTGTGTTGTGGCACTGAATTGGAGTTTTGGTTGTTTGTTCGTCTCATCCAAAGAAGAAATTCCTGTACAAGGAAGTGAAATGTAAATAGAGAAAAGAGAGGGGAAAAGCAAATGTGTAAATTGCAAAAATCACGCATGCTTCTATCAAGAACTTTTTTTATTAAGAAAATTATGTGTGTATGTGTGTGTATATATATATATATATAGCCACAACCCATATTTGCTCAAACTGTAGCTTTCTACTTTTAGATTTATTAGTTGCCTTTTACATAAAGAATAAAAATAAAGAAATAGACAAACTTATGTGTGAAGATATTCTCATAAATGTTACTTCCTAATATAATAATAAACAAAAAACAAAGCAGCTTGATTACTGTCATGAATGTATTTCCAAAGTCTAACAAAATAAGTTCAATAATTTAAATATGTAAGCAATCGATTTTCTTTATTCTAATTTCTTCATTCTAGGTTCCTTATTCTAATTTCTTTTTAGTTTTAGGTTTAAGATTTCAACCTGGCAATTTCGAATTAGAAATAAATACTACTCAGTGGGAAAAAAAAATATTATATTATTTCGTATCTCTATTGTATATGTGTTATTTTAATATTTATCTCAATAAGATGATGTTTATTTTTGGTAATTTTTAAAATTCCTAAATATTATTAAAAAATTTATAAAACATTCATAAATCTTTGATAATCTTATCCTGGTTGTTATTTAAATATCTCTTATAAAATAGAACAAGATTTGAATACATGAGTTCTTATATTGGAACAAAACATTTTCTAAGTAGATGTTCTATGATATTTACATATTCCACTAAAAACCTTATAAAAAGCTTATGAAGACATAGTTTCACTTTTATACATGTTTATAGGTGATTAATAGGTTAAACACTTGGCCAACAAGTTAGCTATTTATTACACATGTTGATAGCTTATAGTACAAACTAACCATGTGGTGCATGTATAAAAAACTTACTTTCTAAGTTTAGACATGTATCTTACAAATTGAACATGTGTTGAAGATCCTCTTGAATATTGTCATGTAGCTTTTAGTTAGATAGTATATATGGAGGTAAGAATAAAGCCCTCTTTATTTTTGTCAATTCTTTTTTTGCTATTAGTCTAATTCCAAAGGTCTCTAATATTCTTTTCTTTTGAGAATAGCCATTCTAGTTTTTTTTTAATATATATATTTATTTATTTTTATTTATTTTTATCTTTCTTTGAAAAAAAATATATTTTTGAAATCCTTCTATTATGTTATTGAATTTAATAAAATAGCTATATTTTTGAAATCCTTCTATTATTTTATTTTTTATACTCTATTTTTTAATACTTTTTACTTAATTCTTTGTAATTGGCACAATGTCTAATCTAGTTTTTTGTAGCATCTTAAGTCCATAATATAGATATTCCATAGAAATAATTTATGATATTAAAAAAATATATTATAAATATAATTTATAATTTTAACTTATTTGATTATAAAAGGATATTATAATAAAATTAACTAATATAAAAAACCTTCAAAGTATTGATATTTTAGTAAAGATATTTTTTATTTAAAAAAGATGCTAATTTATCAAAATTCTTGTCTTTGGATTTTAATACACTTATTAAGTTTGCTAATATAATAGCTCTTATCAAAAATATTTAACTACTATTTTAATATTAAATTATTTTAATATATAATATATGACAAATATAAAATTTATGCTCTTTTGTAGTTTTAGAATAGACTAACATATTATCCAAATAATAAATAAAAAAATCATTAAAAAAATTTCAAAAAATATTATTCATAAGATGTTGAAAAGCGGCTGATGTATTTGTAAGTCCAAAAGATATGACATTATATTCAAAATAACCATATTTTATTCAAAACACAATCTTCCATTCATCTCCTTCTTTGATGTGTACCATATTTATTCTAATATGGATTTTTGCTTGATTTAATTGATCAAGAAGTCTAGATATCAAAGATTGAGGATATCTATTCTTAATGGTAATTTTTTGAGCCTTTGATGGTCTACATATATCCAAAATGATCTATATTTATTTTTCACAAATAATATTGGAGCTTTTGCTAGAAATTTAGAATAACATAAGAAAATTCTAGCTAAGTTTTTTTTTTTAATATATTCCTTGAATTCAGCCAATTCATTTTGTAATAAATTATAGATTGGTCCAAATGACAATTGAGCTCCTTCTTCAAGAACAATTGAGTAATCATAGGGATGATGTTCCAAAAAAGTATCCGCACTCTTTCTCTCAAAGATATCTTGATAATTTTGATATTGACTTCGAATACTACTTGAAGTCTTTCTATCATTGGAAATAAATATGGCATAAATAACATAAGGTAATCTTCTTTGGAAGGCATACAAGAAAACTCTTGCACCTATAAATAAAGATTTTGATGTACTAGACTTATGACTTTCTACTTAGTTAAAAAAATTCTAAATTTTATCCTAAAAAAAGTCAAGACTACTATTAATCCAATTTATTTGAAGATTTTACTTTTCTAACCACAATAAATCTAAATTGATTAGATTAGAAGGAGGTCTAATGATATTAAATATTATAAAGCTATGATGATCATTAATTGTTACTTCTATAGGAAGGATTTTATGAGTAACATCTCCAAAAGATAATAAACAAACATCTTTGACTTCTATATGAACAAGTTTAGTTTGTTTTATCAAAGATATGTTATGTCTTTTGATAAACTCTTTTTTTAAGAAAAAAGCTGAGGTTTCTTAATCTAACAAGATACAGGCTTTGTAATATTTAGGTGCTAAATTAACATCTATTGTAAAATAAAGAGACGGTTTTGAGGAAAAAATAGGATGTATATTAGATATTATATGAGGTTCCAACCACATAGTCTCTATTGTAGCTGAACAATTTTTTTTTTTTTTTTGATATATTGACTTCTCTAATAGTCATATTTTTTATTTTGTGATTGCATCATTTCTTTAGACAATGTTGAACAATTTGCTTAGTTTCTCTATAATATAAGTACAATTCTTCTTCTTCATAATGAGTCTTTTCTTGCTCAAGAAGATATTTGAAATGTACCACATGAATTTGCATATCTTCCACTTTTGAATAAATGTATTGAAAAGATATTGAAATTTCCATTGAATTATAAAAACATTGAGGCTCATTTTTACAACTCTTAGATCAAAATTCAAAAAGTTGATTGTCACACTTCACAACAAAGTCAATTGCTTGATTCAATGTCTAAGGATCAAATAAGTTGAGCATCAATTTCTTTACATTAATTTCATAATGTAATCCATAGAAAAATTAGCTTATGAATACTACATCATCCCACTTGATATTAATCACAAGTTGTTGAAACCATAAAGTATATAACATTACTCATTGATTGTCTTATCGCAAATTATTGATTTTATTAGTTGTAATACATATTGCATCATATTTTCTTAAATAAGGTAATTCTTAATTTTCTAACACTTAACTTATGTTCCATTATAGTAGAAGTAAGATGATTTGGTGCAAATGTTATAGCAACTCCAATCATGTCTATACCTTCACTTCTTGTCAATCTTATTGCTTCTTGTGGTGGTAAATTGAGTTGATGTATCTCAAGCATTAATTCCCTCAATTGCTCTTGCATTTGTGCCTTTCTAGTCTTTATTTCAACAAACTTTACCATAATAATATTAGAAAAAAGAAGATGTCTAAATATTGCTAAAGATAAGTTATGAGCTAAAATAAAACTCCACTAGTTGGAAGTTTATTCTAATTCATAACAAGTAAATTAATTATACAAGTTCATAAGTTGTAGCTTTTATTTAAATTCTAATTAAATCACTCATTAATCTTCTTAAGACATCCAAGTTATTAAGCAAAACCTCTACTATTAATTTATACATACAATAGTAATTATTCACAATATGTATGCCAAAGAAATTCTTTCTATCAATTCTTAATTTAATGTTTTGTTTGCTGATTTATTGATTGATAGATTTATTTACTTAATTAAAATTCATCCATTGACAAAAAATCATCTAATTATAAGTTATCATCCACAAATAAGTTCTCATCCATAATTAAAAATTAATCTACATTTCTATCTACAATTAAGTTATCATCCACAATTCATCTATATATTTCATCTATGATTAAAAATGAATCTTTTATTAAACCTTCATCCAAATTAACTTGTCTAAACCCTAACTCGTCCAAGCCCTAACTACATCCTCCCTACTTACGAAAATTTGAAGATGCTTCTTAGAGATGCCAATCCAGTTGATAGTCTTGAATCCAGGCAGCTTGGTGCTGGCAGGCGATGGGATGTGCCTTCTAAGCTTCAGCTGGCCAGCTGACTAATCCAGGATGCCGCACCACCTGCAGTTCTCACAATGTTGCTTACCTCAGTCATAAATTCTGAAGGCTTGCAGAGGAATCCTAACTTCCACTCAGCTTCGGCACTGACTTCTCCTCGCAGAGCTTGGATGGGATGAAAATGGAGTAGAGCAATGGCGGAACGTGCCCAGGGTGTGAGATCAACAGTCAACCTCCATCATCAGTGGTGCAAGTAAAAATTGAAGAGCACCATCCATAAACAATATTTCTATTGGGCTATCATTCTTTTTTCAACCTTATGAGCAAGAATTTAATCCTACTGTGGCTGCTGCTATGAAGATGGAACCTAGACAGCAGCCCTTCCGCTTACAACCTCGGAAAAAAGAAAGAAGAATAATTGGCAGCCACGCAACCTCGAACCGCACCACCGAACAGCTAAATCAAGTCTTCCGCCTTCACAATCGCCGTCTGATTCCGATGGCCCGTCTGTGGTTTCCAGGGAAACAAAGCCAAGGTAGAGGCCGTGTCTTACAATCAGCATGCTCTTCCCTTCGACGTTAAACCTTAAGGGGGATGCTGACAACCTTCTGAAAATGTAAACTTGAATCCTGCAGATCTGCAACCCACATTCTAACACTGCCAATTCGTCTTGTGACTTTCTACTTCGCTTAGAGAAACAGAGCTTATCCTAGAATTATTAATTGCTGTCCTTCCTGCGAAAGTTGATGCAATGTCTGCACTCCGCAGGAGATTCAATTGCAGGGGTTCAGAACCTTGTCAAAAGAAATCGTAGCACCACAAATATGTCCTCTAGGAAATATTCTAATACTTTACGGAAACCACTCTCATACTCTTCTTTTAAACGATGTTTGGTTCCTTGGAGATCAAGCCTACGGCAGCTTAGTTAGCCCAATTTTTGAATCGACTCCTCCAGAGCTGTCATTGCGGAGCTACGGAGCTGCAATAGTGAACAGGGTATACAATTTGGGACGTCGATTGATTGAGCTCCAGTGAATTGTGTTGAGTGTCTCATTTTTTGTGAGTGGGCACATCCTCCGGCCGCATTTTGGAAGGGTTTGAGGATCACTACGGATAGTGACGATATGAGGCTTCTTCAATAGGTGGATCTCACGGCGAGAGAGGAGCCACGAAGAGTCGATTGAAGAGTTGTAGGAAGTATAAATATGTTAAGACAGTGTTTGATTAACCCGAACAGTAAGGAGGGCGTGCGAAGCTGGAACTGCTGAACCACCGCTCAAATCTTGAACTCGCAGTCAGCTGCTCCACCTTCGAAACCGGTAATCGCCAAGGGACTAGAATAAAAAAATAAATTAAAAAATTAAAAAAATACAAGTGGCCTTCTGAACACAGCTATAGATCGGAGATTGTGGACAACAACCTTTAAGACTAGCTGCGCCAACTTCACCGCAACGCTTCTCCCTCACTGAAAGAGAAGAACCGAGTCCCCACTCTGACCTTCCACCGTCGCGCAGCCGCGCCTCCAGTGCTAGTACCCACTTCAAATAAAACCAAAAAGAACCACCACTTGAGAGCATCCCAAGCACCACTTGCTTTGCAGACCACCACGCAGCCAATGCACTAGTGCACACACAAAAACAGATAGAAAAAAGAGAACACAAGACCCTGTGTCCACTCCCCTAAAAACTCGAAGCTCTAAACATACTCCAAAAATAGGAAGGGGGCAAAAAGATGAGGGCCGAGACGCACTTCGTCGGACCTCGGCAGTCTTCCCCGGAAAAAATCTGCATCAGCCCTGTACTACGAAAAATCTAGGAAGGTAAGGAGTCCCTTCCTTTTCTTTTCTTTGCTTCTCTTTTCTCTACTACTTCTCCTTCTTTTTTCTTCATTTGGGGTGTTTGAAATCAAAGATTCCACCTCAACTTCTAGCCCAATTTAAATATTTAATAAAAATAAAAAATACTATTAAAAATTATTAATAAATGGTAGCTAATTTAAGGAGGAAATAATTATTTTAAAATTCTTTTTCAAAGACACTCTACAAGAGATCCATTCATATATTAACATCCTATTTTTTACTATTTATTTCAAAAATCATACACTAATTTACTAAATTAGTTACTTTAAGTACTATAATTGTCTTTTTTGTACTAAAATATACCAATGAATTAATTTGAAGATTTACTCTTTGACTACCTTAAATATGAAAAAATGCTCATGGTTGACATTATTGCCAAATGAATTGTGCAGCTTTATATCTTTGACCATCTTAAATATAATGGCATATATAAGTTTGATATCATTTCTAAATGAATTAGGCAACCTCACATCTTTGATTATCTTAAATATGATGGAGTATAGAAGGTTGATATTATTGCCAAATAAATAGGCCAACCTCACATCTTGCCAAAGATAAGAATTCAATGAAAGCAAAAAAATAAGTGAAACTTTATCAAAGAAGTATGATAAAATAGAAATAAAGAAGTAAGTATATTAAAAAGAAATTGGAATGGCTATTGCCAAAAGACAAGAAAATTAAAGACTTCTCAAAACTAGACTTAGAAGCAAGAAAGGGATTAAGAAGAATGAAGAAGGCTTCATTCTTGCCTCTATATACATTATCTATCTAGGAGCTATATGGCGATGTCATACTGTAAATGCTTATAGTATGCAAAAATTAGTTAGAACATATAATATATTCATAAGTCTTGGTGTATATTAGAATGGTTAATAGATTAAGTTAAAGATAGTGGATTTAAGAAAATTTATTTTGAATTTTATTTTTTTAATTATAGCATTTCAAAAAAATTATAGAACTTAAATATTAGTATAAAGCCTTGAGAGGAGATTAGAGCCTAAAGAAGAAATTTTTAACTAATAGGAGGCTTATTGGGAGAGATGAAAGCAAGGCATGGTTGGATGAAGCTAAAGAATGGGGATTTTCATTCCTATTAGTCGAAGGCCATGCCTAATGGGCTTCAAGGAGGCTGCCCAAGGCCTTATTAGGGATTAGGATTTCACTTTCAGGGGCATTTGAGCTTTGGATGCTAGAATCAGCAAGTTCAGGGTTTTGGATATAAATTGGGTAAAGAGTTTGTGTGATTTCGAGTTTTTGTGAAGGCAATATAGGTGTTCAAAGTTAAGGTGTCAAATTTGTACCTACTATCACTCTTTGAAGCATAATATATGCATACGGAAAGCAATAAAAGATTGGTAATTAGAATTGGAGAGAACACTTTCTTGGCTACATATTACATATTATGTTTGATGAATTTCAAGTCTAGATGAAGGAGTTATAGGGCATTGAAGACAACACATGTAAATCAAAAGTAGTAAGTGAGTCATTTTGTTGATAGTAATGGTTGGAGCCATTACTATCAAGTATCTTGGAGTCATCTTGAATTTCTAGACGAGTTTTTGGCTTAAAATTTTTATAAGTGTAAGTTATTAGGTTAAAAAGCTATAGATTAAAGTTTCATAGAATTTGAATATTTATTTTGTGAGATATGAAGAAAATAGCATGTAGGTGTATATAAGCTAGGATTTTGGTGATATCTCAAGCTCCATAATCAATTTGCAGTTGAATTTTTTTATGATAGTTTTTAAAAATATATCAGTACTTTATGTAAAATTTTGGGTTGTTTGGACAGTTCGATCGTGAGATATGAGTTGTAGAAGTTCAAGAAACATTTCTCATAAGGATATATAAGGTTTTAAGATACTTTATCATACATTTGGATATTTTCTTTGATACTTGGGCTTATATATTAATGTAATTGTCCCAAAAGGAAAAATATTATATATATAAATTTGATTTTTTTTATATCTTAGACTTAATTGAGTATTTAGTAGCAGCCAGAAGTCCAGTCCTTTCTTAAGGCAAACTCTCTCTATCCCGACAGTGACATTTTATAAGATCTCCAAAATGTATTGACTTTGTACAATACATATCTTAACTTGCAAAATAAGTTTTCTATATAGGTGCCACATAGTTAGCTTGTATTGCATGTGTGGCACATGATTAATTTTTTGACAAAGTTTTAATCTATCAATCAACTATAAATAAATATAAAAACAAAACATTATCTATAAAGCTTTTAAGAAGTTTATTTGAAAGATATTATAAAATTAATCTATTTTTATTTAATTTTATTTATTTATATTATCTAAATAATAATTATTATAAATATATGTCTATGATATTATCTCCATTCTAAAAACAATTTCTACAAGGAGCTATGATCACATGTTAAGGAAGTCTAAAATGCAACAAATTGTATTTGCCACATATTGTAATTTTTTTTTTTCTTTTGAAGGAAGTTAATAGGTCTTTTTAGCCATTTTTAATGTTCTATTCTAAGGTGAAAAGATCATTGTGTTATTTCATTATTTTTGAGACCCTTATAACTTCTTTCAAACAAAATATTTCTAACAACATTAAGAATTGTTTTTACTTCTAATAAAATCACCAAACATCAAGACTCTCTTTTCAAGTTGTGATATCAAATGCATTTTATCTTGCCATCTATTCAAAGAAGAATATATCATTTTTGAAGGTCCTCATTCCTATTATGTCATCTTGAAGGCTATGATAATTGTAATGTCTTATCTAATAAATCAACAAATAATGGCTTTGAAGTTGAATCTGTTGGTTATTGATTCTCCATTTCTTTAATGCTACAATTATAAAAAAAATTAAAATAAGAATAGAAGATAGAATATAATATTTTATAAATTATGTTTCTTTTATAGCAAAGATTTGCTATCCTTCATCTTGGTTTTAATGGATATCATTGATAAAAAGCTTTGACATTTTTAACTATATTTATAAGATTTTTTTTGGCTCCCATGTAAATTTTCTAATATCATATCTCCACTAATGAATAAGATATTTCAACCTAAGTTGGTGCCACTTTGAGTCTAAGACTTCTTCCACTTGAAAATTTTGATTACTACCCACTTCTATAAGAGATGGTGGTATTTGTCTTCTTCCTGGGATATTCACTATCTTATATAATTTCAATAGAGACATGTAAAATATGAGATAGATTTTCATAAACTTCAATAGATGTAATTAATAAGTAATTAGATTTATTTTTTTACAAATAGGACATGGTCCAAATCTATAATAATTCAACTTGTCACAAATGCAAATAGTTTTAATATCATGAAAAAGTAATCATACCTTATCATCAATATGAAAATGAGGTTCTCCTTTATAATAAGCATATGTGTTGCTCTTTTATTGTTCTTGAACATCTTTTAATTGTACCTTTATTGTTGTATGTAGCTCAGATAAATGATTTGCAAAAACTTTTGTTGTAGAATTATCAACTTTTAAAAAGTCAAAAGCATTAAGTTATGGATGATAACCATAATTAACAAAGAAAGGTGTTTCTTGCATAGAAGTATGTACCGTATTATTATAATCAAACTTTGCTAATGGCAAAAAAGTTGTCCAATCATCTTATTGATAGTTGATGGTACACTTCAAATATTGCTTCAAAACTTGATATACATACTTTGTTTGTCAATGAATTTGAGGATGGAAGTCAAAGATAGTTTTATGTCTACTTTTAAAATCTTAAAAAGTGTTCTCCAAAATCTTAATACAAATTAAATTTCTTTATTTGATATAATATCCTTAAATAATCTATGATATCAATAAATGTTGTCAAGAAAAAGCTTGGTTGTTTCTTCATTTGTGATAGCTTTTGTATATAATATAAAATGTACCATCTTGGTGAAAAAATCTATTATTATGAATATAAAATTATAAAAACTTGAGACTGAAAGATCTATAATAAAATCCATAGAAACAAAAGATTATGGTTGTTCTAGAATAGGTCATGGTTGAAAAAGTCCATAGGGTCGATAATAAGGAGCTTTTGACCTTAAACAAATATCACATGACTAAATAAAGTCTTTCACTACTTTTCACATTTGTAGCCATCAAATTTTTTTAGATATAAATTCTAAAGTCTCAATGTATTAAAAATATTTGGTCACTAGAAAGTCATGACATGCTTGAAGAACATCTAAAAATACTTTTTTTTTTTAGAATATTTAGGCGTCATTTGAAATAGAATAGATAATTTTTGAACTTCAACTTGAAAGAATCATTAAACTTAGAAGAAAGATTTTTCATATCATAAATAAAAAAATTAAAAGACATACTTGATTGAATTTATTTCATAAGAGTTGAATCAATAGTCAATATTGATTTTATTGCTTAAAAATGAAAATGCTCTAGTTTCAAGAAAATCTTTCTTTGTTGATCAAAAGATGTGTCTCTTTCTTTTGGTACAAAATAAAAATGTCTAAAAAAAGGTGTTTGATAAACCTTCTTATTTATTGGTTCAATAAGTGATCTTAAAATCAAATCTTAATAAAGACATGCTCCAATAGGCTTGACAACAATTCAAAATATGTGTTGACATAAAATATTTAAGATTTTTATAGCTAATATAAATAATAGAAGTAGCTTCTAGATAATGGTGCTATTATTGAGATAAATCCATAATTATAAAAAAAAATTTGTTATAAATCTTGTAGCTGATCTCAACTAGTAAAAAAACTTGAATGAAAAGCTATTAGATGAAGTTCATCATTTATTCTCATTTGTAATAATATGACATCCAAAGCAAGTCTAATGCATGTGTTTCTATTAAAATGGCTTAAAAAAGTTGATATGATACAAAATTAGTACAAAAATAAAGCTTGTCTTCAAAACTTCAAATGTTGCTTCTTCTTCTTGATTCTATTGAAGTTTGTTTTCACTAGTCAAACATATAAGTAGAGCTCTTACTTGAGAGAAATTCCTCATGAAAATTCAATAGTACTTGGTAAATTTTAAAAAATATTAAAAATCTTTTATTTTTTTTGAGACCTTTTAATCTATAATAATTTGAACTTTCTTAGAATCAATCATAAGTCCATCATTTGAAATGATGTATCCGAAGAAGACCCAAGTAGTGTAAAATACATACTTTTCTATCTTAGCATAAAGTCTTGCATCTCTTAGTTTTTATAATACACAAAAAATATGAAATTCATATTCTTCTATATTCTTAGAATAGATTAAGATGTTGTTTAGGAAATAGATAAAAAAGTCATCTAAAAACTCTCTAAAAACATCTTTTATTATATGTTGAAAAGATGTTGGTACATTTGTAATTCCAAAAGGCATGACGTTGTATTCAAAATATCCATACCTTATTCAAAACATAGTCTTTCAATCATCTCTCTTTTTAATGCATATCAAATTGTATGCTCCTTGTAGATCTATTTTACTATAGATCTTAGCTTGATTAAACTAATCAAAAAGTCAAGATATTAAAGGTAGTAAGTACCTATTTTTTATGGTGATTTTGTTAAGTCTTTAAAAATTAACATACATCCATAATGATCTATTATTTTTCTTCACAAATAAAATTGGAGCTCCTACTAGAAATTTGGAATGGCGTATAAAGTTCTTAGCAAGATTTTTTTCAATATACTCCTTGAATTTAGCTAACTCATTTTGTAATAAACTATAAATTGGTCTAAATAGTGGTTAAACTCCTTCTTGAAGATCAATTGAGTAGTCATAGAGACAATGTTTTGATAAAGTGTCAATATTTTTCTTTTAAAATATATCTTAAAAAACTTAATATTAGCTTGCAATGCCACTTGAAGTCTTTTTATCACTAGAAACATGTGTAATATAAATGATACAAAATAATCTTTCTTTTACAGCATGCAAGAAAGCTATTATATCTATATATATAAATTTAATTACATTAAACTTATGTTTTTTAACTTAATCAAGTATATTCTTAATTATAATTTTAAAAAAGTGAAGTCTATAAGAAAATTTATTTATTTTTAGATTATATTTTTTTAGCCATGATAAATCTAAAATGATTGGATTAAAAGGAGATCTAATGATATTAAATATTAAAAAGCTACTATAATCCTTAGTTATTACTTCTATAGGAAGGATTTCATGAGTATCATTTCTTGAAGATTGTTAGGGACATGAATCTCAAAGAAAGAGAATCCTTAATACACTTTTGTATCATTGAAGAGAACTAAAAAGTCACTCAAAAGGTACTATAATATTAACTAAAATGGCTATTGCCAAAAAAAAAAAGGCTAAAAAGTCTTGAAATAAGACTAAAGAGTAGAACGACATTAATAAGAGTGAAAAAGGCTTCATTCTTGCCTCCATATACATTCTTAACTAGGAGCTACATTGTGATGTCCAATAAGATCTCTAAAATATGTTGATTTTATTAGCTACATGTCTTAACTTGCAAGGCAAGTTATTTATATATGTGCCACATAGTCAGCTTGTTCTACAAGCTATTATGTAGAATTAACTTGTTTCATAAGCTATCAACATGTGGGTAACTTTTTGGCAAAGTTTACAACCTATAAACACATCTAAAGTCAAAATCGGATCTAAGAAGCTTCACTAAAAGATTTTATGAAATTAATCTATATTTACTTATTTCTACCTAATCATCTAAGTAATTATTGAAGTAAATGTATATGTCCGTGACATTATCTCCGTTTCTAGAGACAAGTTCCATGAACATCAATCTTCATATGTTGAAAAAGTTTAAGATATGGCAAATTATATTTGTCACATACGCCGATCTTTGCTCTCTTTGAAGATAGTTGATAGGCCCTCTTAACCATTGATAATGTCACATACTAGGGCAAAAAGACCATCTTGTTATTTGGTCATTGTTGAAGCCTTTGTAACTTCTTTCAAATAAAACATTTGGAATACCATTAGAAATTATTCCTACCTCTAATAAAATCACCAAACAATAAGAGTCTCTTCCAAGGTTGTGATACCAAACATATTGTATCTTGCCATCTATTCGAGAAAGGACATATCTTTCTTGAGGATCTTCATCTCGATTTTGTCATCTTGAAGGTTGTGACAATCGTAATGTATCATTTCAAAAATCTACAAATAAAAGCTCTTAAGTTGAATCTGCTAGTTATTCATTCTCCATCTCTTTAACGTCACAAATATATACAAGTTACAAAGAAAGATAAAAGGTAGAATGTTATCTTCTTTTGATCTTGTTTCTTTTATAACAAAGATTTGCTATTCTTGATCTTAGTTTTGATAGATTTTATTGATGAAAAGCTTCAACTTTCTTTAGTACTTTTTTAAGATTCTTTGATGGCTCCCATGTGCATTCACTAATATCATATCCGCGCCAATGAATAAGATATTCTAACCTATTTCAGTACCGCCTTGAGTCTAAGACTTCTTCCACCTTAAATTCTTGATTATAATCTATTCCTATAGGAGGAGGTGGCATTTGTCTTCTATTTAAAATATTCACTATCTTATATCCCTCAAGAAGAAACATGTGAAATATAGAGTGGATCTTCATAGACTCTGAAAGATGTAATCAATAAGCAACATGATTGATTTTTTCACAAATAAAAAAAGATCCTAGCCTATAATAGTCCAATTTATCAAAAAGACAAGTAGTCTTGATATTGCGACAAAGTATCCATATCTTGTCACCTATGTTGAATTGTAGTTGCTCCTTGAAATAGGCATCCGTGTTGGTCTTTTACCATCTTTAAGCTTCTTTTAATTGTATCTTCATTGTTGCATGTAGCTCTGACAAATGATTTGCTAAATCTTTTGCTACAAAATTATCAACTTTTAAAAAGTCAAAAGTATCAAGATGTAGATGATAACCATAACTATCAAAGAAAGGTGTTTGTTGAACAGAAGAATGTACTAAATTATTGTATGCAAACTCTACCAATGGCAAAAAAATTGTCCAATTATCTTGATAATAGTTGATGGTATACCTCAAATATTGCTCCAAGACTTGATTCATCCATTCCGTTTGCCAATCAATTTGAAGATGAAAAGCTAAAGAAAGCTTTATATCCACCTTTAGAAACTTAAATAAGGTTCTCCAAAATCTTGATATAAATTGATATTCAATATAATATCCTTTGACAATCCATGATAGCAATAGATATTGTCAATAAAAAGCTTAGTTATTTTTTCACGTGAAATAAATTTTATATATGGTATAAAATGTGCCATTTTAGTGAAGTTATTTTTTCACGTGAAATAAATTTTATATATGG
Organism: Physcomitrium patens; assembly: GCF_059467195.1. Lineage (NCBI taxonomy): Eukaryota > Viridiplantae > Streptophyta > Bryopsida > Funariales > Funariaceae > Physcomitrium > Physcomitrium patens. The sequence continues at coordinate 3,339,712 of NC_143411.1, read as the reverse complement.
TATAAAATGTGCCATTTTGGTGAAGCGATTTATAATTATGAATATAGAATCATGTAAACTTGAGATTGGAAGATCCATGATAAAATCCATAAAAATAGAAGACCATTATTGTTCTAGAATAAGTAACAGTTGAAGCAATCCGTAAGGTCCATGATAAGGAGTTTTGGATCTTGAACAAGTATTATATGATTGTACAAAGTCTTTTATCGCTTTCCACAATTGCGGCCATCAAAACTCTCTAAGTATAAGTTGTTAGGGACATAGTCCTTAGAACCTTCTAAAGACAAGTTTCTAGAACCTTCTAGAAGCAAGTCTCTGAAACCTTCTAGAAGCTTCTTAGTTGGTAGAAGATGTTAGGGACATAGTCTTTAGAACCTTCTAGAGATAAGTTTCTAGAACCTTCTAGAAGCTACTTAGTTGGTAGAAGTTACTTGAGAAGCTTCCTAAATAGGAGTATATATTGGAATCGAGGCTGAAGAGTTCTTGAGTCTCGACAACACATCTCTTGGAACTCTAGCTCACCTCTTTGGTGTTGTTCTTGTATTCATCTGATTAATCTAGTTCTTGCCAGTTCTTCTTGAACTTCTTTTTAGATCTCGAGTCTGTATTTCTGTATCCGTGACAGTTTGTCAAGACTTCACTCACCTCAAATATCAGAGTTAGTTTCTTCCTCGTTAGAGTGCAGATTATCCCTCTGCTTGGAAGTGTACTAGCATTTTAGAAGTTGTAGATTATCTTCCTCTAAATTGATATTTCTTTTGTTACAATATTGGAGACTTATTCTTCTTGGAGAGAGTGGATTACCCTTTTTCTTGAAGCTCTTAAGACATTTTAGAGGTTGCGGAGTACCCTCCTCTAAACCAATATTGTCTTCTTGTAGAGTCATTTCTGTCCTTCTCTTAGAATGGTCGGAGGCCAAGACATTAGCATGACAGAAAGTTCGGAGTCCAAGTTGGATGCTATCATGAATGCCCTCGCTACGTTATCACAAAGAACTGCAGAGATTGAAGGAGTCGTGGCAAGGCTTCATAATGATGGAGCATTTGGGATGGCACAATCTAGGTTGCACCAGCCTCAAACTTCTGCACTTGGAGAAGCAACTTTGCCTCAGGTTCGACAAGCACTGTTGCTTCTACAACATAAGGAGCCCCGAGTTAGCCTTTCGGATAAGTTCGATTGTACGCGTTCCAAGTTTCGAGGATTTATCAATCAAATCAGGTTGATAACAGTTTTACAGCCCGAACACTATTCAACGGAGGAGTCACGTATTGGGCTTATTGGAACCTGACTTACAGGGCAAGCTCTATCATGGTTTGTTCCTTTGTTTGAGAAACGATCATCCATACTAAACAACTTTGAAATTTTTTTGGAGGCGTTTGAGGAAGCATTTAGTGAACAAGACAAGGTTCAATGGGCTACAACAAAGATCAAGTCACTACAACAAGGGATGCGCTCTACATCAGTCTATGCATCGGACTTCAGGCAATTAGCATGCGACATTAATTGGGATGAAGAAGCGTTGATGAGTCAATTCTATTGGGGTTTAAGGGATGATGTGAAGGATTTGCTGTTAACTCTTTCTGATCCACAAATGCTCAACGAAGCTATTAGCCAAGCTGTGAAGTGCAATAATCGCCTATTCCAATGCCACCAAGACCAATGTTCAAGACAACATACGGTTCGCCACGCCCTAACTATGTCGGCCAGCAGTGTGAATTCACATTCAAAGGTAGAAGACATGCAAATTGATGCGGTACGTGTCAAATCTCTTATCCTAGAAGAAAAAAAGCAACGTATGAAGGAAGGTCTATGCTTGTATTGTGGTGAAGAAGGCCACAAAGTTGGAAACTGCCTCAAGAAGCAAAATCGACGTATTGTCAGGACTAGGAGCGCATTTGTTCAGGAAAACGAGGATGCCCAGCCACAATAGGAACCGTGCGGCTGGACAGTGAAATATCGCAATAACAACTAGGTTCCTTTCTTTTCGCTCAACCTATCCTTTGCTTTACAATTCTTTTACTTATTGGCCGTCAAAAACTGAGAACTTTAGCATTATTAGATTCAGGAGCATCTGCTTGTTTCTTAGACGAAGAATTTGCGAAGCATCATAAGTTCCCTTTAGTACAAAAATCCAACCTGTTCACGTTGAGGTCATAGATGGGCGACCTTTATTTTTTGGTAGTATCATCCATGAATCAGAACCTATAGAAGTGACGTTTAAGGGCCATAGTAGTCATATTATTTTCAATATTATTAGAACTCCATCAAATCCTGTTATTCTTGGACTTTTCTGGTTGGAAAAGCATAACCCATCTATAGATTGGAGGTTGCGAAAGATGACCTTTCCCACAAAACCACCCAATAGCAAGCCTAGTAGAAAACTCCGAATAGAGAAATCCTTATTCATTGGAGTAAGAGCATTTATAAGATCGTCTAAGGAAGGCACACCATTTATCATTTATGCGACTCCAACTACCAGAGAGAAGATCTCAACAGCAAGTATATCGAAGCAATATAAGGATTTTAAAGACGTGTTTCAAAAGAAGAATGCCGACATGCTACCGGAACACCGACCATATGATTGCACCATAGACTTACAAGAAGGAGCACAACCGCCTTTTGGTCTAATCTATAATCTATCACAGACGGAGTTGGCGGAGTTGCGGAAGTACATCGACGAGAATCTAGCGAAGAACTTCATCCATCATTCAAAATCATCAGCTAGAGTACCTATCTTATTTTTGAAGAAGAAAGATGACTCATTGCGGATGTGCATGGACTATCGAGGCCTCAACAAGGTAACAAAGAAGAATCGTTATCCGTTACCCTTGATTTTTGGTCTCTTAGAACAACTTGGACGTGCAAGGATCTTTACAAAAATAGATCTAAGGAGAGCTTACAACCTCGTACGAATCAAGGAAGGAGATGAGTGGAAGACAGCGTTTCGTACAAGATATGGCCATTTTGAATATAATGTCATGCCCTTTGGTCTTACCAATGCTCCAGCGATCTTTCAACATATGATGAATGATATTTTCCGAGAGTACCTTGACGATTTTGTTGTCATCTATTTGGATGATATTTTGATATTCTCCAAAAACGAGAAAGAGCATAAAAAGCACGTTCGTTTGGTCTTGAAGAAACTACGCGAGCGAGGACTATATGCCAAGTTGGAGAAGTGTTTATTTCACCAAATAGAGATGGAATTTCTGGGATTGCTTGTGACTACGGAAGGCTTGAAGATAGACCCCAAGAAGGTGAAAGCAATCGTGTCCTGGGAGGTTCCAAAGACGGTTAGAGACGTACAATGCTCTCTTGGTTTTGTCAACTTCTATCGGATCTTCATCAAGAATTACTCTCAAGTTGCTGCTCCTCTCACTCAATTGACATGCAAGGATAAGCTGGAATGGGGACCTCTAGCAGAGAAAGCATTTCAAGACCTGAAGATCGCATTTACTACGGCTCCAATCTTGGTACATCCAGACTTTACAAAGGCCTTTTATTTAGAAACTGATGCTTTGGATTTTACTTTAACAGCTGTACTTTTACAAATGGGAGAAGACAAAAAGCTCCATCTAATTGCATTCTATTCTCGAAAGTTCTCTGTTGCTGAAATCAATTATGAGATCCACGATAAAAAACTTCTTGCTATAGTGGATTCTTTCCAAGAATGGCGTCACTTTCTTGAAGGAGCTGCACACCCAGTGATTGTATACACAGATCACAAGAATTTGGAGTATTTCATGTCGGCTCGAGTTCTAAATCGACGTCAAGCTCGGTGGAGTATGTTGCTATCTAGGTTCAATTTTTTTATCACTTATCGACCTGGAAAGGAGCAAGGACTATCTGATGCCTTATCGAAGAGATCGTATCTTGTACCAAAGGCTGGAGAAGCAACGTTTGATCAACAATGTACGACATTATTGAAGCCAAAGCAATTTCACCTTTGCGCTACTATTGTGCCAATTGATATTGACTTCCTGAATCAGGTACGTACTGTAACCATTGAAGATTTAGTAGCCATTGATATTAAGCAGCGTGCCAATGACGACAAGTTCAAGGTGGAGGGAGATCTTTTATACTTTGAGGAGTGATTATATATCTTCAAAGGACCATCACGACTCCGAGTTCTTCAATCTCGCCACGATTTTCCAACTGCGGGATATTTTGGATTCAACAAGTCCTTGGAGCTTATTTTTCAAGATTTTTGGTGGCCCCAAATGTGGAAGGATGTGAAAGATTTTGTCCTCTCTTGTGACATTTGTTCAAGATCCAAGAATCCTCGACATCGCCTTTATAGACTCCTACAGCCATTGTCGATTCCATGTCGACCATGGTCTTCAATTTCCATGAACTTTATCATGGACCTACCATCATCAAAGTCATTTGACAGCATCTTTGTCATGGTAGATTGGCTTACAAAGATGGCATACTTTGTCCCTTGCAAGAAGACATTGTCTAGTGAAGTCACACCAAGGCTCTTTCTCGATAATGTGTATCGATATCATTGACTACCAGATGATATCGTATCACATCGAGGAACCCAGTTTGTATCAAAGTTTTGGAGATCTCTCTTTGAGATACTGAAGGTGGATATCAAGCTTTCTTTGGCTTTTCATCCTCAAACTGATGGCCAAACGGAACGGGTGAACTAAGTCTTGGAACAATACTTACGTTGCAGCATCAACTATCAGCAAGACGATTGGACCACATATCTGCCGCTAGCTGAGTTTACATATAACAACACCCTCCATGTGTCGACTCAATACACACCATTCTTTTCCAACTATGGGTATCATCCGAAGCTTGATTTATTGAGTCCGTCAACAAATAACAATCCAACAACTGAAGGATTTGCAAAACAACTATCAGAGCTTCAAAATACGTTGAAGCTTCAATTATAATCCACTCAAGAATCTTACAAGGCGTTTGCAGATAGATTTTGGAATCAAGCACCTACTTTCAAAATTGGAGATAAAGCATGGTTTCTTCGACGGAATATCAAGACCAAGCGACCATGTGATAAGTTGGACTATCAAAAATTGGGACCATTTATCATCCAGAAGCAAATCAATCCAGTGGCGTATCGACTGGAATTACCGGCTTCTATGAAGGTACATCCAGTCTTTCATGTTTCTCTGTTAGAGCCTTATCGAGAGTCGTCTTTTCCTGAAAGAGTGTAATGTCCGCCACCTAGTATTGAGATCGAGAACCACGAAGAATACGAGGTTGAAAAGGTATTGGATTTATGGCAAAGGTGGAGGAAGTTGGAGTATCTTGTTCATTGGAGTGGCTACGACATTAATGAGCGAACGTGGGAGCCAGCTGAAAATCTCGCCAATGTGCCGCAAAAGGTACAGGAGTTTCATCAACAACATCCTCATAAACCTAAGCCGGTTCGACAATAGCTTCCTTCTGAAGCTTGCTCACTCAAGAATATAAGAAAGGAGGAGAGCACTACTAAAATTCGTAGTTGATGTAGTTATTTTCTCCAAGATAAAATAGAATTTTTTCAGTAGCCATAGTTTGGTCTTCTGATATGGATAGCGAAGACATAGATACTATGCTAGTCAGATTATCTCAACCGACTAGCTCATGAAGGCGACCCCAAGATGAAGAACCGCCTACACTACGACGACGACGGAGGATACCGAGTAACCAATCACTGGTGATTCTATATGAGTTCGAGTCTGCTTACGATGGTGAGCCAGAAGGCGTGTTTGCAGGACAATTTCACAATGAGGACACGGAAGTTCATGCTTGGTCAGAAGTTGAAAAAGTGGGCCACTACCGTTGGCTTCAAGGGCCAATGAACCACTTGCCTCGTGACTAACAGTTGGAGTTCATAGCAGACGTCATACGACAGATCTTCATTTTCTTGCGTTGGTACTGATTAACAACAACATTGCTTCTCAGAGACCTCGAAGCTAAAAGAGGGGGTGATGTTAGGGACATAGTCCTTAGAACCTTCTAGAGACAAGTTTCTAGAACCTTCTAGAGACAAGTTTCTAAAACCTTCTAGAGACAAGTTTCTAAAACCTTCTAGAGACAAGTTTCTAGAACCTTCTAGAAGCAAGTCTCTAAAACCTTCTAGAAGCTTCTCAGTTAGTAGAAGATGTTAGGGACATAGTCATTAGAACCTTCTAGAGATAAGTTTCTAGAACCTTCTAGAAACAAGTCTCTGGAATCTTCTAGAAGCTTCTTAGTTAGTAGAAGTTGCTTGAAAAGCTTCCTAAATAGGAGTATATATTGGAATCGAGGCTGAAGAGTTCTTCAGTCTCGACAACACATCTCTTGGAGCTCTAGCTCATCTCTCTGGTATTGTTCTTGTATTCATCTCATTAATCTAGTTCTTGCCAGTTCTTCTTGAACTTCTTGTTAGATCTCGAGTCTGTATTTCTATGTCCGTGACATAAGCTCTAAAGTCTTCTTGTATCCAAAATGTCCTATTGCTAGAAAGTCATGACCTGTTTGAAGAACACATAAATGTGCTCTCTTTCTAAAACATATAGGCATCTTTTGAAATAGAGAAGGTTGTTCTTGAACTTGAACTTTGAAATATCATGAGACTTGGAAGAAAGACTCTTAATATCATGAATAAAAGAATTAGAGAATATACTTAATTGGATTTGCTTGATAAAAGTTGAATCAATAGTTAATGTTGATTTTATTGCTTGAAGATGAAAATATTTGGGCTTCAAGAGAATCATTCTTTATTGATCAACAGATACATCTCTTTCTTTTGTTGTAAAATAAGAATGTCTAAAAAGGGCGTCTGATAGACCTTGTTGTTTTTTAGGTCAATAAGTGATCTTAAAATTGAATCTGGATAAAGACATACTCCTATGGGCTTAATTACAATTCAAAATACGTATTGACATGAAGTTCTCAAAGTTCTTATGATCCGTATATATGATAATTGGACTTGAAGCACCTTCTAGATAATGATGCCATTCTTGAAATGAATCTATGATTATAAGGAGCTTTTTGTTATGGATTTCATAATTAATTTTAGCTGCTAAAAATTTCCTGGAATGAAAAGCTTTTGGGTGGAGTCTACCATCTATTGCCATTTGTGACAATACGGCACCCATAGCAAAGTTTGACGCATTTGCTTCCATAAAAAGTATCTTGAAAAACTCGATGCAATACAAGATTGGTGCAAAAGTAAATTCTTTCTTTAAAACATCAAATGATGTTTTTGCTTCTTTATTTCATTCAAGTTTGTCTTTAAAAGTCAAAGGTGTAAGAAGAGTTGCAACTTAAAAAAAGTTCTTGATGAAGATTTGATAGTAATTAATAAAGCTTAAAAAGTATTATACATCTCATACTATTTTTAGAATCTTCTAATCTATGATGATTTGGACCTTCTTAGAATCCATCATTAGAAATGCCTTCATTAAAAATGCCTTCGTTAGAAATGCCTTCGTTGAAAATGCCTTCATTAGAAATGCCTTCGTTAGAAATGATGTATCCTAAAAAGTCAACTTGAGTAGTGTAGAATATACACTTTTCCAACTTGGCATGTAATCCTACAATTCTAAGTTTTTGTAAGACTTGACGAACATAAAGTTTATGTTTTTTTGTGTTCTTACAATAGATTAAAATGTCGTCTAAATAGCAAACAACAAAATCATCTAAAAACTCACAAAAAATATCATTTATAAGATGTTGAAAAGTGGTCGGTGCATTTGTGAGTCCAAAAGGCATGACATTATATTCAAAATGTTCATACCTAGTTCAAAAAACAATCTTCTATTCATCTCCTTCTTCGATACAAACTAAGTTGTATACTCTCTGTGGATCTATTTTGATATAGATCTTTACTTGATTGAATTGGTCAAGCAATCCCAAAATCAAAGACAAAGGATACCTATTCTTGATGGTGATCTTATTGAGTCCTCAATAATCTTCACACATCTGCAAAGATCCCTCTTTCTTCTTCACAAATAAGATAGGAGCTTTGGTTAGGGATTTAAAATGGTATATGAAGTTTTTTGCCAAATTCTCATCAATATACTCCTTTAATGCAGCCAACTTATTCTATGATAAGTTATAGATTAGTTTGAATAGTGGTTGAGTTCTTTCTTGCAAATTAATTGAACAATCATAAGGTCGATGCTTTGGAAGAATATTTACATTTTTCTTTTCAAAAACGTCTTGGAATTCTTCATATTGGCTAAAAATACCACTTGATATTTTTTCACCATTAGAAATAGGCATAGCATATATAGCAAAAGATGATCCTTCTTTTGCAGCATGCATGAAAGCTCTTACACCTACCAATAAAGGTTTGGAAGTACTAGACTTTTGTACTTCTACTTTGCTAACTTGATCTTAGATTATACCACTAATAAAGTTAAGATTATGAGAAATCCAATCTATTTGAGGGTTATATTTTTCTAGCCACGATAATCCTAGAATAATCGGATTAGATGAAGATTTTATTACATTAAATACTACTACACTTTTATGATCTTTAATTGTTATATCTAAAAGAATAGTCTCATGTGTAACATTTTCAAAAGACAACAAATGACCATCTATGACTTCTATATGTAAGGATTTAGTTTTTTTGACTAAAGGTATTTTTTGATTTTTGACAAAATTTTTGTCTATAAAACATGTTGAGGCTCTTGAATCTAATAAAGCAAGGACTTTGTGATTTTTAGGTCCTAAATGTACATCTATTGTAAAACAAGATGAGGGGTCTGAAGAGAAAATAAGACCTTTACTAGGTATTGCACATGATTCCAACCACACGGTCCCTATTATAGTTGGAAGAACTCATTTTTCAATACATTAAGTTCTTTGATAATTGTGCTCTTCATTTTATAATTGCATTGTTTCTTTGGAAAATGTTGAGTAGTGTACTTATCTTCTCTACAATATAAGCACAAACCCTCTTGGTGATGTTGAATCTTTTCCTGCTTTGTAAGAGTTTTAAAATGTATTGTATCATTTTACATTGGTTCCAATCTTAATGAATATTTTTCAAAAATTTTGGAAGCTCCCACTATTATTTGACTTGTTCTTTTTTAGCAAAGTCTTTATTTTTGAGATCTTTTAAATAATGGATTGTCGCATGTAATTGCTTGAGCAATAAATTATTTTAAAGATTCTATTTTTGGCATTATTAATAACAAATCTTTGACACTATCCTTTAATCCATATCAAAATTGATTGATGAGTGCTTTATCATTCCAGTCTACATTGCAAGCAAGGTTTTGGAATTCAGCAACATATGTGGTGGCTAATTGTGATCCTTGTCGTAAAGATAAGAGTTTGGTCTTTGCTTCTTATTCTCAATCACTTTCTCCAAATGTCATTGTAAACACTTTTAGGATGAATTCAAATCATAAAGGAGTCACAAATCTTTTTCCATTAAAAATGCAAATCAAGAGAGAACACTTCCTGATAGAAGTGCACCTATGAATCCAACTTGAGTAAATCCATCAGGATATTGAAAAGGGTGCAACCTTAAATAGAGCTTGACTTATTACAAAAATCCTCAAAATTTTGATTTTATTCAGTCAAACTTCTCAAACATACTAATCATTATTTCCATCATACTTATAAAAAAAAAACTGCCTAGATTTGGTTGCGAGATCAATCTACTTCTTTCTTTCAATTGCATAATTTCTTGCCGCAAACTTTGAACTTCTTCCATAGGTGAAGGCATAGTATTTCCATGATTCACATTAAAAATATGTGAGATTTTTACTCTAAGAGTATTAAGAAGTTCATGAAGATTTGCAATAGTTGCAAATCTATTCTTACTTCTGCTAGATATAGCATCCATAATCTTTCCTTCCATAGGTAATTCAAAAAAATTCAAAAAGTTAAATTAGAAGAGGGTAATGTGCAACCTCTAATAAAAATTTCTACAAAGAGGGATAATCTACTCTCTTTAAAAAAAGATCAATATTAAAAAATAAGATTTTTTTGTTTAGAAGGAGGATAGTTTGTAACCTTCAAAAATACAATAATAGAAGTGGAATAATCTATTCACTTCTAAAATAAGATAAAAATAATATGTTAGTATTCTTTTCAAACTATCAAGGATATGAATGTCAAAGAAAGAAAATCCTCAATATACTTTTGTATCATTGAAGAGAACTAGAAAGATAATATAATATTAACTAGAATGGCTATTGCCAAAAACAAGAAGAGTAGAAAGTCTTGAAACAAGACTAAAGACTAGAATGGTGTTGACAAGACTGAAAAAGGCTTCATTCTTGCCTCCATATATATTCTTAACTAGAAGCTATGTCGTGATGTCTTATAAGACCTCAAAAACATGTTGACTTTGCTAGCTACATGTCTTAACTTGTAAGGCAAGTTATCTATGTATATGCCATATGGTTAGCTTATTTTACAAGCTATTATATAGAGTTAACTTGTTCCACAAGCTACCAACATGTGATTAACTTGTTGGCGAAGTTTCTGACCTACAAACACATCTAAAGTCAAAACCACGTCTATGAAGCTTCTAGGAAGCTTTACTAAAAGACTTTATGAAATTAATCCATATTTACCTACTTCTACCTAATCATATAAATAATTATTGAAGTAAACATATATATCCATGACAAAGATAATAGACGACCATCTATGACTTTTATATAAACATGTTTAATGTACTATATCTTTTAGCAAAAATTTCATTTAAGAAATATATTAAAGCTCTTGAATCTAACAAAGTAAAGGCTTTATAATGCATAGGTCCTAAAATAACATTTATTATAAAACAATGAGAAGATTTTGAAGAGAGAATAAGATCTTTACTAGGTATTGTACAAGATTCTAATTGCATGATTCTTATTGTAGCTAGACAAATTTGTTTTTCTAACATACTATCTTCTTTGATAGCTATACTTCTCATTTTGTAGTTGCATTGCTTCTTTGGATAATATAAAGTAGTTTATTTAGGTTCTCCATAATACAAGCACAATCCTTTATGATGATAATGAGTCTTTTTTTGCTCAATAAGAAGTTTGAAATATACTCTATCAATTTGTATATCATCTACTTTAAAATGTATATATTAAGCAGACATTAGCATTGTCATTGAATTATAATAATATTGAGTGTACTTATATGGCTCTCAAAATAAAATTCAAAAAATTAATTGTCACACCTCATAGCAAAATTAATTGCTTGACTCAATATTTGATGATCAAATAAGTTAAATATCAATTTTTTTATCTTATATTATAATTTATAGGAAAATTGGCTAACAAGTGCAATATTATTTCACTTGATATCAGTTGTAAGTTGTCAAAAATGTAAAGCATATAGCGTTATTGATTAATTGTTTTATCTCAAAATACAAATCTTATTGGTTGTAATACAAATTGTATCATGTTCTCCATACATGGATCAAAACTTTGCCAAAAAATCCTCTAAATTATTCAATATTAGATCTCATTGTTTAAAAAAAAAAAAAAATCATAATAATGATAATGCTAAACTTGAAAAGAATATACCAATAAATCTAACATGCAATCTTAGAATTGAATAGCTTTAGGGTTGAAGTTCAATGACAAGTTGTATTTGACTAATAAATCTTTGAAACTTATATCTTGTCCTATCAAACTTCTTCAATACTACAACCTTTGGTTCTTTAATACTTGAAGGATATTCTATCATAGGAGAAAGAACATGATTTGGTACAGATGTTGAAGCTACTCCAATTATCTCTATATCTTCACTCCCTACCATTCTTATTATTACATGTGGCAATGAATTGAGATGATGCATTGTAAGTATTAATTCCATCAATTGCTCTTACATTTGTACCATTGTATTCTTCATTTCAAGAAGCTTTGTTATGATAACACTTAAAGAAGGAAAGATGTTTAATATCACTTAAGAAAAATAGAAGAAAAGACTTGAAAACAAAGAAAAAAATATTAAAGATAATATTATTTTAAAAAAATAATAATCTACAATTCCTAATATGCTTAAGTTTTATTAAGAGAAAGGAATAGTTTATTCTTAATCAAGAAAAGATAAAGATTTAATATTTTAAGTATACTCTTGTCAATCTATCAAGAACAAGAACTTAATTGAAAGCAAATAAAAAAATGAGACTCTTTCAAAGAAATATGACAAAATAAAAATAGAAAAGTATATATATTAAAAAAAAATTGAAATAGCTATTGCCAAAAGACAAAGAAACTAGAGACTTTTGAAACTAAACTTGAAGCAAGAAAGGAGTTGACAAAAGTGAAGAAGGCTTCACTCTTGTCTCTATATATATTATCTACCTAAGATCTATGTGGCAATGTTCTATAGAACCTCCAAAAATGTATTGACTTTGTATGACATGTATCTTAAATTACAAGGCAAGTTTTTTATATGGATGCCACATAGTTAGCTTATTCTGCAAGCTACCAATATATGTGGCATGTGGTTAGCTTATTGACCAAGTTTCTAACCTATCAATCAACTATAAATACATGTTAAATTAAAACACCACTATAGAAAGCTTTTTAAATAGGTATTATAAAATTTATCTATTTTTATGTACTTCTACTTATTCATATTATCTAGGTAATAATTAAAATAGATATATATTCGTGATAAAATATTTATTTTTAAAGAAAATATAGAATTAGTAATCCAATAAAAAAACTAATTAATTATTCTAAATTCTTTCTATCAAATAAGATTATATAAGACTCCAAAAAAATACTAATATATTTTTTTCTGAAATCATTACCAAAAAAATTAAAATATAATTTTTAATAGAAATCAATTTATTTTTAAAAAACAAACATGTAACATTCAAAAATTAGAAATAAATTTAAAATACTATGTTATAAAATTGAATATTAAACAAAAAATATATATGATGATATTATAGCCTTTGTAATAGAAAAATATGGATATATATTTTTTTTAAATAGACATGTAAGAATTTGAAAGATGTTTGTCTTCAATATTTTAGAAACTAAGGTTTAATTGATACATAATATTATTATATGTGTTGCATCATTAAGAATTGTTGCATCACTACTTAAGAAAAGAAACAACATCTATTGTATATTCAAAATTCTATTAGACTATAATAAAGATTTGTTTTATTTAATTAATAAGATTTTTCATTATACTAAGTTTATTCATTAAGCTTTACTTATTATATAGAATGAATTTCTAATGCAACATTTTCATTTTTTTGAGATTTTTTATTATTTATTTAAAGATATTTAAGATATTGATTATTCATTTGGAAGAACTATGGTAGTCTTTGGTGGAGATTTTTGGCAAATATTGCTAAGAATCATGAAAAGAACTTAAGTGGACATAGTGGTAGTTATTCTTTGACATTCAATACTTTGGCATCAAATAAAGATTCATATATTAAAAGAAAATATGAGATTAAGTTTGAAATTATTTCATGTAAACAGTAAGTTTGTTAATTGATTTCTTCAAATATAGAATATATATAGAAGTTATAGATAATAGTAGTGTATTTTTATTCTTTATGATTGTATTACAATTAATTAATATTTCTATTTTCTACTTATTAATTTGGAAATAATACAAGCTTATTGCTTAATAATATAATTACAATTCTTAATCATATGATTGTTGATCAACAATTAATGTCTTTAATTCATGTCATTAATTCATGGTTGGCAAAAAAATATAGCAAATGATGGTTTTTTAATAGATAGAATTATTTTATTCATAAAAAATGATAATATAGAAGATATTAATAAAAAAATTGATAATATTTTCTAAAAAAAGATAAGAATATTTAAATTTTATTATATTATAATACAACTATATAATAAAAATAAAATAAAAATATATTTAATTAATATTTAATCATCTTGGTTCAATAATAACTTAAGATATTTAAACATGGCTTTTATAAAAGCTTCTTTATTTATTTTCTTCTCTTAATAGCTAGTAGATTAAAAGTTGATTAATAATTTTACCTTCTAGATTATAGAAACTCTTTTACTACTTTAGAAAGGCCATAAATTGATAAAAATTAGATTAAAAGAGGTAAATAATTGACATGGTTGATACTAAGGTTAAGTTGAGGATATGATTGGACTAAAAAATTCCTATGATAGATTAGATTCATATCCAGGATCAATCATTTGTTAGACAAGGTTGAAATAAGACCTCCAACTACTAAAATGGCTGTCTAAGATAAAGTAAGAGAGCATTTGAAGATTCGAAATTAGAATTGATGAGTTAGCTTTAGATTGATTTCAAAGATATAAGGCTTCTTACCAAATGACTTTAAAATTGTTATTCAAAGTCAAGGTTTGTATTAATGATTTGGAATTTATACAATAAAATTAGGGCTAGCATTCTTGACTAATTTGTGCAATTAATATGACATCTATAGTTCAAAACTTATTAATACTTATTTAATTGGATGTACTAAGTGTGTATAAAATTTTGTAACAATCTAATAATGTAATTGAGAGATATCTAAGTTTTGATATAAGAGGGTATTAGAAGTTGGAAGTTTGGAGTTTGTAGGATTTCTATGATTTCTGAAGATCTATTAGTTGGATCAAGATGAAATTTAGCATAATAATAGAAGACTTCAAGATCAAGCTATAAACCAATTTTGAATTAAACTTAAAAATTGGAAAAAGAAAAATTGCTACTAAGACATTTGCATCAACTTTTAAGTTGGCAGCCAAATGACATCAATGCAGTTTTTGGACTTTTTGTCATAATCTGTAAGTTGGATTAGGTTGAACTTTTATAAGCATGTAGAAAACTTATAGTGGCATTTATTTAAAAGATTTTGCATCAAGTGGACAATCAAATTATAAGTTACAGCTTACTAAAAGTCACTCACTAGGATTAGAGCTTGCAAAAAGAAATCAAAGTTGCTTAATTATAAAAGTAAAAAAGAAATTAGAATTTGTATATGATTGAGGTTACTAAAAATAATATTTTTGATCAATTTATATTAGCTTTAAGTACTTTTGAATTGAAATTCAAATTACTTCATATTTAGATAGTTGAAACTTATTAGGCTTTCTAGATATTTATAAAATACAACTTTACCTTCCATAGTCAGGTGCCTTGTTCATTTTTAAGCAAGAATTTACGTAATATGATGATATTGATGAAGTTATTATTAAAGATAATATCAATGACAATAATATTTACTCAACCAAATTCATTAAGTTCCTTAATCCATTTGTAATGGCTAGATAAAGAATTTGTGTAAAGTTTGGATCTTTGTTGATGCTACTAAGAAATATTGTGCTTTACTAAAGACTTTGCAATGGAATCCAATTGATAATTACATGATTAATCAATAATATTCTTGAAGCAAGAATTTTTAGAAGCTAATTTGTTGAAAACTTGGTATTTATTTTGTAGACAATATTAACTTCTCTAAGAAAAGAGCTTCCATTGTGATGATGTAATATGGTTAATTAATAAAAGAGAGAAGAAAATATTATATTATAGAAGATCTTATTTTAAAATATTATAGCAAATTATCTTAGAAATATAGATAATAATTGGAAGATAATAAAACTAAAAGATGCTAATGTTGCTTTTTTACAAATAGGCTTTTACTTACTTTGCCTTTAAATCAAAGTATGTGAAGGTTTTTGTGGATTGAAGTCTCAAAAATTGGAGTTTGAGGGTCAGTGAGTATTTCTAAATTCTTCAACAATTTGTCAATTAGATTGAAGTAATTTTTTTTTGTATAGATATTAGATTTGATTTTCAATTTTTTAGATAAATTTAAAGAAAAATTCAATGGTTCAAAAAGGAGATATTAGTATTAGAAGTTTAGCATTCAGATTGGAGAATGAGGTAGCCAAATATCCTATTGGATTATCTTACATTTCTATCAATTAGTAAGTATAATTGATTTCATCTTTTTTGTGCTTGTTTCTTACTAAGACATTAAGAAGTAATCAAATTTTGAGTTGATATCAATAATTTGAACATAGGTTGTTGAGGTTCCATTATACTATAGGATTTGTTAAGAGTTTGTTTAAGATCTAGGATTTGATTAGGATTTGGTTTAAGATTTGATCTAGGATTTGGTTAGGATTAAGATTTGCTTAAGATTTGGTTTAAAACTTGTCTAGGATTTGTCTAGAATTTAAGAATTTATTAGGATTTTATTAGGATTTAATCTAAGATTTGGTTAAGATTTAATTAGGATTTTAATTAAGATTATATTAGATTTTTTATTTTTAGTATTTTTTAGGATTTTTTTTTACTTCTTTTAAATTTATTTCAATAAGTTAAAGTTTGATTGGATTATTAGGAATTACTTAAAGTTTATTTAAGGCTCTATTAGACTTAGTAGAATTGTTGTTGCATTGTTACTAATCTTCTACAGCTAGGTGCTTGGTGCATTTTCAAGCAAGAATACACATAATACAATAGCATTCATTTTGAAGAGGAATTAGTTCTTAATACATCTTGTATTTGTAACAAGAATAAACAAGTCTCAAGGACAATCAATGAAGCATGTTGGTTTGAATCTACAATAATTTATTTTTTTCCATACTCAATTTTATGTAGCACTTTCACAATATACTTCTTCCTATTCTATCAAAATTCTTCTTCCAAACAAAAATTCAAATTCCACATTAAATATTGTTTTTCTAAAAGTTTTGATTAGATAGTTATTAGTATTTTTTAATATTTAATATTATATTTTATTTTTTCATTATTTCAAATTTTGACTTTAATACATCTTTGAATATCTTAATATACTTTAATATTTTTTTAATGTAATCTTATACTTTTCTTATATCTTAACAAGTAGTTCCTTGAACAATTTTTTTTTTTTTTTTTCATATTATCTTTAACAACGGTATGGATTTAGTTAGCCTACTTTGTAGCTAAAAGTTCTATTAGGTAATTCTTTTCTTTTCTTTTGAAAAAATTGCAAAAAAATATTTTTTAATTGACAAACTTATCTTCAAAAAAATACTTCATTCCAATCACACTTTCCATGATAACAATACAAATCCATCTAGTTGTATATATAAGAAATCGCAATAATTGGTTTTATTTTGTAAATAAATTTAATTAATCAAAGCATCATTTTGTGAACATGATGGCATTTTTTAATTATTAATGAGCCTTAATGATAAAATGCCATCATGTTCACATATAGACCCGATACAATAAGCTTACATTAGATAATGTACATTATAAAATCATGTATGATAAGGTTTAGTTAAAATGTTTTGGGAATTTTCAATAGCATTTGAATCAGATTTAAAAAGAAGAATTTGTAAACATCTTTCAAAATCAATTCAATCTTAAAATAGTATGAGCTTTCTATACAAATGAATTATTCTTTTTACAAACCATTATGCAATTGAATTATGTTTTCTATCTAATTATCAAATAAAATTTCCAAGCTTAATATTGAGTTGAAATTGAAACTCCCGTACATCACAAGAGAAAGGGAATTTGTACTTGAAGTTATACATTCCAAATCATGAAATTAACAAATTTTATGTTTTCATGTAAATATAAACTCAATATTTATTTTTAAAAATTAAAAATAAAAACACTTGAAATTGAGATGGACTAGTCTCAAATTTATATGACATCAGACATGTATGAATTTTTTTCGGTTTTGTCTCCCTCTCTTCGAACAAACAAGTCCAGATGGCAACAGAGTGTTGAATCCAGACCATCTCACAGCTTCAAACCAAACAGTTTTGAGAAAAGTGAAACGGCACAGTTCAGTCGGTAAACTACCCGTTGAGTCCCACGTCCGTTAGCCGCATCCCAAATCGCCTCACACGGATCGGTGTTGAAGACAAGCAAGCGGATGTTGTTGCGCTGCAACAGAATCTCTATCCGCATTGCTGATGAGCCAATCAGTTGCCCATCTCAACGAACTCTCCCCTCAATACCAGCAGCTGAGCAAAATCCACACCAGCAGAAGCCCATGAAGCGATCCTGAAGAGCGGGCGCGCCGCCTGTCAAACAACACCATTTCCGATGTTCGTTCGAATTCGACCTAAGCACGCTGTTAACCCGAACACCGTCGACGCCACCTTCGACCGGTTTGTCACGGCTCCACCGTCGACTACAGTGTCCAGGGATGCATCGATGGCCAGGGAATGGCGCCGGAGATGCTGCTAGACATCTTCTTCAAGGAAGGCTCATGCTGCTCGACATTGTGATGTTGTTCAGATCCCAGGTGCTTCGATCGAAGTCGTGGAGACTGTCGGTGTTATCTGCGCTGCGTGCACAGCCGTGGTTGTGTGCTGTGTGAACGTAACCTCGCGGATTTTATGACTGATGGTCAAAGATCCAAATCACGGCATCGGGGTTTGCATCGTTTTGAGAGGCGTAATTACCGAGATTTCTTTTCTTTTCTTTTCTTTTCTTTTAAATTATTTTTAGTACATCGAGTAGGATTTTAGGCTTGATTTGTATGTATGTATATATATATAGATAGAGAAAGAGAGAAACACATACATACATTCAAACACAGATGCAAATGTGTAGATAATTGTCCCGATAGTCTTACAACAATACTTTAATGAACAACTCTAACATTTTCAACAACCTTTCTTGGTATCTGAAAAACATTTCTGGACAAGGATCTCTTGTTTGTGAAAGGCATAATACACATCCAACTCAAGGTCCATTTTATTCCTTGGTTTTAAATAAAATTGTGTCGCAAGTTTTTTTCGTTTTATTTTCTTTTTAGAAAAATCAATAAGGATTAGCCGATGTTCTACTTCTTAAAAGCATTAGCATAAAAAAATATATTTAAAGTAAGAATGCTCTTAAATTTTTTTTGCAAGTTATTTAATAGTGTAAAATCAAAGTTTGTCTCAATCTTTGCCAATATTTTTTAAAAATTTGAACAAAGAGTTTAAAATTTTCAAGAAATATAAAATGATTATTTCACAATAGTATAATAAATGCAATCAATTCATATATATATAAATTTAGTAGTGATGAGTTATTTAATTCTTTTTTCTTGATATTTAGCAGTGATGTGTTATTTAATTCTTTTTTCTTGATACCAGCATAAAATCTTTAAATTGTTTCTCAATCTCAAAATTTTCATTACCATGGTCATTTAAAATTTCAAAATCCTTTTAGGTTTGTCTTCCATCTTTGATGTCATTGAAATCTTTTAAAAGAAGTGTTTGACAAGCATGTCCTCATTCAAGAAAAAACATTAAATGCAAATGTGGAGGCAGATGGGGAAAGGGGATTAGGAAGTTCCTAAATGTGTTACAGAGAATTCTTATTTATTTCTTTATTTATTTTATAAATCACCCTAGAATACATAAGAAGATGTTAAAATTTGGCCAGTATTAAGGTTTTATTATAGATAGCTTCTATTTGTAAATGCATGGGGTAGGCATGTTTGCATGTGAACAACTTCAATTTTTATCAAAAATATAAATTTGTGATATTATTTAGTTATTAAAAAAAATCCAATTGGCTTTTAAATATTAAATTAGATCTTAAATTAATCTTATTGCAACCAAATCATTATAACTTAGGAAAAATTCTTAAAACACACATTCACCCACACCAGCTGCACCCTTGATGCATTTGTTTTCTATGAGCTTAAGTAACATAATTTTATCTATCAAATTTAAAGCATATATGTGTTTAATTTTCTCCAAATTGCTTAAAATTAAGTAGATAAATTTAAAACACAATTTTTTTTTTTTCCAAATTATTATTTCCAAGTATGAGTTTGATTAATACACATCATAACTATAGAATAAAACTCATCAACAACTGGAAATGCACACACAGATTTTGCTCCGCAAAGCACTTCATTGGAACTACGTTCACACGTTTCATTCGTTCACATTCCAACCTAACCCATGTATTCAATACAAACACTCATGAAGAACATTTTAGAATCTATAAAAATAAAACCCCCTTAAACATTTAGACACTAGTACCACATGGACCCGTAAATTGAATTAAAGACACGAGGAGTTTTACTGCAAGCACTTGGAATTGTGACGAAAGCAGAAGCATCGAGAAAGTAAAAAGAAAAGTAAAAAGTAAAAGTAAAAGATGATCGGAAGGGAAAAGAGAAAAGACAAGAGGGATATCGGAAAAGTTAAAGGCAACGAAAATACCGATAAAGACGAAAGACAAAGGAGAGATGAAGATGGAAAGAGAGAGGGAGAGAGAAAGAAAAAGACAGGAACGGAAGGAAGAGAGAAGGTGGGGGGGGTGTGCCGGAGGGAAGGGGGGGGGGGGGGCGCGATGGTGGGATCTTCTTTCTTCTCGTTTTGCGTTGCGACCAACCCCCCCCGCTCCTCCCTTCTCCGGCGTCGCCGTCTTCGCCGAAATCACGCCACCTCTGTCTCCAACAATCCTCACTCCTTCCCTCCAATGCATCTCCATCCTAGTCTACCAAGTTCTCGCTCTCGCTCTCGCTCTTGCTCCCGCTCCAATCCTGCTCTAGGGTTAGGTCTGCCATAGGAGCTTCAATCGTCGCAAATCTTGGAACAAACCAATCCATACACCTCGTTGAGGTGTGTCTCTCTTTCTCTCCTTCCTGCCGCTGGTGCCTCGTTCGTCGGATCGAAGAGATTCCATTTCTGAATTGAGGTTTTGCTGATCACCTGTGTGATTTCCAGAAGTGTTGTGCATGTTCGGAGGTCCACGCATTGCGATCTGTTTCGCGGATGTTTTTAGATTGCTGCATTTGAGCCACGGATTTGTTAGTTTAGCGTAGTTGAGGGTTGAGGAGGAGTTGCGTGGTGAGGTGAGCAATGTGAAGGATAAAGCTGCGGGGCTTCTGGTGTTGATTTGAATTTCAGCTCACGCGGACGTCTAGGTGTTACGTTGGTGGAGTGCATGGGGGATAGTTAGCTTAGAGAAGAGTAGTTTCGATCCGAGCAGCGCTGTCAGTGCGCTAGTCATTTACATCTAAGATAGAGTAAGGGAATAATGTTAGTATCTTGTTCTGAGATCGCCTATGGGATGATGCTGTTACTGTGCATGCGGAAGAAAGTTGCATTGGTGGAATCCATTCCTGTCGCCCTCTGCTTTGGATTTTGTGAATGTCGTCTGTTGTTATTATTCGCAGGTTCGCTGTCATGTTCGGACCAGCTGGATCCTTACGGCTTTGAAAGAATGCTTGGGTACCTATTTGAATTGTATGTTTGCTGCACCGTGCAGGGCTTTGCCAATCCAGGATTCACTGTCTTCATCGGGAACACGTTTTGCGTTAGGAAACAACGCAGTAGAATTTCGATGGTGTGTTATTATCAAGGAATTTGGAGGCATTGAAATGAATCTTTGGGCGGATATTGTCCTGAATGGCAGGAGGAGCAAGGGGAGATTGGTTGGATGAATTATATCATTATTCGTATTTGGAGGTTCTGCAATCTATGTTGGCTCACAACCCAGACCAAATGATAGGGCTTAGTGATAAACTAGGTCTTCCACAGCCTGATATGCCGCTGAAATGCGAAGCTGTTGTTGTTAGGCCGCTTTTCAGGCATTTGTAGATTTGAAGCAGGCATTTGCAATCATGTATGTCGCTTACGGATGGCCCAAATTGCTTTCCATCGGCACCAGCTCGCCTCAGCCTGTGGTGCACCTATCGGTGCAAGCAGGTTGGCTGTTGCTAGTGACCTCCACACAAGTCCAAGTGTGGAGTGCCGACCAGGTGCGTTGCAATGCTGTATGAGTTGCTTCTTCTCCTGTATTGATTGCGGCACTTTGATCCTGCACGTTGCAGAATTACTGGGACCTTAAAGGCCTGATTCTTTGGTTTATTCTAGCAGAGTATTCATCATAGTGTACATGACATGAGTTGTATCTCTGGAAGCTTTATGAATCAAGCTGCTGTTATGTCCAGCTTTTGAAGGTTTTCGTGTTCATTTGCAGATGAACATGCCTGCAAATGATCATGCTCATCATTTTCCAAAGAAATCTAATTTACTAGTGGGTTTTGAGTCTGAGAATTAAGCTGGGGGTTTTATCGTGATAAACATGTGCAGCACACAACAAAGTTGGGTCAATTCAAGCGGGAACTGCAATCTCGTGAGGGCGCAAATATTCACGCCCTATGGAGTGAAAAAGGCAACACTGTAGCTGTCTTGGTGAGACTCTAGCCAAAGGCTAAGTTCATTAAAAAAAAATATTGTTTCTTTGTTTATTTATTTATTTATTTATTTTTCTGATAGATGATGACCTAAACTTGTAACTCTGTGCACAGACTTGATATTATTGGGGGTGTAACATCACACCAAAGTCCCTTCAACCACTTAATGTTTATTTTTGTTGTTATTGGTATGCTTTGACGATGATCATTGTCTAGCTGAATCCCTTAATTGAAGTCATTTACCTTGTACCTTAATGAAGGTTATGCATCTGTTCTACTAGTGCATTGAGAGGGTTCATCTGTTACTTTGATTTAAATAATTTTGCATGTTCATGTGCAGACATCCGAAAGTTATCTTCACTTCTACCACATCAAAGCATCTGAAAAGCAGTTGCGGTCGTCTGTCCATGACAATTTAGAGCTTACCCTCGTCAATGTGATCTTCTCAAGTAGCGTGGATGTTGCGTTATACAACCGCTCAGTGACAGTGTATGCTGCAACCCTTATGTGCCAGTCAAGCTATCTATGCGACATTTATAACATGCTCTCATTCTTTCGTTCTTTTTATTCGCATTGGGGAAATAGGATCTGTAGGATGTGAACAGTGTTGTCCATTGATCACGGAGCCAGATCTTCATTCGAGAATACAAAGAGTTAACGAGTTGTTTTTATTTTATTGTACTCTTGCAGGAGTTGCATTGCAGGTGATGTGTTCAACATCATACTTGGACTTTCGAATAATTGCCTTCGGATTGTTTCTTGGAGTGGCGAGGTGAAGTTTTCATGTTTGCAGCTACTTACATTTGTGTGTAGCTCAACTTTTTGGTTTCTTTGTACAGATTTGGTAGTAAGACATAATACGGCTTATGCCATTTCATGTGGCTAAGGTCGAATGCTTCTGTCTTCTCTCTAGTTCTATTAGACTGAATTTTTTGTTTGTCTGCTCAATTTAAACAGGTGCTTGGGGTCTCGGATGTTCTGCAAGATTTTGTGCCAGCTTCTGAAGCAATTCACTCATTTGAGGCGAACAGGGCTGCAGTTTCTCCAAGTGGTGGTCTTGTCCATCAGTCCTCTTTTCCACTATCGCCTCGTCTTCCACTTTCACCAGTATCAGTTGGAGATGACACAAAGATACCCAAAAGGACAAGTGGACTGTTTCAACTTTTAGTTTCGGCTGAGTTACGTCTCTTAGTAGCAATTTTTACGGAAGGAACTGTTGCTCTCTGTAATGTCAGTGGAAAAGGTTCTAAACAAGGCACTGAAATAACACCGGAACGGTGGATTGGCGTCTTCGACGCTGTGTGTGCATCTATTGCTCACGATCAGCAATATCTTGCAGTTGGAACCAAGCGGGGAAGTGTGGAGCTTTTTAACTTGGCAGATTCTGCATCGTATCTTCGTACAATTTCCTTGGTCGACTGGGGGTAAGTTTATATAAAACATATATGCAGCCTATGGAGATTCCCATGTGGGTCGTTGATATTGTACCATCCCATATCTTCCGATGTGTTTTGAGTCTGGTGTTTCACATATGAAACCTTAGAGTCCAGATTAGGCTGCAAGTGAAGTAGATATTACAATAAAAATGAATTAGTCAATTTTCGATGTGCACTTATTTCTCTTAGTTTTAGCGGATAATTTCATCTGAGGTGCTGCGGGTGGACTCCTTTATCTTTTAGCTTTTCTGCGATGCGTGTCTTTACTTTTCTTCTTTCAAAATATTGGGAAATGGTATAAGATATATTCTGATATGTGTAGTTATTGTACGATTGATTCACAGGTATGCTGTAGAAGACACTGGTCCAGTGTCCCAGGTCATTTGGACTCCAGACAACCGTGCGTTTGCCGTTGGATGGAAGAACAGAGGTTTAGCAGTATGGTCTGCCTCTGGATGCAGGCTTATGTGCACGATCCGGCAAGGTAGCCTGAGCAATTCACAGTCGCCGTCTCTTCGAGTTAATAGCGACAGATCCATGAGTGAGCCTATGGTACAGGGTGTGGGTGCATTGGCCTGGGGTCATCACGCATACGAGCTTTATGCTGTTGAGAGGGGTAGTACGCTGCGGTTTTTTGAATTCCGTTTCGCCAAAAGGTGCAGTTCACGACATTGCCCTTGTTTTTAGTCCGGGTTATTTGTGGGTTAATGTCAACAGTGTCATGTAGAAGGACTTCTTCCACATCATCAATGATGGCTTGAGTTGTGATCCTGCCATACATTCCGTGGTATGTTGTAATTAAAGGGTGGTTCAGTTTGCGTGTGTGCCTATAAATATATATAAATATATGTAAATATAAATAATAAATTATACATAAAAATATGTATACATATTTTTTTGTTCGTAATTAATTTTTAGAAAATAAGTTCTGTTGTGGAATAATGCTATTCATGTGAAGGTTTGTACTTTGATACTAATATTGAAAGTGCTTTGGCAGTTCCTCGAGTCAAAATATTGCTGGAATTACCGATGTGTGGCAGTTAATGCATGGGGCAGATCGTGTATTGCTCGTTCAGTCTGACGAGAACAATGATGTCAAGAGTCACCATCTTGTCATACCTGTAAGCTTTTCCTTAGTCATATGTTCTTTATATTACCATAGTACGATAAAGTTTTAAATCGACGTCATTCCTTGGTTCATAAACTTTAGAGTGTGTTTATATGCGATATTTTGTTGTACTAAAGAATATTCATTCACCATGATAAGCATATGCAGGTGTAATACTTGCTATTGGGGCGTTTTTTTATCATCCGGAAATGTAATAATTACGACGTATATTTCAAGGATCTTACTTGACTTGGTGTAATTTGATGATTGTTTGCAGCATTCATATATTCTGGACAATTGGCCGATTCTTCAAGTTGCAGGCAACGAAGATGGGACTTATCTTGCCATTGCTGGTCGCCAAGGCCTAATTCTTCATGATGTGCAGGTGAAGAAGTGGAGAGTATTTGGAGATGTGCTGCAGGAACGGCAGGTGCACTGTGTTGGTGTTGTTTGGTTGGGAAAAATAGTGGTCCTTTGCAACCATCGGAAGATTTCAAACTCGTGAGTGATATATGGATTATTATGATAACCCTCGAATCTAATGCATGCACTTTGTCATTGAACTCTGCAAGGTTCTTTATCATACTTTTTTCTGTTACTATCTTTTGGATTCTCTGTTGACACTAAACTAGTTAGAAATATTGCTCATATCTTGTGCTCTTTGTGTACATGGCGTGAGCACACCAGACGATGTCTGTGCACCGTTTTACCATCCCATCAACCGTAATGATTAAGGTGTAAATCATCAGCTCAAGGATTACATAGGACAAAAGCAGCGGCTTTCTTTGAATGATTTATAGTTGTACAGATTATTCTAATTGTATCCACCACTGACAATTTTGTAGGTATGAATTGTGTCTTTATCCACGGTACCATCTAGACGAGACCTCTTTACTATATCGCAAGCAGCTCCCAGGGAAACCGATAGCACTGGATGTGTGGCAAGATTACATTCTTGTTACTTGTCCTCCATTTGATATTTATGTTTTCAAAGTACATGTTCAGGGCGAGCTATCTCCTTTGAGGTCTGCAACAGTTCAAGTGAGTTTTCTGCACAGGCTTCATTTCTTTTTATCAAATTGAAGAGATTGATTGTATGTTATTTTCTCTGCAACTTAAGTGTCACTTCTCTGTAGGAATGCATAAACTTCTGATACGTATGTGGATGTACTGTGTTCGGGATCGTTCGAGTTGTTGTTTGAAAGAGTGGTTTTTATTTTGCAGCTCTTTACAGTTCGGGAGCTGTCAATCATGAGCAGTAGAAAATCTCCGGTGGCAATGCACTTTGTTCCGAACGTTGGACCTTGGAGTGAAGGTATGGCTAATTCGTGGGATAGTCCTCGTGTTGGCACTAACGTTTATCATGGCAGCGAATTACCTGGCGAAGCTGCTAAGCAACCTACCAGGTATTAATTCTATTTTGTTATGCAAATGCTCCTTTTCTGCTGAGATTCCGACATAAGAAACCGATGGAACTGAATGACTTTAGATCATATTTTGAAATTTTATGTACAAATTATGTAGACTCGACCAATGAACAAGATTATCATGTCTTAGTGTGTCCAAACTTTCTTGTAGGTGTATGATTCTCCGCACAGATGGAGAGCTTTCGTTGCTGGACTTGGATCATGGCAACGAGCGTCGGCTTCTTTCTGGAGTGGAACGTTTCTGGTTAAGTAATGAGCAGGCAAAAGTAGAAGCTGATCCGGTCAAAGAGGATCCATGCTGGGCTTATGGTCCTCAAGGGATGCAGGTATATATTGTGCCATATTTCATACGATGGGTTTATTCTTTGACTCGACAGGATGTGTGATTTTCGTTTCAAATTTTCAAAGCTGTTAATTGATGTTTCCTATGTGGATCAGGTCTGGTACCCCTCGTCGACTTCAAACGTTGTCCAAAGTCCAAGTGTGAGACAGGTGCGCAATATATTGGATGTACGATCTTTAATGCACTGTAGTATCTTTGGTGTACCATGCGAATATCAAATAGCTTTGTGCTGTTTTTTTCCCTGAATCGCCAATTTTTTTTGATTAAGTTGTCAATTGCAGTTCGTAGTCAGGGGCCTGAAAGTATATTCGTTGTTTTGTTCTGGACAGTTGGAGCCCGAATTAGATTTTGATCGCGAAGTTTATCCTCTTGGTTTATCTCCGGCAGCAGGAATTATTGTGGGAATTTCACAGCGACTGACTCTTTCAGGCTGTATTCTCATGCCCTGCTTTGAGCCTACCCCACAAGCTCAACCCATTCTTCCTTGTTTGCTTTGGCATCTGCTGCAGGTTTGTTCTTGTCTTGGTTTTTTGGACCTTGGCAGTTTATCCATTTCACCATGTATGTTCTTTCAGCTTTGACTTTGTAGTGATGGTTACAGACATAATTCACTATAATATACAGTGCTTTGGCTGGAAAATTCATGTAATAGGTTATTGTTTCGTTTATATTCTCAAGATGGAGCTCTGCTGAGCATAGGAAAACATTGATATTGGATCATTTCAAGCATGATCTTGGTACATTTGGGCTACTCTTTGTTGATGAAATGTAGTATTTTGGATAAGTGAATTTAAGAAGTAATTTTGAGAAAGTATATTGATACCTGTTGTCGCATTCCCAGCGGAACAAGTCAGAGGATGCACTGCAACTGGCAAAGTTATCAGAAGGATTACCACACTTTTCACATTCTTTGGAGTGGCTTTTATTCACGGTTTTTGATGCAGCAATGTCAAGGTGAGCTCTCCTTCAGTTTTTTTGGGGGGAATGTCAAGGTTCGACCTGCGTATGGTTGCATTTCAATTGACTTCTGGAAGTTAGAGTAAAGTTGCACTTGTTTGCCACGAATTGTACTCCTTAACTTTCATTTGCATGTCATCCTGTCGGGCACGACTTTTGAACATTTTGAGTGCAAATGTTTCTGCAGCCAGTCGACCAATAAAAGAAGAGGAAGGAATATTGCAGTGAAGCGAACAATCTTTTTACTTCTACAACAAGTTTGCAACTTGATACATAACTTTCAAGAGTATTTGGATGTTTTGGTCAGCGTTGCACGTAAGACTGACAGCCGGCACTGGCCTGAGCTTTTCGCTGTAGCTGGTAATTCAATCAAGTAAGTGTATATTCATCTCGCAGTTAATAGTTTGCCAGTACATGCACAAAATCATCTAAATATGCATTGTGGAGAGTAATGTGCGGTGAGCGCTTGCAACAGCATGAAATTCCAAGGTATTAGTGAGGAATGTCTGCTTATAGTCTTGAACATGTCTGCAATGGAAGCAGTGACCTTCTTTAAAGGTCTTTTACATCTTAATATAGGGGTTTATTGGGTATAATCTCTTGGATAAATGTATATTAATTTCATGTCTGAGTTCAGACTCATTAGCCAGTTGTTCCTCGTTTCTGATACAAGAGGTTAGCTCTTAAAATGAATCTATTAAATAGCATTTTTCATCGATTAGAATTTGGTTGTTGAAATAATTTCAGAACAAAGTGGGCCAAAATTAAACAACCGTTTTTGAGTTGTAAAGTGGTGTATTGGCAGGTTGTTTGAAGAGTGCTTGGAGAAGGGTTTATATCGGACAGCCACATGCTACATACTGGTCAGTGTATTGGCGTACTTAGAGATCGATCTAACCGAGGAGAGAGACATGCACGAAAGATCCAGAAAGTCATTGATTGTTTAGCTATGACTTTTTCTGCTCATTAGCAAAATGCTGGTGGCTGATTGTAGGTGCTGTGAGTGTTCGCCAAGAAAGCAGTTCTGTCCTTCTATAGTTGGTTGAGCTTGATATTTCCTGTTGGCTTGGGATGATTAGGTGATTGAAAAGCTGGAAGGTCCGACCATAAGCCAGCACAATGCCATTCGATTACTTAAAGTAGGTCAACTTTGATGTATTCTCTTTGGTTTGCTCCCTTCCAAGCGTCCTGGTTTTGTTATTTCCGAACTGCCAGATCTCAGTACGTAGAGTAAGGCTGATCTGAATTGTGTATTGCGTGTTGAAATTGGCGTTCCATGGAGTGTTTTGTCTTGTGTAGGGAGTATTATATTTTGATTCCAGGATTTGTCGCCCGTCTTTAATTGATATTTTGTTTAACATTTTTCTTTTTTGATGATACTGATAATCTGACAGGCCACACTTGAAGTGTCTATGTATGAGTTGGTTGGTGAGCTGGTGAGTTAAATGTTGCCCTTCGTTGTCCTGATGTTAATGTGAGGTCATCAGAGACCTTGAGTTTCAAGAAACTAAAACGCTTGTTGATCCGTCTATGATGTTTGGAATCTTGTCCTACTGACGCATCTCAAGTGACACAATACTGCTTTCTTGGCGAACCTTCAGGTGCGATTTCTGCTCCGATGTGGTCGGGAGGACGAGGCGCAAGAGAAAGAGGTCCCACGTTATGGCAACGGACTCATTTCGTCTTTGTTGGGGTTGACCATCAGGTACGCTGTGTTCGCGTATACATAACTGGTATGTTTCACTTAAAGTAATCTTCGCGGTTCCACTTCAAGTTGTATTCCTACTAGTTTACGCATTTATTTTCTATACAGGTTGCTTCTCCATATCTCACTTCACATAATTTTTTCATGCTTTTGATTGGACACCTTTGCAGCACACCTTGGGTTGAGAAGGAACAAAACTTTGCAGTCGTAAAGAGGACTCTTGAAGAACACGCCAGTTTCTTGATGAGAAAGTTGGAGCTGCGAGACCTGGTGGCGTTCGTTAAAGCCACTCAGTTTGATTTCACTGTATGTTAAGCTGTTACACATTTCATATCTGATTTTGATGTGCTGTCCATTAGTTAGTGACAGGGCTTCATTTTCATTAGATAAAAGACCTCCATTCGTTGTTTCACAAAGCTTACACCATTTAATAGCCACTGGCTATTCATATAGTCTTGTTCCTAGTGAACTGATTATTGGAGGGTGGAACGCCGAGATTCTTACTCTTACCCCTAGGTGGTTCTGACTGATTTCTCTAGTTTTGTCCTTGCTGTTTTAAGGCACTAGTTGAACAGAATATATTCTCAAAGGGAACATCTTGAAAGAGTCATATCTGGGAAATTGTTTTCGAGTAAAGTACGTGATTGATAGGCCGTGATCTGATTATGTTCCTCTTGTCACGTTTGTTCAGGCGTTCCTTTATACAGAACGGGGCAAAGCAGCTCGTTTGGACGACTTTGCTTCTTCATTGTTAATCGTTGGCCAAAAAGTTGGTGCTTTAACCTGCCGAAATGTTTGACTTTTGCTATTAATTTGCCAGTTCGGTTTTACTTCTAACTTCAACTTCTGTTGTGAAACAATGTATTGTAAGGATTGGGGTTAAGTTTGAGGAACTTGAGGACTATTTTTTCATGGACATCACATGTTTCCTTATCGATTGTTATTCTTGGGATTGTCCTTTTTCTTAATCTTCCGATACACTGTTGTTTTGCTACAGCTGAACATGGACGAATTAGAGGGTCGTCAAGATGCAGAATTTTTGTTGACACATATGTGCTCTGTTGGCTTCCAAGAATGGACAGTGGTCCTTGCTACTCTTCTTCGAAGAGTGGAGGTAAGCTTATATTTATTTTTGGCTTGGCTGTCAGTAACTTCTACCAATGACTCGTGGTTATGTTAACGTGTACCCCGACTTTCTTGCCCTTGCGTGATGCTCGTTCTTTGTTCCAAATCTTTTAATTTGTCTCATTGTGCGTGTTACCTTTCATCTTGGTCGTCTGCAGGTTCTTCTTGAAACTTTTCATGGGGATTCACGGCTATGGCAGGCTTACAGTCATACTTTGCAGGTAAAACACGTAAAATTATATGTGATAATCATTTCTTCATGATGATTATCGCAACGAAGCTCATTAGTGAGCAGTCGGGATGTGGACGCGATATCTGATCTATTCCGACTTAATGTACTTTATGTGATGTTTCTCTCCCAGGGTTCACCAATGTTTGCGGAGGAGTATAAGGATCTCCTTGCTGCACTTGAACTTGAAATGTCGATCACGAATTCATAACATTGTAAGCATGCCATCATGTACTGCTCTTAGGTGCGCTTGTAATGCCACACATACTTTTCAAGATGCTTATTATTCTGTTGCTGAATTGTGTGTCGCACTTCTTGGAACTTCGATTTTTTTAGTAGAGTCAGAACTCGTTACGTTCTCTGAGATTGATTTAGATTTTAGCCGTGGTTGTTGTTGCCTCCATGTGATTTCTGATTACATAAAAATGTTTTCTGATCTCTCTGACTTTGAAATAACTTCAGCAAGGTGTTTTTCTTTTCAACAGATCTATTGGGGTTGGAGTGTCAACGAAGTAGAGACTTTCTGATAAAACGATGTATGACACCCGCTGCCTAAAGCTACAGCTGGAGGACTATTCCTCGTTTGACAATTCTGTATACATATTGTGCTGTTCCATCATCCTAGCCAGGCTTTGCCAATGTCAACTATCCAGTTGTATATATGTGGCTGGGTCAACATTCGGAACCAAAGCCATCGGTGATAGTGATGAGACAGTATTGTCACCTTTAGATTGTGGTATTCATTTTAAGTCAGCAAATTGCTGTGCATGCATAAGCTTTATGAGCAGTAATTCGTAGCGTTGAGCTTGTACCAAATTTTTATCGCGTCATACTACAGCACTGCAATCTGTATTAACATTTTCAGCGTCACCCAGATTGTCTTTGATCTCATTTAGTTACATTGGTTATTGCTGAAACAGTACGAAAACGAACACATGCCGTTCTTCAAGGTGTGCATAAATGAAAGGTACATTTTAACGAATTACCTCACTAACTTCGGCTTTTGCTAGAGAAAAAGCTCTGGTCCAGACGCTTAGGGATGTATTATGGCGGTCTCTGCAATGCAAGCAAATTCTGAAAGCCCTGTTTTCCTCATGTGTAAGACTTCTAAACAAATGCTGAATGTCCTTTCTTCCTCTTCTGTCTAACTCCTTACTAGTGGGAGCTTGTGTTGAGAATTTTGCCCATCTGACTCAAGAGCTTGTAATCATTTCTTAGAATTGTTTTGCAAATTTTAGTTATAATTGCTTTGGAAACATGCCTTGTGAATTCATATTTTTTTACTTCATTTTAGCAGATTAAAATGAAAGTGAAAATACGATTTTCGGCAAATAGGATGGTTGATTACAAGAGTTGTTTACTTCTTTATTGCTTGTTTTCAAAGTAAACCTGTCCTTGTTGACAAAACAAAAATTGCATAATTTTAATATTTATTTATTTTTACATTTATGTGTATTTGTGCTATTGTATTTTTTTTTTTGTTTTGTTTTTTTTTTGTTATGGAAAAATTACAATATTCGAAATTGGGAATCCAAGTAGTATCAATAATATTTTTTATTTAATTTTTTTAACACTTGATTTTAAAAAAATGAGCAGAAACTACTAATTTAAAGACTTTGAATTGTGTTATAATTTTGAATTAATAAATTATATTATCTCATATTTTTTTAA
Organism: Physcomitrium patens; assembly: GCF_059467195.1. Taxonomy (NCBI): domain Eukaryota; kingdom Viridiplantae; phylum Streptophyta; class Bryopsida; order Funariales; family Funariaceae; genus Physcomitrium; species Physcomitrium patens. The sequence goes on along the minus strand of NC_143411.1, from coordinate 3,307,621 downwards.
AAAATTGTTTGAAATTTTATGATTTACTATATCATGCTTGCATTAGATTAAACTATAGAAGAATTGTTATAAATTTTATATATTAAGTAAAGGGAAATGTTAAAATGCCCCAAGCTTTTACTAAATCGACCCACTTGTCCAAACCATCATTGTGTCCTTCTTCCATCCTCGTCCCCCTCGCCCCCCATCCTCGTTCCCCCTGTTCGTTCCCCCCTGTTCCCAGCCTCCACCCCGTTTCCCTCGTTTCCAGCCCCCATTCCCAACTCCCCCTCCCTATTCCCGTCCCCCATCTTGAGTAATCGTCGTTGTTGTCATCCCCCAGCTCCTATTTCTGACCTTCTGAACGTTGTTTGATGAGATTTCGAGAGTGTACTTCTGGAGAGTGAAGGTCTGCTCTACAATCACAGCAATGTAAACTTGCAACCACTGTGTTGACTACCATTTAAACTTGGAGACTTGCTTAATGCTATTCTACCTCGGAATAATACAACCGCATGTGGTGGTTAATGCAACGAGGTCTTGAGAAGAGGTGAAGCTTGCAGCGAAAGAAAGCTGGTATCTTGGTTTAAGATGTAAAACTTTTAGGGTACAACTCACTAATGAAGGACAAATAGAGACAGGAAATTAATCACATTCAATGAGGACTTTTCTCGGAAATGCATTGTTGATTTGCTAGTTCGTTCAAGAGCACTTATCGAGGCCAACTTTAATTGCGTTGCAGCTGATCAGCTATAAGCAGCTTGTATCGATACCAGTCCAACTGATACTGAAGGTTTTTAAAATACTTCAAAAGAAGAATATGTCGTTGGAGATATTACAGCATTCTCTGAGTTTTTTTTAAGTGACAACTGTGCTAGCTGCAATATATTTGAAATTTTCAAATGAAAGGTCATCAAAGGAAAAAAGCATCCTGAATCAGTCAGTGGGGAGAGCGCAATTTCTCACTGAAGAGAAAGCATATCTTGCATCAGTGAGGGGTAGATTGTAAGGTTTCACCAAATTCATAAGTTTCTCGGAGGTAATTTCTGTAGATGCAACCAACAGCTGCAGCATAAGTTTTTATTTTCTTTCAAGTGTTACATGTCTTCCATGTTAAAGCTTGTATTGGGTATTAGTTGGCTAAATAACAAATTTGATTGCGCAGAAATGAATTTTTAGTCAAGAAAAGTCGTAGTTTTGAGGTTCAAGGTTAGTATGATGGAATTAGTGTATTTGAAGCACCTGCAAGTAGGCTTGCATGAAGTTCCAGATCCCTCCTTCAAATGCGCTAGCTGAAAATGTTTGGCTACAAAGAGGCTACACGTGTCCTTACTCCTGCTTTATGATGTCCATTCAAGCTCATCCGTCTTCGATGACAATAGAAACGTGTTCAAGTACCCACGCTGAGAATCATTGCTGGTACTCGAACTTCAAAACTTTGATTGGACGTTTGCCGTCTGTAAGTTCAATTGAATGGAATCGTAGCTATGAGCGACGTCGCTATTTTCCCGATCGTTCCATGGGTCTGCGCCTGATACTTGTGGTGCTGCTTTGTGGTGACAGCTAACAAGAAAGCTTAGACCGAAGACGTCGAGTTTGGTCGTCAAGTGTTGGCCGGTATGAACCCCATGGTGATCGAGGCTCTCTGGGCATTTCTACTCTACTCTATTCTAGCTAGTTGAGCATCATGCATCCGGTGCACAAGGCTCTCGCCGCCCGCTTGAAGAATACTATGGACATCAACTAGTCTGCGCGCATGTCGCCCGCAGTGATCGTAGAGCAGACCTTCACTCTCCAGAAGTACTCTCTCGAAGTCTCATCATACAACGCTCAGGAGGTCAGAAAAGAGAGTTGGGGGGGATAACAACAACAACGATTACTCTTGGGGACACGAATAGGGAGGGGAGGTCGGCACCAGAGACATAGGCTAAGAACGGGGACGAGGGTTGGGAACGGGGGGAATGGGGACGGGTTGAGAACAAGGGGAACGGGGATGGGGAAGAGGAGATGCAATGATGGTTTCGACAAGTGGGTTGATTTAGTAAAAGCTTGGGTCATTTTAACATTTTCTTAAATAGATGCTACACTTGCTAGATTAAATTGTTGAATGTTTGTAAACACGATTTTGCATTCTTAAATTTTTCCAATAGAAGTATAAGTCAATATTAACTTCATTTAAAAAAAAGAATGAAAAACAACATTATAAATTATAATTTTTAGAACACATATAATAATAAGTTAATTCAACATTCATTTTTTTTTTTTTTTAATCTTAGTAGAACTAGTCATAAAAAAATTCTATTAAACATAATCTAATAAGATATCTCTAATCTTACTTTACTTAATTACTTGTAAGGTTACAATTTTGTTGTCTAAGTTTTAAAAAACTTGTTGCAAAAGTTGATACAAATTCTTTTTGATGAAGCTTTCTAATCAAACTATTGAGATTTTTTCATAGAAAGAAACATTAAACTATACACAATGTTTAAGTTTTTAATAAAATTTAAAAAAATTCTTAAAATATTTTAGTAGGGATTAATTGAATTGAATAGTCTTTTTTTTACAATATTTAGTAATAACATTATGAAATAAATATATACTGAATTCGAAAAGAAGGCCCCAATGTTGTCCACTTTTCTTTTAAAATCCACTTTATACGAAATAAGTAAAATTGATTGTAGAATTATATTAAAAGCTTGTATAACATGTATAATTTAAATTATAAGAATAAATAGTTTTTTTCAAAATAAAATAAAAATAATAAAAATTCAAATTTAGATATTTTATAAAGAGATTATGAATTATCAAAAGACCAAAATAAGAAGATATAAAATTAATAAATAATTAAAAGCTTTAAAAGAATTTATTTTTTTAAAAAATTATCACAATACATCTATAAAATTTTTTAACAATATTTATATAAAATGATAGTGATTTTTTTTTTGCTAATCCAAAGTCAAATTTTAAAAGATGGTCTTTGAAAAAAGAAAGCATGTCCTCAAAATTTGCTTAGTTTTCTTAAATCAAAGATTCTACCAAATCTTTAGAAGATAATATAAATCACAATATCTATTCTTTCTTTGTCTTAGAAATAAGAATATTATCTACAAAAGTAGCCTTAAAATGAGGCTTTTAGAAAGTATTTTGAAAATAATATAAAAAATTCCAATCTATAGTAGAAGTGCCTTGCAAATTTATAAAAAAAATTAAAATTCCTAAGGCTCTTGTTTGTAATACAATAAAGCCTCACCAAATTGATACTCTTCAACTAATATTCTTTGCTTAGCTGATAATATTTGTTAGAATGGAGGTTCTTTTTAGATTATAAAATAATATCCTTACTTTTTACATAATTATTAAAAAAAATGAAATCTTATAAATTAAGTGAAGAATAAAATTATAATTTTGCTATTTAAGGATTTTAAAAATACATGATTTTGTAGAAAAGCTTCTTATTCTACAACTGTCAATTCTTTGATAGATTAATTTTTTTGACCTAATCAATGATTTTTGCATTACTTTTCATTCAAATATAATATTTTTTCATGTAATAAGCCACATAAGGTTTTAATATTAAAATAATTGTTCTAATATATTTTAAATACATAAATTATTGAGTTCAATGAGCAGCAATGCCTTAAATAATAAAAAAAACTCTACTAGAAAGTAAAAAAGAAAGATCTTGTGCTTAGGGTGAATCATAAGTTTTGTTTTAAGAACAATATTTTGAAAAGATATACACAATTTAAGTCCTTATCTAGCTTCTATCATAATTTTTGTCCATGAATCTTTAAAAGACAACAAATTATTGATCTACTTGACTTAAGTATAGAATGACTTTAATGATGTGCATATTGTTAGATACAAATAGAAAAGAAATATATGTTTATCACAAAAACCAAGAGACAATTCAATCATATTGTTGACTACAAAAAAAATAAATAAAAATGAGCTAGTCCTTTGTTATATCTTTATTTAGATTTAGGTTCTACCTTAAGTGAAGCAAGTATATTATAGTTATAAAACATATCTATACAAAATATAATATCTTTAATTAGAAATGGATTTTAAATTAGGCATGAATATGTTTACTTTACAATATATCTTCTATATTGATCTTCATTGATGCTAGATTTTACATGTTGGACATGCTAAGCAAGTTATTTTATTTTTATAAAAAATCATAATTACATAAAAAAACCTTATTTACCTTCTTTGTCCATACATATAGAACCACCCTTTAATACAAGTTCATACAAAATTTGTGCAACATGCATTGTATCTAAAATCTAACATATAAATTCACAACAATCATATTTAGTATTTGTATGAAAAAAAGTAATAATAAAAATTATAGTAATATTTTGCTTAAATAACTACAAACTATAGATCTTTAAACAAACATCCTTATAAGATCCATTTTTGGACAAATTTATATGAGGTCTATAGCAAAATCCATCAATTAAGTTGCGGCTATTATAAAACTTTCAAATGCAGAATGAAATAGAATATGGATGTATCACCTCATGCATCACAAGTCAATATGAGATTTCTATTGTAGCATGTCTCTTATTATTACTCTTCATCCACCACAATGTATAAAATGAATTTTTTTCCTCTCTTCACATTATACTAATTGTACTTAATTTCATTTGATATAATTTAAATTTATTTTATTATAATATTTTATTATTATATATATATATATATATATATATATATATATATTTATTTTTTCCTCTTGCATTGTTAATTTTGAGAGTTTACAATATCATAATTGATTCTTACATGTTGTGTCATTCTTTTGATTTTTAGAATCAATTTTGAAGTCAATTTTAGCTCATTTAGAATTGATTGTTGAAAATAATATTTAAGAAGTTGTCAATGTGAAATTTAAAGAAATATTATCTTTTTTAAATTATATTTTTTATATTTTAAAGACATGCACCTATTTTAGTTGCTAAAGTCTAAATATATATAATTCTTACTTTTAAATAATATTCTTTTTTTCATTTTTATTTTAGAAATTAGCTATTGAAGTGCCTATATGGATTGGTAGTTTATAAATGTTTAAAAAGAAGTTTTTATTTTGCATAAATCAACAAGTATATTTCTTCATAATTATCTATGTAGGATTGTGCTTAATTACCTACTATATAAAAAATTCACATAAGAACCTATGACTAAATAGATCTTTATGATGATAAGTTCAATATAAATCCAAGAATAGATATGTTCTCTTCTTATTGCAAAAAACTTTCAAAACATATTGATAAGTGTAGTCTTCTTGTAGAATTTCTTAGATAATGTAAGTTTTTTTCCTAATCTTCTTATTTGGCTTTTTATGTAGTTTTTTTTTTTTTTTTTTATATATATATATATATATATATATATATATATATATAGAGTAGTTTTTAACCAGCTTTTAGTACACCAATAAAGGTAATAAATAATAATATGTTGCAAGTTTTAATATTAACAAATCACAATCTTTAATGCAATATAACATTCAAGATTGGTGATAAACCATGTAGTAGAAACTGATCTAAATAAAACAAAATCGCACCAAACCTATACAACAAAGGTAGTATATCCAACATCTAATGACAATATCTATACTTTCATTGCTTTTATATTATGCAATGTATTAGATGTATTGGCTCCACCATATTTATTAATAATTGGTCAACATTTTATATTGTTGTATTATAACACAACTATTTGGTGAAAGAAAAAAGAAGGGATTATATTATAGAAGATAATAATTAAAAATATTATAATAAATAATCTTAAAAATATAAATAATAATTAAGGAGGTAATAAAAATAGTAAGTGTTAATATTACCTCTTTGAAAAATGGAATTTTATTTATTTTATAAAACCATAAATGAAGAAAAAAAAATAGACAAGAAAAATAATTAAAATAGGCATCTTTAAAAAATAATTAAGAATAAACAATAGCAAAAATAACCTTAAAAAAATCAAGAATTTATATCCAAAGAATACTAATATTGTGATGTTGGCCATTTAATGGTTTCATGTGTATTTTTTCAACCTTAAATATACAATTAGATTGATATTAGCAGAGTGTTATTTTAGTTTATGTATTTTTTTTTAATTCATGTGCTTGTTTGTTGTTTTAGTTCATATACTTGCTAATTTATTAGTAGAAAATTGACCATTAAATCAATAATTGAGAAGGTTGGTAGTAAAGATTATCATAAGGATAGCATAGACTACATGTGGTAGATTCTCATCTTGGAGTCTTCTTGTTGATATTTTTGAGGATGATAAAAGTAAGGTAGGCTATATGTGATAGATTTTTATTTTAAAGTCCTATTAGTTATATTTTTAAGATAAGGATAAGGATATAATAGATCACATGTAGTAGATTCTCATCTTGATATCTTAGTAATATTTTTGAGGTATCAAGGTGACTTAAAGGAATGAGGAGAGACACAAAGAGAAGGTTGTTATAGTTGTTGTATATTTTTTTTGGTTAATAAAGAGGGCAAATTTTGGATCTTGGATAAAAGTCTATTGTAATTGATTGGAATATTTGTTTAGAGCAGGCCTTAAGGATAGTTTTTAGGAAAAATTTACCTATTTGTGTGTAAATTTGAGAGCAAAAATTAATTAGGTCAAGGAGAAACAAAGTGCTAAAGCAAAGAAGGTCCAGTAAGAATCCAAGTCAAGGGCAACAAGTTTAAGGGATCATAACTTGGTATTTATAAGAGCTATGATTATAAAAATTAAAATTTAATTTTCTTATTTAGTAAAAAAAATCCAATAAAAAAGTTTCAAGATATTATTACATTTGGTTTAAGAAATATACACAAAAGATTAACCAAGTGTAGGATTAATAGAAAAAAGTAGTGACCAAAAAATTAGATTTGGAGATTTTCTTGCTACAATTGATATAAGTGATTAATTAATTTGAAAATTTGAATATAAAAATAGAATGAGATATGAAATATATTAAAAAAGATTTCAAATCATTCTATTGATTTTTTCATTGAATTATATAAGTTCAAAGTGAGGTAGGTCAGATTAAGTGCAAGTGAGGATATGGTTGATAACTTAGTATAAACAAGTTCAAAGAAGATGATAAAAACTAACTAAAATATGTATAAGTAAGAAAGATTAATATAGCAAGAAGTTTTGTGCTTTTCTAAACCAATAATAAACTTCTCATGAGTAGTTGGTAATGAAGGTCAATATCAAATTCTAAGGTACTAAACTAAGCATCTATAGAAATTTTGGAGTTCTTTGGATGATTGAAGAGTAGAAATTGACAATATACAAAAAGAGGCTGAGTGAGCATTTATTTTGAATGATTTGAATTTTTAATAACTTTAAAAAGGTTTTGCAAAGTTATAGTTGTTTTTGATTTTTGAGAAATACAAAGAATTTACTTTTTAAAGAAATTTATAAGATTGATAAATGATCTAATTATAAAACTTTGTAATTAAATTATCATTGTTGTGTTGATTGTATATTGTAAGTTTGAGCTTGACCAAGTAATTTATTTGAAGGTTATTGAAATTTAAATGTTTTGAGATCTCAAAAATTAGAATTTAGAGGAGTGAGGGTTTTTTTAGATTTGCATTAAATTACAAATCAAATTAAAAAATATATTTTTTATATTAATATTTTAATTTATTTTTAAAAATTGTATAAAGTTTAAAAGCCATTGGATGGTGAAATTAAGAGATTTTAGTGCTAAGAGATTAGCATCAAGGTTAGAGAAGGAGATCAACTAATATCCTAGCAGTGTCACGATATAACATGGCTAATAAGTGAAAGAGTGTAGAAATTATTATATTATAGAAGATCTTAATTTAAAATATTATAAGAAATTATCTTTGAAATATAGATAATAGTCAAAGGGTAATAAAACTAAAAAGTACTAATATTACTTTTTACAAAATAAACTTCTATTTACTTTGTAGGGCCATAAATAAGGCAAAAAAAAAAAAAAAATTAAAAAATTAAATGATATACACATTTGTAGGAGGAAGTTAAGAGTACATTTTAGCAAAATTTACTTCAAGAAGCTAAGAATTGATTAAGATTTGGTTTAGAATTTAGGATTTTTCTAGAGTTTAATTTAGAATTTAGAATTTGGTTAAGATTAAGTTTAGGATTTAGGATTTGATTGGAATTTTGTTTAGGGTTTAGGATTTAGGATTTTACTAGAGTTTGGTTTAGGATTTGTCTAGGATTTGATTTAGAGTTTAAGATTTGCCTAAGCTTTGGTTTATGATTTAAGATTTGTCTACAGTTTGATTGAAGTCCATTAGCGTTTCAACTAGGATTAAATTAAAACTTGATTGAGGTTTATTTATAATATAATGTGATCATTTTAATATTTTTTAGGACTTCTTAAAGATTCTTTTAAGATTTATTGTGGATTATCTTTCAGCTCTTTTAAGATTTCTTATTGTTTCTTTTATAATTTCTCCAAGGTTTCTTTTGAATTTGATTAAATCTTATTTAGCATTATTAAGGTTTAATTAAAGTTTATTTAATATTCTATTAGAATGAATATTTTATTATTAAAATTTCCATTCTACCTTCTACAACTAAGAGCCCAGTAAACTCTCAAGCAATGTTTCATGTAATACAATAGTGTATTGTAGAATTTATCTTCTATTTGGTAAGTTTAATCTTCTTCAAATTTTTTGTGCTTGTTTTCAACTAAATAATTGAAAGGTGTGCAAATTTTGAGTCAAAATCTATTATTAAATTATAAGTTATTGAGATTTCAATCTATTGTAGGATCGATTAAGAATTTATTTAGAATTTTAGATTCAATTAGAATTTGATTCAGGATTGATTTAAGATTTAGGATTTCATCAAGGTTTTATTAAAATTTAGAATTTGATTAGGATCTGATTTAAGATTTAGGATTTAAAATTTAGGATTTTATATTAATTTAATTAGAATTTATTGAAGATTTATTTAAAATTATATTATGATTACATTAGGATTTTTTTATATTTGATTAAGATTTAATTAATATTTTTTAAGGATTATATTAGAATTTGATTAATATTTTTTTAGAATTTATTTAAGATTTATTTAATATTTTTATTTTTAATATTTTTATTTTTTTATTTTTGATATTTTTTTAAGATTTTTTTATTATATCTTTAGGCTTTTTTAAAGTTCTTTATGATTTCTTTAGAACTTCTTTTGGACTTATTTATGGTTTTTTTATAATTTCTTTAAGAATTATTTTGGATTTAAATAATATTTCATTAAAATTATTAGTCTTTAATTAGAGTTAATTTAAGATTCTATTAGAGTTTTTAGAACTTTGTTGTTATAGTTTTCAATTTATCTTCCACAACCACGTGCTTGGTGTATTTTCAAGTAAGTCTTTATGTAATATAATAATAAATTATTGCACTACAACTAATGGTGAAAATTGTGCTATGATTCTTTACACCTTAGATCAAACATTTAGCTTAAATTTAAGATTAGGTTTACTTTAAGTTCAATAGTTGATGATCATAAGCAACCAAAATGACTTTTGCAACTAAGCTTTTTAGACATCAACAATCCAAGAAATTATACCTTCAAACTTCCAAAGATAAATCCAACTATCTGATCTTTTTTGTTAATATTTTTTATTTGAGGTCATTAAATTTGAGAAATTATTTTTTATTATTTTTGTTTATGCTAAGAGACTATACATAAAGTTATGCTATTTAAGAAGAGAAGAGGAAAGAAAAGATCATGTTATTTGAAAATAATTTGTATTTTTTGAATCACTAGGAGTTTTATACAAGCTAATATCTTATTAAAGTATAAAAACCATTATTTGTGTGGTTGATAAAAAGATTTCATTAGATTTTTATATCATAGATATTTATTGTAATGCCAATGGTACGTAAAACTTACATTATGATGTACATTGAATAGTGATATTTTTGTGCTAAAATTAATGAACGATCATAAAATATATTTTTTATACAACTTTCATTTATTTTTTTTATATAAATGATACAAATATAGACTATGCATTTACAGCCAAACGATTCAATTGATAGATGCAAAATTCAATATTTCTTAGAAATTATTCCTACCATATAATGACTAAAGTAGATTTTACAATCAACATCAAGATTCTACTCATGTCAATCTTTGTAAATAATTTTTTAAGTTTTGAGGTCATAGGACTAAAGTTCCAATCTATTGATTGAAATACTATGATAGAATTTAGTTATTATGCTTTTAAGCTAAAATTGATATTATACTTAAGCTTGAAATAAAGACCAAGCCTCTCGTATGAAATGTTGTATTTGACTTTAGATAGGACTTAGATTTTAAGACAAATAATGTTATATTTCAAATTATAAATCAACTATTCAAAGGAAAAAGAGATTAAGCTTTAACATTAAACACTACAATCAAAATCTATGAGTAAATCCTTTTACTTCTATATGCATCCCTTTAACTAATTTTAATCAATATGTTATTAATTAGAAGGTGCAATATATTGTAGGAAGTAATGCTAATTCAATATAACTTATAATCTTTTTGCTATAAGGGTATGCTAGTGCTATTTATATTTTATAAAAATACTAATCTATAGTTGTTATCTTTATAAAATTTTTATACTTTGCATAGATTTTATCTTGTACTTTGCACTTTTCTTGGTAGATTTGGAGGTTGATGTGCAAGTTGACATTAGAATTCTTAAGTTTTTGAAGTACTACATGCAATATACTAAGTTGTTTTTTTTTACAATTTTGGATTTGTAATTTTTGAATCACTATTGCCTTAAGCCTTTTTTATTTCAAGAGTAGGGAGATTGTCAAAAGTTTGGATACATTATTTTTGTAAGGCAAGTTAAGGAAAAACACCATCAATAGATTCTTAATATTCAACCTTCTTATTGTTTGTTAAACATAGTGCTTAATATTGTGTTGTTATTAAGTTTGCATTTCTCATCTTACACAATTATGACATAAAATAGCCATGTATATTTCCAAGAATTTGTTATTGTTTCGAAGGAGATTTCATCTCATGTATGTCTTATCTAACACATTGATTGTAAAATATTAGCCTTATAAAGATCATTACTTCTATTTTTAAATTATTAAGTATAAATTACATTAAAATCCTTAATATTGTTATTTGGATATAACAATATTCTAGCATTAATTGATTAGAGAATAGATGTTGTGTTAGAAGAGGAAGAAGGAGAAAGAAGTGACAAGTAATATTTAAGATTTTATTACTATTCAAAATATAAGCTGTATAATTATCAAAGAGAAAAAAATCTAATTTTAAAAAATTATTTTGTAATAAAAGTATTTAAGTTATTCAATGAATAATGTCAAGATTATTTTAGTTTTTATATTCCAATAGTAATAGAATCCAACTTCCTTATCTCTCTAATTTTTGAAAGCATGTGGTTTTTAGGTCCTACCAATAATAGATAAATGGAGCTTTTCAATTCTTAAAGTTTTTACCATCAATTCAACAAAATTACATTCTTTGATTTTCTTTGCATCTTTTATATGTTGGCTTTCTATTATATTGTTTGGTGATATAATTTAGAATAGGCCAAATTCATCTATATTAAAAATATTCTTTTGATTGTATTTTACTATCAATTCTTTAATTCAAGCAATTGAAATGCACCAATCATTGCATTTTCACTTTCGCTTTGTTTATTCAAAGAGAAGTACTAAAACCATTTTGCTCTTTAAAATATGCCATCTAGCCATTTAAAATTTTTGATTTCTCTTCTTTTGGAATTTTGGAAGAATTACAAAGTTTCTCTTCTCTCTTACTAATAAGAGCTAGGTTAATATTGATGCAATCATCTTTGCAATGACATGCCCAGTTTGTAAGTTCAACTTCTATAGCTAAAAAATGAAGTAAAACTTTGTGACAACTTGCTAATTTTATGTTGTTTATTTTTTCATGCTCTTCATAATGTGATAAGATGTTCAAAATTCTACCTTGCAAAAAAGCTTTTATAAAATCAAATTCTTCTTTTACAAGAGTTTTTTTGCATTATATATATAATTTTTTATTTTATTTTATTTTATTTTTCTTTTTCTTTTTATTTTGTAAATTTATAGTAATTGCATAAAGATTGCAAGAAAGATAATTGTGCATTATTATCAATTTTTTGTCAATTGTGCATGTGTATTTACAAAACCAAAGAATAAAAAGACCTTGAATTCTCACCTTGTGCTTCTTAAACTAAAATACTTCTTTCCAACTTGAATTGATACTTGCTATAAATATAATTCTATCCTTCTTCTTTTGGACTATTATTGTAGATATATCGTCTATTAAAGTGCCAAATTGCGTCATATTCTCTCATATTTCTAAACCCTCATTAGGTTCAATGTTTTTATAGTTATGACGCAAGTAATGAAAAGATAAGAACGAAAATACAATTAGGTAGAAAAAAAGAAACACTAAATTGTAAAATTACATGACTCTACATAAATTATAAAACCTTGAATAATTTATAACTTTTCCATCCATTGAGATTATTAATTAGATAATGTACCACTATACACATAAAGTTTGGTCTTTAAAGCACATTTATACAAACATACATAGAAAAGAAAAGAGATGGAAAAACAATTCTATGCTATTTTTAATTATATTTTATAAAAAAAAATCTATTTTGACAAGTTTAGTGGGACAATTATATCAGTAAGTTGTTGCAAACTTATATATAAATTTATGATTTTTTATTTATTTTTTATTTATTTTAATCAATGGTAAGTTCTAAAGTAGTAATCTAAGAATATTTAGGGGCTTTTTTAAATATTTGTTGAGATATTTTGAAGATGTCTTTTAATTACATTCTATCCAATAAATAAGAAGCAATGCTTTTAAATTTATTTTAGAAGAAATAAGCTAAAAGTATCATTTTTACTTTAATAAACTTAGAATAGCAATAATATTTAAAATTCATATGATATCCATAATATTGAAGTTAATAATAATTTTAATTTAATAATAAAATTTGAATTCTTAAGTTAGAATACTTTATATGTAATAATAAAATTGAGAAGTTTTTGATTTTTTTCTTTTTTTTAAAGTGAATATATATATATATATATATATATATATATATATATATATATATATATATATATATATATATAATAGTAATTTATTTATAAAATACATATAAACTTTTGGAATGTTTAAGATTTTGTTGTTTTTTTTGGTATTTTATTAGATCATTATATCAGTGATTTTTAAATGAATGAATGATTTTTTTGTACTTCATCTAAGGTTGTGGCCTTAGATTTTCTTTATTTATTTTCCTACATTTTAAAGCTTCTTATATCTTTTTCTACATGTAAAATACTTCTGTATATATATTTTTTTAAAATGAAAAACTTATTTCATGTAGTAATCTTGTTCAAAACTCTTATATTTTATTGTTCCAAAATGTATTATCACCAAAATAAACCACACCCAAAAATTCATATCAGTTTACCTATTACATGTTACTCATGAATTGGAAAATTCACCTAAATTTTGGAAAAAAAATACACATGTATTTCAGAATACAGTAGCAAAATCAGACTAAGAATTTGATCGTCGAATTGATTGAAAGCCATTTTCACAGGTTTCTGTCACTTGGATCCGAATAGAGGTGAGGCTAGAACAGCTTCTTCACAGCTGAAATGGAGGATGCTATCCTTGTCATGGCATCGCCCAACACCAATTCACCAATATCTTATGGTTTCAGAATTCAATGCCTTGGAAGCAAAGTATCACTCTAACATGATTCCGTTCAACTTTTTTCACCCAATTCCTCTGAAGGCCACTACTTGAATAAGTGTCTACTAATCTTCCTCCCTACATGCAGAGAAAGCCAGCGTTTGAGTCCGAATCCTTTGATAAAATCCTATTTTCACGGTCCACTGCTTTTGCTCCAGCGTGGAAAAAAATGAGAATCTTCATGTCTTTATCCTATTATAGTACACATCCCTGTTTTCGAATGTCCAATGAACTTCCACTTATGCTGCTAAATCACAATATACGTGCATTCCAGAATGAGAAAATGAGCGTTTCGGAGGGCAATATATGTGGAATTCCAGCGTTTTAAGGGTGTGCACACATACCCTTGTGAAGTTGAATGATGGTGTGTCGAGACGAAAGTGCTTCCAAAACACCAATTCATCACACGCTGAACACCTGTCCCTGAAAGAAATGTCGGAACTTTCCAGTGCATGGATCTTCTCTGAACGGCGAGGAACGATCTTTTCTTTGACCCCGCTCACAAAAGATCTTTTCTCTGAACAGGGCAACGTTTGAATACCCTTACCAAGAAGCTCCTAAATTTTGCTTTCGAAAATCTCGTGCCAAACATCAGTGAAGACATCTACAATAACGTTATGGTGCTCCGCCTCATTGAGCGATAAGTAGCACTTCAAAAGCTCCTCCAAGTCGTCTGCTTCCTTAATGTCTTGGTCAACAATCATCTCAATCATGGACTGGCGGAAGTCATTATAAGGATCGTAAGAGCTTTCAACCACAATAGCCACTCTCTCCTTGGGAGCACTTGCCAGTTGCTTGGTAGAAGGAGCAGGTGGAGAGGGAACAGAAGCTATATGCGTTGACCGCCGCTGCTTGGTCCGTCTTTTCGCCTCGTTGAACTTTCTTCTGGCATGGTTGAGATCTTCATGAAGCTCTGGATCTATCATGCTCTCCTCGCAATGCGCAAGAATGTTTCTCTCTTCGAGAAGATCCTTTGGAACAAGTTTTCGAGATGGGGATGGCTTCTTAAAAACCTTTTTGTTACCAGGGTACTTGGCTTTCTGTCTCTTGGCGATCCAGGACAAATTATTTCGTGCAGCACGGGGAATCTTTCTCTCTACCCTGTTCCGCTCACATGCTGGTTCTCTCGGGTCCTCGAGTTGAGATGCTGGCTGTACAGTGATGCAATGCAGCTCTCTACTCTTGTCACCGGTGGAACCTAACTCATTACTCTTAGCATAATTATCCCTGTGAATAGGAAACTTGACACCCCAGGCCTTGGCGGAGGATTCAAGAAAGCTCTCGAACGCAGGCGAGTTGTGGGGCTCGCATGTGGAACCGATCAAAATGGATTCATTACCAGGATCACCGTCATCCTCATCCCCAATCAGCCTCTGAAGATTGCTACTATCTAAAGCTTGATGAAGAGATGCAAGAAGCTTCATTTCACTTTCATCCCTAAGTTTCGTGTTAGTCTTCTGTTGATCCCTCAACGACTTTGAGCCTTCACGCAGCCACTCAGCTGGAAGCACTTTCTGCTTCAGTAAGCTCTGACCATTCGAGAAATTGCAATCATCTAATCCTTCCTTGCAAGTCGCTGGTGGCTCGAACTCTGAAAGGAAAGATGTTGGTTTCCTTTCTGATGATCCAAATCCACATTCAGAACCTGACCGAGGAGCCTTGAAGTTGCAATCAGTACCGAAAGAAGTTGACCTCCACGGAAAAGTACACATCTTTGGGTTGTCAATAAGAACCTCTGGCTCTTCTTTAGTTTCTGGGTTGATCTTTTTTGGGGAATCTGTATCGGCTTCAGCAGAGAACAGATGACCGAGTGTGGGATTACACCCAGATTTCAATTTTACTGGGGACTTCACCTTCACTCCTCTGACTTCCCTGTTTCTAGTAAACTTCTTCATGACCATTTGATTCTTGACCACTTCGCCATTTTTAGGCTCGCCGCTCCATGGAATTGGATTCGCAGTCAACCATGGCTTTGATTTCGTGGGCCAAGAATCCTTAAAAACCTTTCCTTCCTCAATGCAATCAAGCCCTGAACCTATATCCATCCCAATCAGTGCCGACTCCTCTAGCTGCAGGCTGCTGCGGCGAGAACGTCGACGTGAAGTGCTGCCACATCCTACCGAGAACCTCGCTCTTCGAGTCGGGGTAGTGGTCTTTCGGAATTGTTCCGAAGAATTCGATCTCTTCCTTGAAACAGATTGATCTCCCACCAACTTGCTCAAGCCCCTTAGCCTTGAGGAGGATGTTAACTTGCTCAAGCATCTGGAAAATATAGAAGCTCTAGAGGATGAAGTGTTGGCGACAGAGGCCAATGGAGTAAACCTAGTGGTTCCTTCCGAGGATGCCATCTTGCTCCTCAAGCCTTGAGTTGAAGAAGCAGTAACCGCGTTAGCAACGCGATACTCAAGCCATGGATTGGAAGGTTCAGTATTTGTTACGGCCTGTGGATGTTGAACAGGACTGAAGGTATAAATTCCAGATTTCAGTGCTCCATGTTTGTAGCAGTTCTCTACGACCTTAGGAAGAAACAGCGAAGAGTCAGGAATGACAAGTTCAGTTGTATTTGACGCTTTCAGGCTCCTTGAATTTCTACAGATAGACCTAAGCTTAATCAACCAAACAGTTGGGAAGACTGCAGAGAAGTGTTTTCCTCTTAACTTTTCGGCGCCCTTGGTGGACATTTTCTTACTCATCAGAAAATACTTCTCTCTGGAAGCATCCATCTTGTTCAACAAAAACTAGAATCAAAACCAATTCAGCGGTAGCTCCAAAGAGATACGTCATGTGTGCTCCGAGCGATTCCACGCTTGATGGTTACGGGTAAGAATCCTGTACACGAAGCAGTGAACGATCATGAATTCCTACGTTTTGAAAAACAGAACAAGAGATTGTACATGCTGTCTGTTTGAATAACTCAAATATGTAAAACATAAATAGAGCTACTAACCATCAAGATCTGCTTCAATGCAGCTTGAAAAAAGACTTCGTGACGATTCTCTAATATGCTCTATGTCTGCGATCGTGGAAATCAAGCACATGTGCTCGATTATAAATTGCAAAGCGCACATCACAAGTTTATTGACAGTATCACTCCTGTTACAAACTATCTTCACATTTTATCTTTTCTCTTACAAACTTCGTTTACACAGTTCCTCCAATCGATGCAACAAATCCCATAATACTGGATACTAGAGCCTTCTCGTTAATTAAAAATGCTCCAAAACCTGCACTAAAGAATAGTTACTTATATCCTTCCACTTCGATCTCTATCACAAGATTCTTCCGTCGTTCGATACATTCCTTGAGAATTATGCTCAAAAGCCACCATTTAATACTCACTAAGTGCGAACTAAGCTGATAGTTTCCTCGCCAACACTATCGGCAAATGGACTCTGCGCCTTCCTCTGTTCAGTCGAGTTGTGTGTAATATACAGTCGGAACCGAAGAACATTCTCTTATACCTATAAAAGCACAAAACTCTAGTCCTAGACTTTCTGCAGCCACTACTTGATCCCACCCAAATTTCCGAAAGTTTAGTCAGAGGACGACGTGTCTGCAAATCGACGAACGCAGGGTCCCCGCACCGTCCATAAAAACCCGTCCCACACTGCCCATTGCCTCGCACGAGCACCCACGATACACCAATGACTCGAAAATTTAGAAAAAATCTTCCCATGATAGCGCGCGTAGCTTACTGGCGATCGCCGCCACTAACGCCAGCATGCCTACAAACAAGTCGCAGGTTGCTTGCAGAGGGAACAGCGACAGGGCTTAGTTCCAAATTAGGCAATGTAGAATCGGATTCCACAGGCTTCTCTTTGGCATCCGCAATTGTCGTCGTTCGGAAGATTAGTGCTGTTGTGAGATGCTTGTCACGTCATCGCTCGAAATTTCAGGGCCTTACGCGCCATTTTTGCATGCGCTCTTGTCGTGCTGCCTCTCACCAGGCGGCCATTCGCCATCCTATCGTGTGTGACATCACCTTCTTCCCCCCTCTTTGAGAATTACTTGACTCCGCTGCAATTTTAAAAAAACTCCTTTACAATCCTGCGGCATTGATGAGGTCTGCACATTTCTGAAACTCTCGACCACTACATTTTCTTGAAACTCAGAGCAATCGTGATACAGCCTCTCTGAGCATTTCCTACCCCGTGTGCCGATGCTATAAAAGCAGTCGAATTATTCTGCTACTCACGAGGTTAAACACGCACTGCTATGGCGTCACCTGCTATACAATCGATGAAGAAGGTATTGTGCGGATGCTGATCCCAGGCACTCGGATCATTATGTCTGGAAATTCATTTTAAATGAAGAGTGTTACAAAGAACCCTTCGGCTTCAGGCAAAATTCTGTTTGAGGCACATGGGGAAGTGATGATTATAAACGAGATTACCTGGATTTACTATCTGCGCGCAGCACCATACAAGACGTAGAGAGCACATACCTGGCATTTGTGATTAAAAGAAATAAGAACATAAATGACGGGGGACGAGCGAAATATGACGAAAAAAGAGAGAAAGAGAGCGTCTTGACTGAGTGACATGAGCAATGCACTCAAAAATCCGTCTATCTATAGTCAATCAGGAAACTAGTACAGTAGTATTTGAGATCGCATGGAAAAGATAACCTCCAACAATTTCAAAAAATGGATTCGGAGATATCGAAAAAGATATTAAGGGAAACAGCAAAGTCTCTATCAAGTGTGTCCATACTCTTTTAAAACGTCACCATTGATCAGACATTTGAGCAACTAATTATTGCCTAATTTTTATACTTCGCATCTTCATATACGTGAGCTGGGAGTTTGAAGATATGTGAAGTACTTAAATGTGAACTAGGTTACTCTATTTACGGCGCTACGTAGAATCTGAGATGAGACGGGCGTGACCGTGGTTAAGATGATCCAAGAACAGCAGCGTAAATTAGATCGAAGGGATTGCTTCTGTCAGGAACTGTCAGATCTAGAATCTGAGACTGCTTCGGAGCTAGTCAGCGTTGACGCAGTAATCAATCAATCAATCAATCATGTGACGTTATTGTTACATAGGAGGCGATTCCTAAACTATCTTCTAAGCTTGCGGGCTAATTAGGAATAAATGAAGTGCGGCAATTGTAACGAATGTAGCCGCCGCCTGACAATATCTCCCTGGCAGACTGAATACGGACAACCTGTATCCAAAGTGAACATAAGAAGCCCACGGGACTTCTGCGTTAGGTGGAACTGAATATTGGCAAGAAACACATGGGCCAAGCATTAAGGAGCTTGGAGTATCAACTGCTTAAACAATTCTGCATACTAGTGTCATGTAGACAACAAACTTAATCATGCAAACTATTGCTTAGATGGCTAAAGTGGATCATATCATACAAATGTAGCGATCAAGATGGAAGAGGCCTGGAGAAAAACATGCGGATGAGACTATCTTAGAACACACTATTTTCACAGTAGGTTTCTAAGAAAACACTCAGTCATCTTGTGTGTAGAAAACGTGAAGCGAAGAATCTCCTCAGATGCTTTGCCAGCTACTGAATCTCCAAAAGCAGTAAAATTGCTTCACCACTTAAGATGATAACAGACGGTAACCTTGGTAACTGGGTACGGCAACAGCATATCCTTCGTATAATATTAGGACTCCTGAGATTCCAGGCAACCTACATCAAGGCAGAAAGGCTTAGGCAATATCAAGAACTTAAGATCTTTTGCAGAATCTAGCTGTAACTGCCGTGGAAGAAAGACGATAGCCTTACCACCAGATTATGGACCTCTCCAAGCGTAAAGTTAAGAGCACCTGGAACATGGATCTCCGGGATTTCGAATGCGCGTGCTTTGGTATATGCAGCTTTAAAAAGGACATCAAATTCTCCCGCAGCTTTCATGCTGTGGATCAATTTCATCATCAACCCGGTTAAGTAGTACTGCCACATGCATGATAGTTAATTGGAGTGTCGACTGCAAATTGGTTTGCACAGTATGGCACTACTCGTCGTTGCCCATCAAATCCAGAATAGCGAAGCTCATCAGCGTTCAAATAACAATACTCGCATCGGTTTCATTCCGTTGAATGAAGTTTCTGCCGAACAATCTCAATTCAATCTTTTCTCTGTAAGCTGCTTTCCTCGAACAAATAGAAAAAATCTGAAAGTGCACAATCTGGCCAACCATCATCGCTAACACGCTCCTGGATTCTAAGAAAAATCTGCTACATATCATCCTTCTTGAGATATCAGTCTCTGAATGAAAGAGAAGAGAAATATCTTTCGAACGGGGTCTGTACTTCAGTAATCACTACAAAGTGGCACACAAAAACCAATGCTGGGAGAGGAAGAAGAAGAAGCCAGGCATTGTTCACACCTATCTCCAGAACCTTCACATTTGACGGCAACTGACTGCGACCAATTTCTCATCATTCATTCTTGCCATGCTAGCCTCAAACTCGAAATTAAACCACAATTAAAACACTGATTCAGTATTCACATTATCGCCTAAACTTCGTTTAAATACCAGAACGTCCTCATGTAATCAAAACCTCTCAATCTCCATAGAACTGCTTCTTTAAAAACTAGACTAGAGACTACAATTGAAAATGGCCTAAATTTCTACTACGATAAAAATAAAAATTATAAAAATAAAATAAAAAACTTAAGACTAACATCAACCTTTTTTTAAGCCTAAAGGCTTCTAAGGCTCGGCTCATCCTGCATGCATTAGCCTTGAAGACGATGATGGGAGACACAGAGCATTTAAAGAGAAGAGAGAAAAAAAATTCTATAAAATAATCTATTAAAAAAAATCCCCAAACAAAGCTCTCTACAACACGGCTCATGAACCCCTTCCTCCATGCGCTCACATACCAGCTAAAAAATTTCCAAACCGATTCGAAAGAAAAAGAGATATCTCACCGGCCATCCCATGCACGATTGCGCGTGAAGCTCTCACTCCGCCATGGAGCACAGATCCCACACCACTACAAAGCAATTCACAAGAATTCGTGTTCACGAACTCCGCTCTTTCTTCCCTTCAAGACTGCTCAACGAGCATCCGATGCTGAATTGCTGACGCCGAGGAGAGTTGTTTTGCAGGCATTTCAACGTCGGCATTGTCAGGCAGTATCCGTGACATCGCTCGCTAGCATTATCGCTTCGTCTTGGTCCTCCTCAGCACATTTTCCCGCTCGACGGCGTCAAGCTATGCAGCTTCTAGGGCTCGGGAATTCGAAAGCAACGATAGGAGGCTTCGGACCATGGGGATTGGAAGGAGAAATGTACTTTCATCTAAACCTAAAGGAAACAACATGTTGTGCATTCTCCGTTAGTGGAATTGGTGTAATTCTAGCCATCTCAAATATGCATCATTGCCAGGGAAAAAAATTGTGAAATGTAAATTTGTACCTTTTAAATATTCACTTCAAATTAAATAAGTCCATTTTGATGATGTTTTAAATAACAAATGGAATATATTTTTAATAAAATTATATACAAAGAATTGATGTATACAATAATTTTGGAATAATTTTTGTAAATCTTCCTAACCTTAGCTAAATTATTAATTGTAATTTATTACTGTTTTTGATAAAGTGGTCAAAATTTTAAAATTTAATGTTGTCGTAATACGTGAAGTCTTGCTTGAGAATGCTTTGGGTACTTGGCTGTGGAAGGTAGAATGGAAATTGCAACAACAAAATCCTAACTCTAATAGAACACTAACTAAACTCTAATTAGACCATAACAATCCTAAGCAAGCTTTAATCAAATTCAAAGAAACCTCAAAGGAATTACAAAGAAACAATAAGAAATCTTAAAGAAATATTAGAATGATCACAAATATATCTCAAATACATTTCAATTCAATCTTCATTTAATCCTAGTCAAAATCCTATTGGACTTCATTCAAACTTTAGGCCAAAAATTAACTAAATCTTAAATCCTAAACAAATCCTAATAAAACCTTAAACCCTAAATCAAATTCCAATCGAATCCTAAACTCTAAATCAACTCCTAACCAAACTCTAATCCTAAATCAAATCCTAACCAAATTCTAAATCCTAAATCAAATCTTAAATCCTAAATTAAATCCTAATCAAATCCTAAACCCTAAATCAAACACTAACCAAATCCTAATCCTAAATCAAATCCTAAATCCTAAATCAAAATCCTAACCAAATCTTAAATCCTAAACCAAATCCTAATCAAACTCTAAATCCTAAACCAAACTCTAGTAATTCCTACAACAAATTTAAACCTCAATAACTAATAAATGAAATATGGATCTTAATTCAAAATTTATATATTTTTTAAAAAATTAAGTTGACAATAAGCACAAAAAATTTGAAAAGGATCAAAATTACTAAATATACGATAACTTCAAAAATGTACTTAGGTATTGGTTGGCCTCCTTCTCCAACCTTGATGCCAATCTCCTAGAGCCAATATCTCTCTTTTTCATCATTTGATTGATTTCAAAATTCTCATATACATAGAAAAACAAGTCTACTTTACTCACCTATAAATTTCACTCCAATCCAACTAGTAGTTTGTAAGAAATCTTAAAAATCCTTATTAGACCTAAATTTCTACTTTCTATGACCTTGTGTCACGGACATACTCATGTAAGCTAGTAATTACATATACAAATAGGTGGAAGTAAGTAAAAGTAGGTAAAAGTAAGTTAATTCTATAGTATTTAATATAGAAGCTTTTTAGAAGCTTCATAGACTACATAGGTGTCTTTAATTGACTTTTTGGATTAGAAACGTGGTCGACAAGTTGGCCATGTACCACACATGTTGTTAGCTTGAAGATCAAGCTAACTATGTGGCCCACACATAGAAAAACTTGCCTTGTAAGTCAAGGCATATGTCCTATAAAGTCAACACATATTGGAGGTCCTATAAAATGTCGCCACATAGCCCCTAGTTAGATAGTATATATAGAGACAAGAGTGAAGCCCTCTCTACTATTATCAACTCTTTTCTTGCTTCTAGTCTAGTTTCAAGGATTTCTAGTTTTCATGTCTTTTGGCAATAGCCATTTCAGTTTCTCTTTCAATATACATACTTGTTTATTTAGATTTTGTTACCTTTCTTCAAGTGAAGGCTCACTTGTCTGAATTTCTTTTTATCAAGTTCTTATCCTTGACAGATTGACAAGAGTACACCTACAATATCAGAGCTTTGTCTAATCTTGATTAAGAGTGGGTTACCCCTTTTTCTTGATAAGATATAAGCACATTAGAAGTTGCGGATTACCTTCTTCTAAACTGATATTGTTCTTAGTATTTTTTTTATTCTCAAGTCCTCTCTTCTATTTGTCTTGAGCGATATTAGACATCTTATCTTTTCTAAGTGTTATCATGGCAGAACTTGTTGAAATGAAGAGTGCAATAGCACAAATGCAAGAATAATTTAGAGAGTTAATGCTTGCGATACATCAACTCAATTTACCACGACAAGAAGCAACAAGATTGGCAGGAAGTGAAGATATAGAAATGGTTGGAGTTACTTCAACATTTGCACCAAATCATGTCCTTTTTCCTATGGTGGAATGCCCTTCCAGTGTTAGAGAACCAAGAATTGCCCTACCCGAGAAGTTTGATGGCACTAGATCCAAGTTTCGAGGATTTATCAATCAAGTGCAACTTGTGATTGAACTTCAACCCCAAAGCTATCCAAGTCTAGGATTGCAAGTTAGATTCATTGGTATGCTTCTTTTAGGTTCAGCACTATCGTAGTTTTCATCTTTTCTTAAATGACGAGATTCAATATTAGATAATCTAGAGGCTTTTTTGGCAGAGTTTCGATCTATATATGGAGAACATGATGCAATTCGTGTTGCAACCAATAAGATCCATATTTTACGACAAGGCAATTGATCAATAACGTTGTACGCTTCACAATTTTGACAACTTGCAACTGATATCAAGTGGGATGATGCTGCACTTACTAGCCAATTTCTCTACGGATTACAATATGAGGTAAAAAAATTAATGCTCAACTTACCTGATCCTCAAACATTGAGTCAAGCAATTGACTTTGCTGTGAAGTGCGACAATCGCCTTTTTGAATTCCGATCTGAGAACCGACCTCAACGTTACTGTAATTCAATGGCAATACCAACACCTCTTCAATACATACATTCGAAAGTAGAGGATATGCAAATTGATGCAGTACGTTTCAAACCTCTTATTGAGCAAGAAAAGACTCATCGTCGTCAAGAAGGATTATATTTATATTGTGGAGAACCAAAGCACACTACTCAACATTATCCAAAGAAATGACGTAATCACAAAATGAGGAGGATAGCTATGAAAGAAGATAATATATCAGAAAACGAGTTTGTCTAGCTACAATAGAGACTGTGCGGTTGAAACCTTGCACAATATCTAGTAAAGGTCCTATTTTCTCATCAGAGCCCTCTCCTTGTTTTACATTAAATATTATTTTAGGACCTAAATATGACAAAGCCTCTGCCTTGTTAGATTCAGGAGCCTCGGCGTGTTTCTTAGATGAAGAATTTACTAAAAGACATACCATATCTTTAGTAAAGAAAACTAAACCTATTCATATAGAAGTCATAGATGGTCATCTATTGTCTTCTAGGGATATTACTCACGAAACCCTTCTTATAGAAGTAATAATCAATGGTCATAATAACTTTGTAGTATTTAATATTATTAGATCTCCCTCTAATCCAATCATTTTAGGTTTATTGTGGTTAAAAAAATACAACCTTCAAATAGATTGGATTTCTCGAACTCTTATTTTTCCTAAAAGTATAACTAACAGTGTAGTTAATGAAGTAGAGAGTCATAAGTCCAGTTCAATTAAACCCATATTTATACGTGCAAAAACTTTTTTGCATGCTGCTATGAAAGAATCACCATATATTATTTATGCCACATCTGTTTCTACTAGTAGAAAGACTTCAAGTGGCATTCCAAGCCAATATCAAGAATTTTAAGATGTATTTGAAAAAAAGAATGCAGATACACTCCCGGAACATCGTCCCTATGATTGCTCAATTAACTTTCAAGAATGAGCACAACTGCCATTCGGACCAATCTACAGTTTATCACAAAATGAATTGACTAAACTCAAGGAGTATATTGAAGAAAATCTAGCCAAGAATTTTATATGCCATTCTAAATCTTCGACAAGAGCTCCAATTCTATTTGTGAAGAAAAAAGATGGATCATTGCGGATGTCTGTTGATTATCGAGGACTCAACAAGATTACTACCAAGAACAAGTATTCACTACTTTTAATATCTAGATTTCTTGATCAGCTCAATCAAGCTAAGATCTATACAAAAATAGATCTCTGAGGAGCATACAATCTAGTACGCATCAAAGAAAGAGATGAATGGAAGACTGCATTTCGAACTAAGTATGGATATTTTGAATACAATGTCATGCCTTTTGGACTTACAAATACACCAACAACTTTTCAACATCTAATGAATGATTTTTTTTGAGAGTTTTTGGACGATTTTGTGGTCTGTTATCTAGACAATATCTTGATCTATTCTAAGAATCCAAAAGAACATGAACTTCATGCTCGTCGTGTATTACAAAATTAAGAGATGTAGGACTCTATGCCAAGATAGAAAAGTGTGTATTCCACACTACTCAAGTCGATTTCTTAGGTTACATCATTTCAAATGATGGACTTATGATAGATCCTAAGAAAGTTCA
The DNA here is from genome assembly GCF_059467195.1 of Physcomitrium patens. Lineage (NCBI taxonomy): Eukaryota > Viridiplantae > Streptophyta > Bryopsida > Funariales > Funariaceae > Physcomitrium > Physcomitrium patens. The sequence continues at coordinate 3,282,174 of NC_143411.1, read as the reverse complement.
AACTATTATAGATTGGAAGATCCCAAAAACGGTAAGAGATGTCCAATGTTTTTTGGAATTTGCCAACTACTATCGAATCTTCATCAAGGACTTCTCTCGAGTTGCAGTTCCACTTACACGTTTGACTTGTAAAGATAAACTCCAATGGAATCAAGAAGCGGAAGTTGCTTTTGAATCTTTAAAGACAGCATTTATTTCTGCACCAATCTTGTATCGTGTTGATTTTTCCAAAGTATTCTTTATGGAAACACATGCTTTAGGTGCGATTTTATCACAAATGGGAATAGATGACAAACTTTATCTAGTAGCCTTTCATTCAAGAAAATTCTCAGCAGCAGAAATCAATTATGAGATCCACGACAAAGAACTTCTTACAATTATGGATTCTTTTCAAGAATGGCGTCATTATCTAGAAGGCACTTCCAGTCCAGTCACCGTATATACGGATCACAAGAACCTCAAATATTTTATGTCAGCATGCGTATTAAATCGTCGTCAAGCTTGTTGGAGCATGTCTTTATTAAGATTCGAGTTCATCATCACTTATCCGCCAGGAAAATAGCAAGGTTTGTCCGATGCCTTGTCTAAACGTTCTTATCTTGCACCAAAAGAAGGAGATGCAGCTTTTGAGCAACAAAGAACGGTTCTCTTGAAGCCGGAGCAATTTCATCTTCGAGCAATAAAATCAACATTGATTGTTGATTTAACTTTTCTTAAGCAAGTCCAGTTAAGTATGTCTTCAGACCCTCTTGTTCATGATATCAAGAATACTTCTTCTAAATCTCATGATCCATCTAAATTTGAATTCAAGAACAACCTACTCTATTTCGAAGGACGCATATATGTTCCAGAAGGAGAAGCACATTTACGTGTTCTTCAAGCTTGTTACGACTTCCCAGCAGCAAGATATTTTGGATATAATAAGACTTTGGAGCTGATATCTAGGGATTTTTGGTGGCCTCAAATGTGGAAGGCAGTCAAAGATTTTGTACAATCATGTGATGTTTGCTCAAGATCATAAACTCCTTGTCATCGACTTTTTGGACTTCTTCAGCCATTACCCATTCCAGAACAACCATGGTCTTATGTTTCTATGGACTTCATCATGGATCTTCCAATCTCAGGTTCTTTTGATTCTATATTCGTGATAGTAGATCGTTTTACCAAGATGGCACATTTTGTACCATGTACAAAATCTATCACATGTGAAGAAACAACTAAGCTCTTTTTTGATAATATCTATCGCTATCATGGATTACCCAAGGATATTATATCAAATAGGAGAACTCAATTTGTATCAAGATTTTAGTGGACTCTTTTCAAGATTCTAAAAGTGGATATAAAACTATCTTCGGCATTCCATCCTCAAACTGATGGACAAACGGAGCATGTTAATTAAGTTTTGGAGCAATATTTAAGATGTACCATTAACTACCAACAAGATGATTGGACAACTCTTTTGCCATTGGCAGAGTTTGCTTATAATAACACGGTACATTCTGCTACAAAACAAACATCTTTCTTTGCTAATTATGGTTATCATCCACGACTTGATACTTTTGACTTTTCAAAAGTTGATAATCCTGTTACGAAAGATTTGGCAATTCATTTATTCGAGCTATATGCAACGATGAAGGCGTAGTTAAAAGAAGCTCCAAAACAATAAAAGGTCAATGTGGATGTCTATCGAAAGGAACAACCACCATTTTTCTTGGGTGATAAGGTATAGCTACTTCATCACAATATCAAGACCACTCGTCCTTGTGACAAGTTGGACTATCGAAGACTTGGACCATTTTCTATTTTTGTACAAATCAATCCAATTGCATATCGTTTATATCTATTAGAATCAATAAAAATCCATCCAATATTCCACGTGTCTCTTCTTGAACCATACAAGCTAATAGACATACCAAGAAGATGACAAGCTCCACTTCCTCCTATAGAAGTGGACAATAATGAAGAGTTTGAAGTAGAAGAAGTCTTAGATTCAAGGCAGCGTCGAAATAAATTAGAATATCTTGTCCATTGGCGCGGATATGATATTAGTGAACGCACATGAGAGCCAATAAAGAATCTTGCAAATGCAGCAAAGGCGGTGGAAGCTTTTCATCAACAACATCCATCAAAAGCAAGATGAAAACCTTCTTTATAAAAGAAACAACATCTAAACAAGATAACATTTTACTTTCAATCCTTGTTTGTAGCTTCTTTGTAGTTGTGACACTCACGAGATGGAGAACCAACAACTAGCGGATTTGACTCAAAAGCCTTCATTTGCTGACTTGTCGGATGAGACATTACGATTGTCACAACCTTCAAGACGATGTAATCGAGATGAAGATCTTCAAGAACGACATGTTCTTCCTTGAGAAGATGGTGAGATACAATGTGTTTGATATCACGATTTGGGAAGGGACTTCTAATGTTTGGTGATTTTGCTAGAAGTAGGAACAACTCGTGATGGTATTTCAAATGTTCTATTCGAAGGAAGTTATGAAGGCCTCAACAATGATCAAATAACTGGGTGGTCTTCCCGCCCTGGTATGGGACACTACCGATGGTTGAGAGGCCCTATCAATCATCTTCGAAGAGAACAAAGATCAGAGTATGTGGCCAATATAATTCGTCGTATGATAGATTTCTTTAATATATAATGACCGCTCTTCATCGAACTCATTCCTAAAAGGGAGGATAATGTCACGGACATACTCATATAAGCTAGTAATTACATATACAAATAGGTGGAAGTAAGTAAAAGTACATAAAAATAAGTTAATTCTATAGTATTTAATATGGAAGCTTTCTAGAAGCTTCATAGACGCTGCTTTGACTTCATAGGTGTCTTTAATTGATTTTTTGGATTAGAAACGTGGTTGACAAGTTGGCCATGTGCCACACATGTTGTTAGCTTGAAGATCAAGCTAACTATGTGGCCCACACATAGAAAAAATTGCCTTGTAAGTCAAGGCATGTTTCCTACAAAGTCAACACATATTGGAGGTCCTATAGAACGTTGCCACATAGCCCTAGTTAGATAGTATATATAGAGACAAGAGTGAAGCCTTCTTCACTCTTGTCAACTCTTTTCTTGCTTTTAGTCTAGTTTCAAGGATCTCTAGTTTTCTTATCTTTTGGCAATAGCCATTCCAGTTTCTCTTTCAATATACATACTTGTTTATTTAGATTTTGTTACCTTTCTTCAAGTGAAGGCTCACTTATCTGAATTTCTTTTTATCAAGTTCTTGTCCTCGACACCTTGACACACTTAAATCTCAATAATCCTCAATTCAACCATTAGATCAAGCTACAATTCATAATACATATTAAGTACAACTATAACCCTTAATCGATAAAATTTCAATTGTAGATCTATTCCAAAACTTTTGGAATTGCCCAAAATATCAATCCTATTTTATTTCACAAAACCCAAGTCATCCAAAAACAAACTTGACTTTGTAAAGCTCTTACAAAGTCATTTCGAATCCAAATCACACATAAATAATGCTCATAGAAACCTTATGTAGTCTGCTATCAAACTCCACTCTCTAATTTGCAAAAGAATCCTAGAATTGCCATAATTGCTCGGTTTTGTACCTAAGGGTCTGATTTCGACCCAGGTGGATAACCGGTCCTCCTCGGGTATCAAATTTTGTCTTTTAGAATTAATTTTTAGTAAAATCAACTCCTAACTTCTTCTTATAAATATTCATATTTTTTATTTTTCTAATCTACTTTATTTTGTCTTATTTATGGTCTAACAAAGTAAATAGAAGGCCATTTTATAAAAGATAATATTGGTACTTTTTAGTTTTACTACCCTTTTGATTATTCACTATATTTCTAAGATAATTTGCTCTAATACTTTGAACTAAGATCTCCTATATTATAATAATTTCTACATTCTTTCACCTATTAGTCATATTACATCATGACATCCACCCTCCTTGAATTTATTCATCTTCTAGCATGCACCAATGATTCTTCAATATGTTGATATAGAATGTTCTTCATCTCAGTTTAATTCTTGATCTTCAATATGCTCTTCTACTACAATCACAATATCTTATTTTGAAATTTGTTCTTCATGAAAACAAATGTCTTCATTTCTTTGTTTAAATAATTTGATTTGTTTGCCTGCTATAGGTACCTTCAATTCTGTACCATCAAGTTCTTATAACAAGTATGTTCCATTGTTGTATGCCTGTTTGACAATATAAGGCCAAAACCATCTCTTTGCAAACTTCTTTGTAGTGCTATGTTGATTGTTGGAGCTACTATCATAAATTAATATCCAATCACCATCTCCAATTACCTTAGGTCGTAGTCAATGTTTTTTTTTATCAAATCTTTCTTTATTCATATCCCTTGCTTCTTTTAATTTTTCTATTGTCACTTCAATATCATTAGGTCTTCTTTCTAATTCTTAAATCCATAATGCTAAAAGTTCTTCTCTATTGAGATCATTCTTCCAAGATATTACATGCCATGTAGGTACTACTTCTTCTATTGGCATTATTGGTTTTTATCCATATATTAATTCAGAAGGCATATAACCTATTACTGAACTATGAGTTGTATAATTTGCCTATAGTACAAATGGTAGTAGTCTAGGCCATTCATATGGTTTGCCATTGTATGCCTTTACTAATGCTTTAATAATAAGTGAATGTCCATGCTCACTTTTACTATTACTTTTTGGATTATATGGTGTTATTAAAGAAAGTTTAATTCCTATTCTATTAAAGAATTCTTGTGCTTCCTTTGCATCCAATTCATCCCTATCTACTGTGATTTTTTTAATACAACTATAGTAAAAAATAACCTCTTCTAATAGAAATTGGCATGTACATTTAGTATCCTTTATTTTTAATGCTTATCCTTCAACCATATTTGATACATCTTCTTGTACAAGCACCAAATACTTCATTTGTCCAAGTCCTATAGGCATTACCACTAAATCCACCACCCACTTATAATGTAAAGCCAAAAGATATGTTGGATGTAATCCATCTTGATGTCGAATATTTGAATACACTTGGCAAGTCTCACAAGATCCTACAAAATTTGCTACGTCTTTGCATATTCCCTTCTACCAATATTTTTCTCTTAACTTAAAAAATGTTGCCCAAATACCTCGATGCTTTATCCATAAACTTTCATGAAATTCTTTAATAATCCTTTGTTGAGCTTCTAAACCACATGTCATCCTTTGTAGTACTTCTCTTCTCTTTTTTCGATGCTTCCATAAATATCCATCATGTAAAAAATATCTATAGGCTTTCTTATGGATTTTTTTAAATTCTTGATTTGTCCAACCTTCTTGTTGCTTTAATAAGCTCAAATACTCTCCAACATCTTTTCATTCATTTTCATATAAATCTCTTAAAAGTATTTCCAATGGTATATTCAAATATATAACTTTTTTCTTTGATAATACATTAGTATAGAATTTTGTATCTACATCATCTTCCAAATCAATCATCTCTTCTTCATCATAATACCTTACTTTTGATAACATATCTACAATTGAATTTTCTTTTTTTTGTAATATGTTTAAATTCTGGATTCATAGATTTGATATATGCTATCCATCTCAACATAACAATATCAAGAGTTGAACAACTTGTAATCATGCCTAAAAAAGATAGGCAATATGTTTCTATAACTACTAATGCTCCAATCAAGTATTTTTTTTCATTTTTCATAGCTATTATTACATCCCATAATTCACTTTTGATTTGTGCATATATTCTTTGCTTGGCATTCAATACCTTTACTCCAAACCTTACTACATATCTATTCCTTTGTTCATCATCTTGTCCAATTGTCCAACCTATTTCAATTGGACTTGTATCAATTATTAATACGATTGGTCTTCCACCTTCATAATTTACTTTCTTCAAAGTTGGACATGAAAAAAGAAGTTCTTTTAATTTTTCTATAGCTTTCCATTGTTCTTCTTTCTATTGAATTTTTTGATTCTTTCTTAACAACTCATACAATGGATCTGCTATATGTGCAAAGTGAGGTATCCATATATGATAGAAAATACATGCTCCTAAAAAGCTTCTTATTTCTGTTGTATTTGTACATTCTTTTATCTTTTTAATAATATCAATCTTTTCTATACTTGGCTTATGTCCATATGACCTACATATGTGTCCTACCACCAAAACTTCTTTTACTCCAAGTATTGATTTTGTCCCTGATAAGGTTAAATAAACTTCTTCTAACCTTTTCAAAAACTTCTCACAATCTTCAATATGATGTGCTACAAACTTCCTACATCCCTTTGAATCTAAAGTCTCATCTTTTCTTTCTTCTTCACATCCCTTAATTGATACATCTTCTAAGAAAGACATTGTTATTCTTGAAATAAAATCTCTTAACACCTTATGCATTCCATTCATCATATGTGCCACAAAATTTGAAGCCCCTTGTGGTAAGATATATATTCTAACCAATTCTAATGGTGATTTCATAATTGTCAAATCTCTGCTTTGTACAATTGATAATTGGCAATACAAAGCAGAGGTTGCAGATTACTCTCCTCTAATTTAACTTTTGAATTCATTTGAATTGACTATACAAGAAAAGATTATGGATGCTACTTTCAATGGAAGTGAGAATAGATTTGCAACTATAGAAGATTTTCATGAGTTTGTCAACTCTCTAAGAGTGGAAATTTCTTGTATTTCCAATGTGAATCATGGAAGTACTATGCCTATGCCTATAGAAGAAGTTCAGAGTCTGCGACAAGAAGTTGTGCAGTTGAAAGAAGCAAGTAGATCAATGTCAAAACCAAATCCAGGGAGTTTTGCTTCTACAAATATGACATGGATAAGGATTAGTATGCCTAAGAAGTTTGATGGAATAAGATCAAAATTTTGAGGATTTTTACAACAAGTCAAGTTCTATCTAAAGTTGCACCCTTTCCAATATCCTGATGGATTTACCCAAGTTGGATTCATAAGCGCACTACTATCAAGAAGTGCTCTCTCTTGATTTGCACCTTTAATGAAAAAAATGTCATGACTCCTTTACGATTTGAATTCATTTCTAGAAGTATTTACGACCACATTTGGAAAAAGTGGTCGAGAACAAGTAGCAGAGACCAAGCTTCTATCCTTATGGCAAAGATCACAATTAGCTACTACATATGCTGCCAAATTCCATAATCTTGCTTGCGACGTGGACTGAAACAAAAAAGTACTTATCAACCAATTTTGATATGGATTGAAAGATAGCGTCAAAGATTTTTTATTAACAATGCCAAAAGTAAAATCTTTAGAATAATTTATTACTCAAGCCATTGCATGCGACAATCATTTATTTGAAAGGCATCAAGAACAAAGATTTAGTTGAAAAAGAACAAGTCAAGTAATGGCAGTAGCTCCCAAGTTTTTTGAAACGTATTTGTCAAAGCTGGAACGAATGTAAATTCATATGATATATTTTAAATCTATTATGAAGTAAGAAAAGACTCGACGTTGCCAAGAGGGATTATGTTTATTTTATAGAGAAGCTAAGCATACTGCTCAATATTGTCCAAAGAAGCAACACAATTACAAAATGAAGAGCACAATTACCAAAAAAGATAGTATATTGAAAAACAAGTTTCTCTAACTACAATGGAGACCGTGCGACTCGAATCATTTGCAACACCTAGTAAAGGTCCTATCCTCTCCTCAGACCCATCACCTTGTTTTATAATAGAAGAATATTTAGGACCTAATAATTATAAAGTCTTTGCCTTGTTAGATTCAGGAGCCTCAGCATGTTTTGTAGACGAAGATTTTACAAAAAATCAAAAAATACCTTTAGTAAAGAAAGTTAAATCCGTACATGTAGAAGTCATAAATAGTCGTTCGTTGTCTTCTGGAAATGTTACCCATGAAACTATTCTTTTAGATATAGCATTAAAGATCATAACATCGTAGTAGTATTTAATATAATAAAATCTCTCTCTAATCAGATTATTTAGGATTATCATGGCTAGAAAAATATAACCCTCAAATAGATTGGATTTCTCATAACCTTAACTTTTCTAATAGCATAATCTAAGATTGTATTAGCAAAGTAGAAGTATGTAAGTCCAGTACGTCTAAACCTTTACTAGTAGGTGCAAAAGCTTTCATGCATGCTGCAAAAGAAGGATCATCTTTTGCTATATATGCTACACCCATTTCTAATGGTGAAACAATGTTGAGTGGTATTCCTAAGCAATATCAAGAATTCCAAGATGTTTTTGAAAAGAAGAATGCAGATATTCTTTCCAAGCATCGACCTTATAATTGTTCAATTGATCTGCAAGAAAGAGCTCAATGACTATTCGGACCAATCTATAGCTTATCGCAGAATGAATTGGCTGCATTAAAGGAGTACATTGATGAGAATTTGGCAAAGAATTTCATATGCCACTCTAAATCTGTAGCCAAGGCTCCTATCTTATTTATGAAGAAGAAAGAGAGATTTTTACGAATGTATGTGGATTATTGAGGACTCAACAAGATCACCATCAAAAATAGATATCCTTTGCCTTTGATTTCAAAACTTCTTGACCAACTCAATTAAGCAAAGATCTATACCAAAATAGATCTACGAAGAACATATAACTTAGTTCGTATGAAAGAAGGAGATGAATGGAGGACTACTTTTCAAACTAGGTATGGACATTTTGAATATAATGTCATGCTTTTTGGACTCACGAATGTACCGACCGCTTTTCAACATTTTATGAATGATATTTTTTGTGATTTTTTAGATGATTTCATTGTTTGTTATTTAGACGACATTCTAATCTACTCTAAGAATACAGAAGAACATGAGCTTCATGTTCGTCGCTTGTTATAGAAACTTATAGATGCAGGATTATATGCCAAATTAGAAAAGTATATATTCCACACTACTCAAGTTGACTTCTTAGGATACATCATTTCCAACGAAGGCCTTATGATGGATCCCAAGAAAATTCAAACTATCATAGATTGGAAGATTCTAAGAACAGTACGAGATGTGCAATGCTTTTTGGGCTTTGTTAATTACTATCAAATCTTTATCAAGAATTTTTTGCAAGTTGCAGCTCCACTTACACATTTGACTTGTAAAGACAAACTTGAGTGGAGTAAAGAAGCAAAAGCACCATTTGAAGCTTTAAAGAAGGAATTTATTTTTGCACTAATCTTATATTCTGTTGACTTCTCTAATGCATTTTTTACGAAAACAGACACGTCAGATTTTGCTATAGGTGTCGTGTTGTCATAAATAGGAACGGGTGACAAACTCCATCCAATAGCTTTCTATTTGAGGAAATTTTTAACAACTGAGATTAATTTTGAGATCCATGACAAAGAGTTCCTTGCAATCATAGATTCATTTTAAGAATGGCTTCATTATCTAGAAGGCACCTCAAGTCCAGTTATCGTGTATATAGACCATAAGAACCATGAGTACTTCATGTTAGCACGTATCTTGAATCATTGTCAAGCCCATTGGAGCATGTCTTTATCTAGATTCAATTTCAAGATCACTTATAGATCCAAAAAACAACAAGGTCTATCGGATGCTCTTTCTAGACGTTCTTATCTTACACCAAAAGAAAGAAATGTATCTTTTGATCAACAAAGATCAATTCTCTTGAAGCCCGAGCATTTTCATCTTAAGACATTGACTATTGATTCAAAGATGAAAATACTGATGAGCTCTTTAAAATGATCTTTAAAATCAACATTGACTATTGATTCAATATTTGTGAAATAAATTCAATCAAGCATGTCCTTTGATCCTCTTGTTCGGGATATCAAGGATACTTTTTCTATGTCCCATGATACTTCAAAGTTTGAATTCAAGAATAATCTATTATATTTTGATAGATGCTTATATGTTCCAAAAAATGAAGCCCAATTATGTGTTCTTCAAGCTCGTCATGACTTTCCAGCAGTAGGACACTTTGGGTACAATAAAACTTTGGAACTAATATCTAGAGGTTTTTGGTGGTTGCAAATGTGGAAGGCAGTCAAAGATTTTGTACAATCTTGTGATGTTTGCTCAAGATAAAAAACTCCTCATCATCGACCTTACGGACTTCTTCAGCCGTTACCTATTCCAAAACAACCATGGTCTTCTGTTTCTATGGATTTTATCACGGATCTTTCAATCTCAGATTCTTATGATTCCATATTCATGATAGTAGATCATTTTACCAAGATGGCACATTTTGTGCCATGTACAAAATCTATCACAGGTGAAGAAACAGCTAAGCTTTTTATTAACAATATCTATCGCTATCATGGATTGCTAAATGATATTATATCAAATAGGAGGACTCAATTTGTATCAAGATTTTGGAGAATCCTATTCAAGATTCTAAATGTGGATATAAAGCTTTCTTGAGCTTTTCATCCTCAAATTGATAGACAAACAAAACGGATAAATCAAGTTTTGGAGCAGTATTTGAGATATACCATCAAGTATCATCAAGATGATTGGACAACTCTTTTACCATTGGCAGAGTTTGCATATAATAATTTAGTACATTCTTCCAGTCAACAAACACATTTCTTGGCCAATTATGGTCATCATCCACGTCTTGATACTTTTGACTTTTCAAAAGTTGATAATCATGCGGTGGAAGATTTAGCAAATCGCTTGTGAGAGCTATATACAAAAATAAAGATACAATTAAAGGAAGCTCAAAAATGACAAAAGACTAATGCAGATGCCTATTGCAAGGAGCAACCACAATATAATATGGATGATAAGGTATGGTTACTTCGTCATAATATCAAGACTACATGTCCTTGTGATAAATTAGATTATTGTAGGCTCGGACCTTTTCCTATTTGTGAACAAATCAATTTTGTTACCTATCGATTACATCCACCGGAGTCTATGAAGATCCACCTTGTATTTCACGTTGTCGTACTGTAAATGCTTACAATATGTAAAAATTAGTTAGAACATATTATATGTTAATAAATCTAGATGTGTGTTAGAGTTGCTAGTAGATTAAATTAAAAGGAGTTGGTATAAGAAACTTTACTTTGTTTCTTTACTTGTTTTGATTTTGACATTAAAAAATATATATAAGACATAAATGTTTAGTATGAAGCCTTGGGAGAAGGTGGAAGCCTAAAGATGAAAATCTAAACTAGTAGGAGGCTAATTGGGAGGGATGAAAGCAAGGTATGGTTGAATGAAGGCAAGGAATGGGGAACTTCATCCCTATTGGTCGAATACCATGCCCAATGGGCTTCAAGGAGGCTGCCCAAGGCCTTATTAGGGATTAGGATTCCTCTTTCGAAGGCATTTGGAGATTACAAGCTAAGGTTGTAAAGTTTAGGGTTTGGGGTACAATTTGTGTTCAAAAATTAGAGGATTTGGAGTTAGGGTGAAAAAGTTATAGCCATTTGAAGTTAAGGTGTTTATTTAAGATATAATATTACTCATTTGAGAGTACGAGGAGTTTTACAGCAGCTTTTGAAGATCGGAAGGTGCGACTAGATCGGCGATTTCAAGTCCTACATCTTTTACGAAAGAATTATTGCTTTTAGAGTTCATATGAAGGAGTTGTAAGAAGTTGAAGGCGGTGCTTTCAAATCAAAGGCAGTAAGTAGCAGTTTTGTTTGTAGTAATGGTTGGAGCCATAACTTGAGTACTCGGATGAATTTTTGGCTCAAACTTTTGAAGAATGTAAATTTTTGTGTTAAGAAGCTATACATACAAATTTTGTGGCATTTGAGCTTATATTTTATGAGATATGGAGAAAATTGCACGCGGATGTATAAAGACGAGGGTTTGAAGCGGCTGTTAGGGTTTTCAAGTTATCTCAAGATTTGCAATGAATTTGCGGTTGAAATTTGTAATAGAAGTTAATAAGAATACATCAGTACCTCAGGTAAAATTTTAGTTTTTTTGGACGGTCGGATTAAGAGATATGAGGTGTTGAAGTTTGGAAAAATCTCCATATAACAATAAACAATGTTTTAGAAAATTTTATCATATTTTGGAAGTTGTGGGTTACTTGAGGATTGTGTATTTGGTGTAATTACTCAAAAGAGAAAAATTATATATAAACTTAGGGCTTCCCTTATTTTCAAGCTTGATTGAATAATTAGTGATAGCCAGAAGCCCAGCGTTTTCTTGAGGCAAACTCTCTCTACCCCAACAATGTGTCTCTTCTGGAGCCATATAAGACAGTGAATATCTTGGGAAGAAGACAAATGCCACTTCCTCCTATAGAAGTGGATAATAACCAAGAGTTTGAGGTGGAAGAAGTCTTAGACTCAAAGTGGTGCCAAAATAGGTTGGAATATCTTGTTCATTGACACGGATACGATATTAGTGAATGCACATGGGAGCCATCAAAGAATCTTGCAAATGCAGTGAAGAAAGTTGAAGTCTTTCATCAACAACATCCATCAAAATCAAGATAAAGAATAGCAAATCTTTGCTATAAAAGAAATAAGCTCAAAGGAAAATAACATTCTACCTTCTATCTTTCATTGTAACTTTTGTGTATTTGTGATGAGATGGAACACCAACAACCAGCAGATTCAATTCAAGAGCTTTCATTTGCGAACTTATTAGATGAGACATTGTGATTGTTACAACCTTCAAGATGATGGAATCGAGATGAAGATTCTCAAGAATGACATATCTTTCCTTGAATAGATGGCGAGATACAACGTATTTGGTATCACGACCTTGGAAGAGAATCTTGATGTTTAGTGATTTTATTAGAGGTAGGAATTGCTCTTGATGGTGTTCCAAATGTTTTATTTGAAGGAAGTTATGAAGGCCGTAACAATGACCAAATAACAGGGTGGTCTTCTCGCTTTGGTATGGGACACTATAGATGGTTGAAAAGACCTATCAACCATCTTCGAAGAGAGCAATGATCTGAGTATATAGCAAATATAATTTGCTGCATCTTGGACTTCCTCAACATATGAAGACCTCTCCTCGTGGAACTCGTCCCTAGAAAGGGGGATAATGTCACAGACATATATATTTATCTCAATAGTTACTTATATGATTAAGTAGAAGTAGATAAAATAGAATAATTTCATAAAGTCTTCTAGAGAAGCTTCCTAGAAGCTTCATAGACACGGTCTTGACTTTAGATGTGTTCGTAGGTTAGAAACTTGGCTAAAAAGCTAACCATGTACTGGTAGCTTGTGGAATAAGTTACTTCCGTGTACTAGTTTGTAGAACAAGCCAACTACGTGGCACTGTCGTAATGTAATATGACTAGTAGGTGAAAGGATGAAGGAATATATCATGTTTTGAGGATCTCACTTCAAAAATATTGTAGCAAATTATCAGGAAAAAATAGATATTAGTAAAAGGGTAGAAAAATTAAAGGTACTAATACTGCCTTTTAACAAATTATGCTTCTATTTAATTTGTAAGGCCATAAATAAGGCAAAACAAGGTAGATTAGAAAAATAAAGGATATAGACATATGTAGGGAGGAGTCACGAGTGCAAATTAGTAAAAATTACCTCAAGAAGACGAAAGTTGATACCTAGAGAGGGCCGGTTATGAACCAGGGTCGAAATCAGACCCTGAGGCACAAAACTGAGTCTTGATGACGACTCAAGGACTCTTTGGCAGATCGGAGAATTGGGTTTGATAGAAGATTGGATAAGGTTTCTATGGATATTAATTTTGGGTGATTTAAAGTTAATATGACTTTGTAAGAGCTTTGCAAAGAGGAGGTTTGTTTCAGATGACTTAGGTTTTATGAAATAAAATAAGGTTTATGTTTTGAGTAATTTCGAGAGGTTTGTTGTAGATCTATGGGTGAAATTTTTTGGGTTCATGATTACAGTTGTGTTAAATATATGTTGTGAATTTGAGCTCGATCTAATCATTAAAGTGAGAGATATTGAGGTTTAAGCGAGTCAAGGTCTCAAAAAGTAGAATTTTAGGTCCAATGAGGGTTTTTAAGATTTCATGCAATCTACTAGTTGGATTAGAATAAAAATTGTGTAAGAGGGTCTAAGACTTATTTTTCTATGTCCATGAGAAATTTGAAACCAATCGAACGGCGCAAAGAAGAGAAATCGGCTCTAGAATGTTGGCATCAAGATTGGAGAAAGAAGCCGGCTAACACCCGAACACATTCTTGAGGTTTTCGTCAATTTGGTAACTCCGATCCTTTTCAAATTTTTTTGTATTTAATTTCAACTTGATTTTTAAGAAGTACGCAAATTTTGAATTGAGATCAACGGTTTATTCATTAGATATTGAGGTTTAAATCTGTCATAGGAATTACTAGGATTTGGATTAGGGTTTGGCTAGGGTTCGAATTAGGGTTTGGTTAGGGTTTGATTTAGGATTTGGATTAGGGTTTGGTTAGGTTTTGATTTAGGGTTTGGATTAGGGTTTGGATTAGGATTTAGAATTTGATTAGGGTTTGATTTAGGATTTGGATTAGGGTTTGATTTAAGGTTTGATTTAGGGTTTAGGATTTGAAATAGGGTTTGATTTAGGATTTAATTTAAGATTTATTTAGGATTTGACTTAGGATTTAGGATTTATTAGGGTTTAAGATTTAATTAGGTTTGGTCTAAAGTTTGAGTGAAATTCATTAGGGTTTTAAGTAGAATTAAATTAAGGTTGAATTGATATATATTTGAGTAATATTTGTGATCATTCTAATATTTCTTTAAGAATTTTATTGTTTGTTTGAAATTTCTTTGAGTTGTTTTGAATTTGATTACGTTTATTTACCATTATTATAGTCTAATTAGAGCATTTTTAGTATTCTATTAGAATTAGGATTTTGTTATCGTAATTTCTATTCTTCCTTCTACAGCTAGGTGCCCGGAGCATTCTCAAGCAAGACTTCACATATTACGACAACACATATATAGATAACTTGCCTTGCAAGATAAGACATGTGGCTAACAAAATCAACACATATTGAAGGTCTTATAAGACATCGCCATGTGGCTCCTAGTTAGATAATATATATGGAGGCAAGAGTGAATCCTTCTTTTTTCTTGTCAACGCCTTTGTAGTCTTAGTCTTGTTTCAAGACTTTCTAGTCTTTTTGTTTTTGACAATAGCCATTCTAGTTAATATTACATCATCTTTTGAGTGACTTTCTAGTGTTGTTCAGTAATAGAAGAGTGTATTAAGAATTCCCTTTCTTCAAAATTCATATCCTTGATACCAGTTGCATATCTTAAATAAACCTCATTGTTCTATTTTTCTTAGGTATCGAGAACCACCAATTGAAATATGGTATAATAGATGGTTCTAAAATTTTCATCTTAATCTTTTCATTGAGTAATTCAACTAGCTTAATGAATATGTGGTATTATCATGAACCTTTACTATCACATATGTTCCAAACCAACGTTTTGAAAACTTTCGCAAAGGTTTATGTTGGTTATCGAGACTATTATCATAAATAAGTATCCAATCACTTTCTTCAATTATTTAAGGCATCAACGGATGTTGCTTATCAAATTTAGTCTTATTTCCTAACTTTGCCTTTTATAATTTTTCTACTGTTAATTTGACATCTTCTAATCTTTTGAAGTTAAAGAATTCTAATAGCTAACAATTCCTCTCTTGTGAACTCATCTTCCTATGGAAGCATACTCCTAGTTGGCACATGATCTTTTATTGGCATAATTGATTTTTGACCTGTCATAAGTTCTATTGGCATATATCTGATTATTAAACTATGAGTTGTTCGAGTAGTCCTTAATGCATAAGTTAGAAGTCAAGGCCATTCTCTCACTCTTTTATTGCAAGCTTTAACTAAGGCTTTTACAATCGGAGGATGTCCATGTTATTGTATTGTGACACGATTATATGGTAAAAATCTAGTTAAAAATGATTTTTTAATTAATATTCTATTATATTAATTTAACAAGAATTCAAAATATTTTTATAAGGCTTTTATGAAAGCCTGTTTGCCTATTTTCTTGTTTTAATAACAAGTAGATAAAAGATAGTTAGTATTTTTACCTTCTATGATATAAAAACTCTTTTACTGCCTTAGAAAGGCCATAAATTATTAAAATCAAAGTAAAAGAGGTAAATGGTTAGTATGGTTGATACTAGGATTAAGTTGAGGGTAGGGTTGGGTTAAAAAAATCTTTAGGATAGATTAGATTGATACTCGGGCGTCGATCATTTGTGAGACAAGGTTGAAATCAGACCTCTAGTCACTAAAACCACTACCTAAGACAAATTAGCAATTCATTTGAAGATTAGAGGTTAGAATTTGAGAGATAGATTAAAGTTATTTTTAGATACAAAAGGATTGTTTTTGTAGGATTTTTGAGAACTTGGTAATTGTTGTTCAAAGTCAGGGTTTGTATTGGTGATTTGGTTTTATATAATATAATTAAGGCTAGCAATTTTGGCTAATTCATGTAATTCGTGTAATATCTATGGTTTAAAATTTGAAAATATTTGGATGATTGGGTTTACTAAGTATATACAAAATTTTGTGATAATCTAATGGTGTGGTTTAAAGATATCTAGTTTTTAGTACAAGAGGGTTTTAGAAGTCGACAGTTTGGAGTTGAATAGGATTTGTGTGATATCTAAAGATCTTCCTACCAAATGAAGGTGAAATTTGGCAAGGTATTGAAGGACTTGAAGATCAAGTTGCATACCAATTTTGAGTCAAATTTAATAGTTAATGAAGGAGTAATCACTATTGGAATATTTGCTTCATCTTTCAAGTTGGCAACCGAGTGACATCATTGTAATTTTTGGAGGTTTTCTCACAATTCGTAAGTTGGATTGGGCTAAAAATTCTTGATCATATATAAGACTTATATTGAAAATTGCATGCAAAATTTTATATCAAGTTGATTAGTCAAATTAAAATTTACAACTTATTAAAGCTCACTGATTAGGATTGGGGCTTACAAGAAAAATCTAAATTACTTAAATATGAAAGTAACAAGGTAATTGATGTTTATGTATGATTGAGGCTACAAAGAAGAGTATTTTTTAGCACTTTTGAATCAAAATTTGAATTATATTCTTCTCATATGGGTGAAATTTATTAGTATTTTTTGGATGTTTGTGAAACACAATCTCACCTTTCACAAGTAGGTGCCCGGTGCATTTCCAAGCAAGTCAACACATAATACGATATAAGTGGTGAATCCGACATGAAAGTTTGGGGTAGGAGGTATTGGATTAAATTTGTGGAAATTTGGAATTGATGGCGCAAGAAAGTACGAAGGTTAAATTTGGATATTTTGATGGAGCTTTAAATGGAACTTCAAGTGGCTCTTATCAAAGACAAGAACATGATAAAGACAAATAACAAGTGAGGCTTCTCTCAATGAAAGATAAAAAATAGAAATAACTTTATATATATTTATATATATATATTAAGAAAGAAATTGGAATGGCTATTGCCAAAAGCCAAGAAAACTAGAGATCCTTGAAACTATACTAGAAATAGGAAAAGAGTTGATAACAGTGAAGAAGCCTTTACTATTGTTTCTATATATATTATCTAACTAGGGGCTACGTGGAAATGTTCTTTAGGACCTCTAATATGTGTTGACTTTGTAAGACACATGCCTTGACTTACAAGGTAAGTTTTTCTAAATCTGGGCCACACAATTAGGTTGGTCTTCAAGCTAACAACATAAATGGCACATGGCTAACTTGTTGACCACGTTTTTAATTTCAAAAAGTCAATTAAAGACACCTATAAAGTCAAAGAAATATCTAAGAAGCTTCCAAATAAAATACTATAGAATTAATTTACTTTTACCTACTTTTATTTACTTCTATCTATTTATACATGTAATTATTGGCTTACATGTGTATGTCCGTGACATTATCCCTCCTTCTAGGGACAAGTTCCATGAGGAGCGGTAATCATATGTTGAAGAAATCTATGATGCAATGAATTGTATTTGCCACATACTCTGATCTTTGTTCACTTTGAAGATGATTGATAGGGCCTCTCAACCATTGGTAGTGTCCCATTCCAAGGCGGAAAGACCACCCAGTTATTTATCATTGTTGAGGCCTTCATAACTTCCTTGGAATGAAACATTTGGAACACCATCAGAAGTTGTTACTACCTCTAGTAAAATCACCAAACATTGGGAGTCCCTTTCAAGGTCGTGATACCAAACACATTGTATTTCACTATCTATTCGAAGAAGAACATGTCATTCTTAAAGATCTTCATCTTGATTGCGTCATCTTGAAGGTTGTGACAATCATAATATCTCGTCCAACAGGTTAGCAAATGAAGGCTCTTGAGTTAAATCCGCTGGTTTTTGGTTCTCCATCTCCTAAGCGTCACAACTACAAAGAAGCTACAAACAAGGATTGAAAATAGAATGTTATCTTACCTAGATCTTGTTTCTTTTATAAAGAATATTTTTATCTTGATTTTGATGGATGTCGTTGATGAAAAGCCTCCACCGCCTTTGTTGCATTTGCAAGATTCTTTACTGACTCCCATGTGCATTCACTAATATCATATCCGCGCCAATGGACAAGATATTCCAATTTATTTTGGCACAGCTTTGTATCTAAGACTTCTTCTAATTCAAACTCTTCATTATTGTCCACTTCTATAAGAAGAGGTGGAGCTTGTCTTCTTCTTGGTATGTCCATTGTCTTGTATGGTTGAAGAAGAGACATGTAGAATATTGGATGAATTTTTATTGATTCTATTAGATGTAAATGATATGCAACTGAATTGATTTGTGCAGAAATAGAAAATGGTCCAAGCCTTCGATAGTTCAACTTGTCACAAGGACGAGTTGTCTTGATATTATGATGAAGTAACCATACCTTATAACCCATGTAGAATGGTGGTTTTTTCTTTCGATAGACATCCACATTGACCTTTTGTTGTTCTTGAGCTTCTTTTAACTACGCCTTCATCGTTGCATGTAGCTTTGACAAATGAATTGTCAAATCTTTTGCAGCAGGATTATCAACTTTTGAAAAGTCAAAAGTATCAAGTCGTGGATGATAACCATAATTAGCAAAGAAAGGTGTTTGTTTTGTAGAAGAATGTACTGTGCTATTGTAAGCAAACTCCGCCAATGGCAAAAGAGTTGTCCAATCATTTTATTGGTAGTTAATAGTACATCTTAAATACTGCTCCAAAACTTAATTAACACATTCTTTTTATCCATTTGTTTGAGGATGGAATGCCGAAGATAGTTTTATATCCACTTTTAGAATCTTAAAAATAATACTCCAAAATCTTGATACAAATTCAGTTCTCCTATCTGATATAATATCCTTGAGTAATCCATGATAGCGATAGATATTGTCAAGAAAGAGCTTAGCTATTTCTTCACCTGTGATAGATTTTGTACATGGTACAAAATGTGCCATCTTGGTAAAACGATCTACTATCACGAATATAGAATCATAAGAACCTGAGATTGAAAGATCCGTGATAAAGTCCATAGAAACAAAAGACCATGGTTGTTCTAGAATGGGTAATGGCTGAAGAAGTTCATAAGGTCGATGACGAGAAGTTTTTGATCTCGAGCAAACATCATAAGATTGTACAAAATCTTTTACTGCTTTCCACATTTGTGGCCACCAAAAGTCCCTGGATATTAGTTCCAAATTTTTATTGTATCCAAAATGTCCTATTGCTGAAAAGTCATGACGAGCTTAAAGAACACGTAATCGAGCTTCACCTTCTGGAACATATAGGTGTCCTTCAAAATATAGTAGATTCTTCTTGAATTCAAACTTGGAAGTATCATGAGACTTTAAAGAATTTTCCTTAATATCACGAATAAGAGGATCAGAAGACATATTTGATTGAACTTGCTTAATGAAAGTTGAATCAAAAATTAGTATTGATTTCATTGCTCGAAGATGAAGATGCTCTAGCTTCAAGAGAATCATTCATTGTTGATCAAAAGCAGCATTTTCTTTCTTTGATGCAAGATAAGATGGACTAGAGAGTGCATCTAACAAACCTTGTTGTTTTTTTAGTCAATAAATGATCTTGAATTCGAATTTTAACAAAGACATACTCCAACGGACTTGGCGATGATTCAAAACACTTACTCATATAAAATATTCAAAATCCATGTGATCCATATACACTGTAATTGGATAGAAGCACCTTTTAGATAATGGTGCCATTCTTGAAACGAATCCATGATTGCTAGAAGTTCTTTGTTGTGGATCTCGTAGTTAATCTCGGTTGCTAAAAATTTTTTGGAATGAAAAGCTATTGGATGAAGTTTATCATTTGTTCCCTTTTATGACAATATGACATTTAAAGCAAAATTTGATGCGTCTGTTTCCATAAAAAATGGCTTAGAAAAATCGACACGATACAAGATTGGTGTAGAAACAAAGGTTGTCTTCAAAGCTTCAAATGCTACTTCTACTTCTTGATTCCATTGAAGTTTGTCTTTGCAAGTCAAACGTATAAGTGGAGCTACAACTTGAGAGAAGTCTTTCATGAAGATCCGATAGTAGTTGGTAAATTTTAAAAAGTATTGGACATCTCTTACCATTTTTGGGATCTTTCAATCTATAATAGTTTGAATTTTCTTAGGATCCATCATAAATCCATCATTTGTAATGATGTAGCCTAAGAAGTCGACTTCAGTAATATTAAATATACACTTTTCTATCTTGGCATAGATTCCAACATCTCTTAGTTTTTGTAATACTTGGCGAACATGAAGTTCATGTTCTTCTGGGTTCTTAGAATAGATTAAGATGTCGTCTAGGTAATAGACAACAAAATCATCTAAAAACTCTATTTTTGTATAGATCTTAGCTTGATTCAATTGATCAAGAAGTTCAAATATCAAAGATAGAGGGTACTTGTTTTTGATAGTGATTTTGTTGAATCGTCTATAATCAATGCACATTCGTAATGATCTATCTTTTTTCTTCACGAATAAAATTGGAGCTCCTACTAGAAATTTAGATTGACGTATGAAGTTCTTGGCTAAATTTTCTTCAATATACTCCTTGAGTTTAGCCAACTCATTTTGAGATAAATTGTAGATTGGTCCAAATGGCAGTTGTGTTCCTTCTTGAAGGTCAATTGAGTAGTCATAGGAATGATATTCTGGAAGAGTATCCGCATTTTTTTTCTCAAATACATCTTAAAAATCTTGATATTGGCTTGGAATCCTACTTGAAGTCTTTCCACTCGTGAAAACAGGTGTGGCATAAATGACACAAGGTGATCCTTTTTTTGCAGCATGCAAGAAAGCACTTACACCTACAAATATAGGTTTAATTATACTAGACTTATGACTTTTTACTTGATTAACTACACTCTTACTTATAATTTCAAAAAAGTCAAGACTACGAGAAGTCTAATCTATTTTAGGGTTATATTTTTCTAGCCATGATAAACCTAAAATGATTGAATTAGAAGGAGATCTAATGATATTAAATATTACAAAGCTACTATGACTATTAGTTACTATTTCTATAGGAAGGGTTTCATGAGTAACATCTTTTGAAGACAACAGACGACCATCTATGATTTCTACATGAACAGGTTTAATTTTCTTTACTAAAAATATGCTATATCTTTTAACAAATTTTTCATCGAAGAAACATATTGAGGCTCCTGAATCTAGCAAGGCAGAGGCTTTGAGATATTTGGGTTCTAAAATAACATTTATAGTTAAACATGGAGAAGGTTCTAAGCAGAAGATAGGACCTTTACTAGGTATTGTACAAGATTCTAGCCGCACGGTCCCTATTGCAGCTGGATAAATTCATTTTTTGACATGCTATCTCTTTTGATCGCCATACTCTTTATTTTATGGTTGCGTCGCTTCTTTGAGCAATGTTAAGTAGTGTGCTTAGGTTCTCTTTAATGTAAGCACAATCCTTCTTGATGACAATAAATCTTTTCTTGCTCAGTAAGAGATTTGAAACGTGCTGCATCAATTTGCATGTCCTCTACTTCCAAATGTATGTATTGAAAAGATATTGGTGTTGCTATTGAATTATAGTTACGTTGAGATCTACTTGTATGGTTATCAAATCGGAATTCAAAAAAGTGATTATCATACTTCACAGCAAAGTCAATTGTTTGATTCAATGTTTGAGGATCAGGTAAGTTGAATATTAATTTTTTACCTCATATTGTAATCCGTAGAAAAATTGGCTATCAAGTGCAGCATCATCCTACTTGATATCAGTTGTAAGTTGTCAAAATTGTGAAGCATACAACGTTACTGATTGAATGTCTTACCGTAAAATATGGATCTTATTGATTATAACATGAATTGCATCATGTTCTCCATACATGGATTGAAACTCTGCCAAAAAAGCCTCTAGATTATCAAATATTGGATCTCTTTATTCAAGAAAAGATGAAAACCATGATAATGTTGAACCTGAAAGGAGCGTACCAATAAATCTAACTTACGATCCTAGAGTTGGATAGCTTTGGGGTTGAAGTTCAATCACAACTTGTACTTGATTGATAAATCCTCTAAACTTTGATCTGGTGCCATCAAACTTCTCGAGTAGGACAATTCTTGGTTCTCTAACATTGAAAGGGCGTTCTATCATAGGAAAAGGAACATGATTTGGTGCAGATGTTGAAGCAGCTCCAATCATTTCTATATCTTTACTTCTTGCCAATCTTGTTGCTCCTTGTGGTGGTAAATTAAATTGATGCATCGCAAGCATTAAGTCCCTCAATTGCTCTTGTATTTGTGCCATTGCATTCTTTATTTCAGCAAGTTATGCCATGATAACACTTAGAAAAGAGAAGATGTCTAATATCGCTCAAGACAAATAGAAGAGAAGACTTGAGAACAAAGAAAATACTAAGGACAATATCAGTTTAGAAGAGGGTAATCCACAAATTCTAATATGCTTATGTCTTATCAAAAAAAAGAGATAATCTACTCTTAATGAAGATTAGACAAAGCTCTGATATTTTAAGTATACTCTTGTCAATCTGTCAAAGACAAGAACATGATAAAGACAAATAACAAGTGAAACTTCTCTCAAAGAAAGATGACAAAATAGAAATAACTTGATATATATATTAAGAAAGAAACTGGAATGGCTATTGTCAAAAGCGAAGAAAACTAGAGATCCTTGAAACTAGACTGGAAGTAAGAAAGGAGTTGATAAAAGTGAAGAAGGCTTCACTCTTACCTCTATATATACTATCTAATTAGGAGCTACATGGCGACATTCTTTAGGACCTCCAATATGTGTTGACTTTGTAGGACACATGCCTTGACTTATAAGGCAAGTTTTTTTACGGGTGGGCCACATAGTTAGCTTGGTCTTCATGCTAACAACATGTGTGGCACATGGCCAACTTGTTGACCACGTTTCTAATCTCAAAAAGTCAATTAAAGACACCTATAAAGTCAAAGTAGCATCTAGGAAGCTTCTATATCAAATACTATAGAATTAACTTACTTTTACCTACTTTTATTTACTTCTATCTATTTATACATATAATTATTGACTTACATACATATGTCCATGACATAAAGGCATGAATTTCAAAGAAAAAAATCTCAATATATTCTTATATCACTAAAAAAACTAAAAAATCACTCACAGATAATATATTGAACTAAAATGGCTATTTTTAAAGATAAAAAGACTAAAAAGTCTTCAAACAAGGCTAAAGATTAGAAAGACATTGACAAGAGTGAAAAAAGTTTCTTTGTTGCTTCCATATATACTCTCTAACTATGAGTTATTTGGTAATATTCTATAGGACCTCTAATACGTATTGATTTTTGATAAGCTCGTAAATGATCAAAAACATACTTGCGGTATCTCCTCTAATCTAAAGTTTCATTTTTTTCCCTTGTTTACATCCTTTGATAGGAGCATCATCTAAAAAAGGTATAGTTTTTTTAGAAATGAAGTCTCTTAATACTTTGTTCATCTCATTTATTATATGTGAACTGAATTAGTAGCATCTTATGGAAGAATATATATTTTAAGTAGTTTAAGTAGTGCTCTCATTATCATTAAATCTCTACTTCCATGTACAAGTTGAAATTGATCATAGCTCAAATATAAATCACTCATTGAATAAATCGCTCTTCTTACAAATGCTTCTTCAAATTCATCTATTATAAATCCTATACTTGTATTTTTAATAATTATTACATTCATTAGCTACATATCTTAGATAAAACATAACGATCTATTTTTTCTTAAGTAATATAAACCAACGACTAGAATATGGACTAAAAGAAGGCTCCAAAATCTTCATTTGTATCTTTTTCTTTAATAATTCCTCCAATTTAGATAAATGTGTCCTTGGTACAAAAATTGGTTTTAAGTTTTAAGACACATATGGTATCATGAAGATAATCATAGGAATGACAATATTAAGATCCAAACCTCTTATTTCATGAAGTCCAAAGATAAATAATTTACCTTATTTTGCAAGCATTTCTTTAAAACATTCAATTTTTGCTAGTAATAAAGAACCATGACATCTAATCTTCAATTCTTCAAAAGTCTGTTTTGTGAATTGATGTTCAATATTCTTTGGATCTCTTAAACTTCCTTTCTTTGATGCTTCTCTGTTTCTTCTATAAAATCTTCTAATAAAGGACTGACAATAAATTTTATCTTCTTATCTATTGTTTTATATTTTATCTCAACAATCACTTCTAGTACTTCAAAAGATTTAAGAATAGTATAAACCTCTCTTGAATGAATTTACACAATCTTATCATCATCTCCAAATCCAATAGATGTAATTAACCTCAAAGAATCCTCCAATTAATTTTCTTCATAAATACCTAAAATTCTCTCATCATCTTCTAATGTCTCTAATCTACATAATTTTCTTAAAATATTATATTTTTTCTTTTCTTTTCTTTTTAAATCTTCAACTTTCTTATTTATATTACTTCTATTTTCAAAAATATTAATAAAATTTGTATCAAAACTACTTACATCTTACAAGAGTACCTCTTCTTTTGTACCTCTATAATCTTGCTTTATAATGGTACTTTTCTAAAATCCTTAAATCCTTAAATCCTTCAATAATTCTTAGCAATAGCTTCTTCTTCAGTCTATCTTGATTTCATTCATGATTATGAAATACGGTTAAAAGTTATACCACTTTCTTTTCATCTTCACTACATATCTATGCATAAGATGAACCATCATCAAAAACTTTTTTTTCTATCCATATTGCCATAAGATAAGATTGTCATAAAATCAATAGATATGATGTTATATCTTGAATAAAAAAATATTATTTTGTGAAAACATCTTATCACATACATACGTATTTATCTTCATAATTATCTAGATAATAAGGTAGAAGTAAATCAAAGTAGATAAATATGATAATATCTTGTAGAAAGTTTCTTAGAAGCTTTATAGACATTGCTTTGCCTTTATACATGTCTGTAGGTGATTGATAGGTTAAAAACTTGGCCAATTAGAAAGCCACGTGTTGACATATTGACCACTTATAATACAAGTTGGACATATGGCATACACCTAAGAAACTTGTCTTGCAAATTAGATATATATCCTACAAGTTGGATGCATATTAGGGGTCTTATAGCATGTTGCCACATATTTCTTAATTAAGTAGTATATATAGAGGCAAGAGTGAGGCCTTCTTCACTCTTGTCAATTCTTTTCTTGCTTTTAGTCTAGTTTCAAGAGTCTTATGTTTCGTAGTCTTTGGCAATAGTCATTCCAGTCCTTCTTTGAATATATACATATACTTTTTTTTATTTTTTCACTTTCTTTTTGACACGAATTCTATAAATTTATGCATCTTCTTCTAATTTGTATCCTTCATACATCTCTAATCTGGATTTTAATATTTATACAAGCTCTATATAATTCACCTTGTATATTATTAGCTACTTATATTATCCATCTATGCTCCATATCAATTAGCCATCTTTGCTTCTTATAAAGATTTTTAGATATAAGATTTATCTCAAAACTGTGATCAAGTAAAGCAACAACCAACTCTTCTATATCTTCCACTTTCACCAATACCTCTGTAGTTGTCTTTGCCTAATGCTTTTGAATATAATGGCTTAAAGCTTCCATTTCTTTATAATTATAATCTTCAAAATGTATTGGTTGATTATAATTATTTCTTTTATTTCTTAATTGCTTATAATCATTATCAACCTTTTCTTCATCCTTGTATATTCTTGCATCAATAGTATGACTCATTCCAGCTTTACTCATTATTTTTTTTATTTTTTTTAATACTCTTAATAATAATATCATGAAACTCTTTCTTTACAATTTCTAAAATTTCTTTCAACATGAACTCCACCTTAGCATTTAATACTTGTTCTTCTAACACTTCTTTCAAATCTATTGCTACTTCAATATCAAAGAGTAATTTATAAGCTATTAATTTATCTTTATCTTTTGTCTCCTTTACTTTTTCTTTCTAATATTGTTGAAGTATTTTTTGTAGGTAATTCTTATGAATCTGCCTCACAAGCTTTATCTCATCAAGCTTCTACAAGATCTTTCTAACTTGTTACACCTTGTATTATAGCTGCAGTTTTCAATAATACTTTCTAAAATATCTTTCTTTTTTGTATTGTATAAATAACCAAAGTCCAAAATCTACTTATTTCTATACTTTTGTCAAAGTCATCATCTACTCTAGTACTATAACTTGCACTTCTCGTGTTACTATTCTATATGCTATTAAATAATTTTGAATTAATGCTTTCATACTTTCCTTGCCAAAACTGATTTAAAGCAGGTCTCTTATATTCTTTAATACCACCTTTCCATGTCTCCAAAAAATAACTCCTTGTTGAACTATATTATTAAATTCATTATAATCGTTTCTAGTATAAGAAACATCCTCACACCAAATACATCTTTGTATATTTCTTTATTTAGAAATAGCTTTCAAATTAATTTTAGAAGTCTTTTCTTCAAGTCTTGTTAATTTGATTTGAAGTTCTTGCATACCATGTATAATTTCTCCAATTCCTATATCTTCTTTTTTAGATATAGGTGGTGGAGATTGAATAATAGGCATTGTCAGTCATATTGTATGTACTTGAGTTTTAGGTGCTTATACTACTTTTGGAATATTAACCATGTCCTTCTTTTTCTCTCTTTTTACAAGTAAATCCATAGCAACTTTAATATTTTTCTACTTCATTGTCAATCCTTCATCTTCTTCTTTGTCTTTAAGTAGTAATTCCAATTTTTCTTGTAATTCTCTATTGGTAGCTTAAAGAAATAACTCAACCTTTTTTGGCTCCAATGTTAAATTTTTTACTTTTGATAATTGAGAATATTATCTTTAAACTCCTTCAATAGCTTTATTGCTTATAAATTATTCTTAGGCCATTCAATCTATTTTAGAAATAATTTCTTAGTAACACAATCAGTATCCTCTAAGTTTTTTTTTTTTTTTTTTTTCAATGTATATAAAAAGTTTTCCTATGAATTTCCATAATGCTCCATAATTCATATAACATATTTTCTTATCTCTGGTATCATGGCAAGTCCAAATAGTTCAATCATCTTCTTCTCAAAAACTCAATTTAATCCCATTTCTTGTACATAACATCTTAAATACTTTGAAATATTTCTTCTATCAAATTGGTCAATTTTATTGACTATTGCTTGTAATTCTTTGGTTTCCAAAGCTTCCTTGTGATTTTTTCTTTGCTATTGTTGCATACATAATAAAAAGATTGAAACATACTTGTAATAATTGGATCCATGTATATACCTTGTCTTTTAGAAGAATTCTACTAGAAGCTCCACTTGAAGCTCCTCCCATAGCTCCTTCAAAATTCTTGCTCTCATTCTCTATTAAATAAGAATAAAAATAATTAAACTCCAATACCTTCTACCTCAAGCCTTCACATCATATTTACCAAATATGTTGTATTAAATGAAGTCTTGCTTGATAATGCACCGGGTACCTGGTTCTTGAAGATAGAATAGAAATTTTAATAATAAAATTTTAATTCTAATATAATATTAAATAACTCTATTTAAACCTTAAACAGTACTAAATAAGCTTTAATCAAATTTAAAAAAAAAAAAAAAAAAAAAACCTTAAAAAAAACCTTAAAAAAATTATAAAAGAAATAATAAGAAATCTTAAAAGAATTAAAAAAAATCCACAATAAACCTCAAAAGAATTCCTAAGGAGTCCTAAAGAAATATTAGAATAATAAAAAATATATCTTAAATAAATTTTTATAAATTCCTAATTTAATTCTAATTGAAATCCTAATGGACTTCAATCAAATCTTAGATCAAATCCTAAATCCTAATCAAATCCTAAATCCTAAGCAATTTTAAATCCTAAGAAAATTGTAAACTCTAAATCCTAAAAAAATCCTAAGAAAATTGTAAACCAAATCCCAAATCCTAATTCAAACCTAAATCCTAAACAAATCTTAATCAAACTCTGAATCTTAACCCAACTCTAACCAAAAACTAACCAATTCAACCCAATCCTAGTAAAATTTAGAACTTCAATATCTATTGATTAAACTATTGATTTTAATTAAAATTTTATAAACTTCTCAATAACTAAGTTAGCAACAATAAAATAAAATTGAAAATAATTATACTTACCAAATGGAAGAAAAATCCTAAAATCCGCTTGGATATTGGCTCGCCTCCTACTCTAATCTAAATGCTGAATTTTTAGCACCAATATATCCTTTTTAAACCATTTATTTTTTAAAAAATTTTACATATATGTAATAAATCAAGTCTATTATTCTCATACACAAATTTCACTCTAATTTAATTATTAGATTGCTAAAGATTTTAGAAAAACTAATTACCTTTCAAAGTCTAATTTTTGAGACCTCAACCTACTTGAAATTCAATAACCTTCAATTCAAATATTTGATCAAGCTCAAACTTATAGCATATACTTCAAACAATTATTCACAGAAGTCCTCAAAATTTGAATTAAACATCTACTATTAAATTCACAAAATTCTCCAAAATGTAATAATCTTTTTATTTCACAAATTTCAAAATCACCCAAAATAATTATGACTTTACAAAGCTCTTACAAAGTCATTATATACTCAAATCATTCAAAATCAATGCTTAAAGAAATTTTATTAAGTCTGCTCTCAAATTCTATTCTTTGATTTATAAAAAAAACCTCCAAAGTTGCTGTAGGTACATAGTTTTGTGTTTCAAGGTCTAATTTCAACCTAAGTTGATAATTGGTCTTCTTTGAATATCAATATTTTGTAATTTGAGATAATTTTTATTTAAATCTATTAATAACTTCTTTCTAAATATATTTATATCAATTATTTATCTTATTTATTTTGATTTGATGTATTTATGCTTCTGTAAAGCAAATAGAAGCTTCTTCTTTAAAAGGTAATATTAAGACTAAACCTTTTATTTTTTTCCTATCATTTATCTTTATTTTTCTACCACATCTTTCTACTATGCTCTTCTATAATAATATTTGTATTTTTATTTTTCACCATATAGTCATATTATTATATGATAATGTGGAATATGGGATGGATCTTCATAGACTCAAATAGATATAATTGATAAATAAAAAGATTGATTTATTCATAAATAAAAAAAATCCAAGCCTATGATAGTTTAACTTCTTACAAAGATGAGTAGTCTTGATATTAAGATAAAGTAACTATACCTTATCATCCACATTGAATTGTGGTTGTTACTTACAATAGGCATTTGCATTGATTTTTTGTCATTCTTGAGCTTCATTTAAGTATATCTTTTATTATTGCATATAGTTCAAACAAACTATATTTCAAAACTTTTGCCACAAAATTATCAAATTTTAAAAAGTCAAAAGTATCAAGTAATGAATAATGACTATAATTATTAAAAAAAAGTATTTATCGACTAAAAAAATGTATCAAATTATTATATGCAAAATGTGCCAATAGAAAGAGAGTTGTCCAATCATCTTGGTGATAATTAATGGTATTTCTCAAATACTGCTCCAAAACTTGATTCAACTATTTTGTTTATCTATTAATTTGAGGATAAAAAGCCAAATTTATTTTTATATCCACCTTCAATATCTTAAAAAATTTATTCAAAATCTTGATACAAATTATATCCCTCTATTTAATATAATATCCTTTAACAATCCATCATAGCAATAGATATTATCAAAAGAAATTTTAACTATTTTTTTACCTAAAATAGATTTTATACATGATACAAAATATATTTTTTTGGTGAAGCAATCTACAATCATAAATATAGAATTATATGAACTTGAATTTGAAAGACATATAATAAAATCTATAGAAATAGAAGACTATGGTTGTTTTTGATATAGATAATGGTTGAAAAAATCCTTAGGATCAATGACAAGGAGTTTTTGATCTTAAACATATGTCAATTGATTGTACAAAGCCTTTCATAGCCTTTCACATTTTCAGCCACCAAAAATCTTTAGATATAAGCTTCAAAGTCTTATTGTATTTAAAATGTCATACTATTGAAAAGTCATGATATACTTGAAGAATATGTAAACATGCTTCTTTTTTTGGAATATATAAGTAATATTGTATTATGTATTGTCTTGCTTGGAAATACATCAGGCATCTAGCTATGGAAGGTGAGGTTGTATTTCACAAATATCTAAAAAACCAGATTGTGAGAAAACCTCCAAAAACTGTAGTAATATCACTCAACCGCCAATTTGAAAGGTGAAGCAAAAATTCTTGTAGTGATTTCTCCTTCTCCAACTGTTAACTTTGACTCAAAATTGGTATGCAACTTGATCTTTAAGTCCTTCAATATCTTGTCATATTTCACCTTGATCCAATTAGTAGATCTTCAGATATCATAGAAACCCTACTCAATCCCAAACCAACAACTTTCGCTATGTTCTTGTATCAAAATCCAGATATCTCTCAATTGCACTATTGGATTACTAAAAAATTTACATACACTTAGAACACCTAATTAACCAAGCATTATCAAAATTTGAACTATAGATGTGAAACCAATTTTATGAACTAGTTCAAAGTCTTAGTCCTAATTTCATTGCATAAATCCCAAATTGCTAATACAAACCTTGACTTCCAACAATAATTGCTAAGTCTTTCCTAATCCTCCCAAAACCAACCTTATATCTTTGGAATAAGCTTTAACCTAGTTGTCAAAACCTAATCTCCAATCTTCAAATGAATCCCTATTTTGCCCTAGGTAGTCATTTTAGTAGCTAGAGCTCTGATTTCGACCCTATCTCACATACAGTTGATCCCCTAGTATCAATCTATCCTATCCTAAGGATTTTTTAGTCCAATCCTATCTTCAACTTAATCCTAGTATCAACTATACTAATAATTTACTTCTTTTAACCTGATTTTATCAATTTATGGTCTTTCTAAGGTAGTAAAAGAGTCTCTACATCTAGAAGGTAAAATTACTAATTAACCTTCAACCTATTAACTATTAAGATAAAAAAATAATCTAAGAGGCTTTTATAAAATCTATTTTTAGATATCTTAAATTATTATTAAACTAAGATAATTAGATATTAATTAGAAATTTAATTTTGATTATAGTTTCACTATAAAGTCATATTATATCATGACAATGATCCTTGAAATAAAGTAGATTGTTCTTGAATTCAAACCTAGAAGTATCAAAAGACTTAGGAGAACTATTCTTGATATTATAAATAAGAAAATTAGAGGGTATACTTGATTGAATTTGCTTATTAAAAGTTAATTCAATAATTAATATTGATTTTATAAAACAAGACTAAATTCTATTAAATATCTAAAAATTCCTCTAATCTATAGCAATATAAATTCCATCACAAAATAGGACAAAATAGACCAAAAAAAAATTTAATAAAACTAAAAAGAATAGAATATAAAAGAAAAAATAAAGTAAAAAGAAATAGAACTGAACAAAATAGAAAATGCAAACTAAACTTTACTAAGAAAAAAGAACCAAAGCTATACTTGACCATATGTTCTAATTGGCCTCAATTAGTTCTATTTGTACTTAGTCCAACCAACTTGGAACTTTTTAGAATATTCTTAATGGTGGATTCCACCAAGATAATTGCTATTGTATTATAACATGACTATATAATAAAAATATAATCAAAAATAAATTTCTAAATAATATCTAATTATTATGGTTCAAAAAAAATTCAAATATCTAAACATGGCTTTTATAAAAGATTCTTAGTTTATTTTCTTATCTTAATAGTTAGTAGGTTAAAGGTTGGTTAGTAATTTTACCTTCTACAATGTAGAAACTCTTTTACTACCTTGGAAAGATCATAAATTGATAAAATCAAATAAAAAGAGGTAAATAATTAGCATGGTTGATAATAAGATTAAATTAAAGATATTATTGGACTAAAAAATCCCTATAATAGATAAGATTGATATCTGGGGGTCGACCATTTGTGAGACTAGGTCAAATCAGACCTCTAGCCACTGAAATGACAACCTAGGATAAAATAGGCAGGCATTTAAAGTTCAAAAATTAGGATTGAAGAGCCAACTTAAAGCTTATTCCAAAGACATAAGACTCATTTTTGTAGGATTTTAATTGACTTGAAAATCATTGTTCAAAATTATGATTTGTATTGACAACTTTAAATTTATGCCATACAATTAGAGCTAGCACTCTTAGTTCTTGAAATTAGTATCACATCTATGGTTCAAAATTTAATAGTGCTTAGTTAAATAAATGTGCTAAATTTATGTAAATTTTTTTGATAATTTAAAAATACAATTGAGAGATTTGGATTTTGGTACAAGAAGGTATCAAAAGTAAAATTTGGCATAGTATTAGAAGACTTAAAAGTCAAGCTACATACCAATTTTGAGTTGAAGTTAATAATTGGAGAAGGAGAAATCATTGCTCGAACATTTGTATCAACTTTTAAGTTAGCAGCTAAATAACATCAATGTGATTTTTGGACATTTTCTCACAATTTGTAAGTTAGATTGGAATGAATTCTATTAGAGCATATAGAAGACTTATAGTTGCATTTGTATGTAAAATTATGCTCTAAGTAGATAATTAGATTAAAAGCTATAACTTGCTAAAGCTTATTGATTAGGATTACGACTTGCAAAGAAAAATCAAAATTGCTTAATTATAAAAGTAATAAGGCAATTGGAGTTTATGTATGATTGAAATTACTAAGAAGAGTGTTTTTGAGAAATTTATATTGGATTTAAGTACTTTTGAATTAAAATTCAAATTACATTCTTCTTATAATAGAAAAATATATTATGATTTTTAAATACTTATAAAACACAACCTCACCTTCCATAATTAGATACCTAGTGCATTTCCAAATAAGATGACATGTAATACGATGTTGCTCTTTTAGAAGATTCTATAAATGGATCCTACTTAAATAACTTCTCTTAGTTTTTCTAAGATGTTCTATAGTGGGCTCTAATTCTAAAAACTTTTAGAACTTTCTAAAAACGGCTCCAATTATCTATCTCTATGCATCATTAATATAATTATCTTGTCCATGCTCCATTATATTTTATCTCCCAAAAATGAAATTTTTCAATCTTCTAAACTATCATTCTTTGTTAATCAAAAATTACATCTATTTTTTTTGGTATAAAATAAAAATGTCAAGAAAGTGTATTTAAAAAATCTTGTTGATTTTTAAATTGATATGTGATCTTAAAATCAAATCTTGATAATTACATGTTCCAACAAGCTAGGCAACAAATCAATATCTGGATTAATATAAAATACTTAAGATTCTTATGATTTGTATATATAGTGATTAGATTAAAAGTGTCTTCAAAATAGTGACACCATTTTTAGAAAGAATCCATAATTATAAAAAGTTCTTTATTATAGATTTTATGATTGATTTATGTTGCTCAAAATTTCTTCAAATAAAAAGCTACTAAGTGAACTTTATCATCTATTATCATTTGTAATAATATGGCATCCAAAGCAAAGTTTGATGCATTTGTTTTTATAAAGAATACTTAAAAAAAGTCAATGTGATATAAGATTGATGCAAAAATAAATTCTTTCTTCAAAACATTAAACAATACTTTAGTCTCTTTATTCCACTTAAGTTTGTCTTTACAAGTCAAATATGTAAGTAGAATCGTAGCTTGAAAAAAAATCTTAAGGAAGATCCGATAGTTATTAGCAAAGCTCAAAAAGCATTGCACTTTTCTAATTGTTCTTGAAAGCTTCCAATTTATGATAGTTTGGACCTTCTTTGGATCCATCATTAGACCTTTGTTGGAAATGATGTATCTTAGGAAATCAACTTGAGTAGTATGGAATATATATTTTTCTAACTTGGCATATAATCTTGCATCTCTAAGTTTTAAAAATAGATAACAAATATAAAGATTATATTCTTTTTTGTTCTTAGAATAGATTAGAATATCATCTAAATATCAAATAACAAAATCATCAAGAAACTCACAAAAATTATCATTTAAAAGATGTTGAAAAATGATTGGTATGTTTGTAAGTCCAAAAGGTATGACATTATATTTGAAATGTCTATATCTAATTCAAAAAGCATTCTTCCATTCATCTCTTTCTTTCATGTGAATCAAATTGTATACTCTTTGTAGATCTATTTTTATATAGATCTTTATTTATTTGAGTTGATTAAGAAATTTTGAAATAAAAAATTAATGATATCTATTTTTCATGGTGATCTTATTAAGTCCTTGATATTCTTCTTTTCAAAAACATCTTTAAAATCTTAATATTTATAGGAATACTACTTGAAGTCTTTCTACCATTAAAAATAGACATAATATATATAATAAAAAATGACCTTTTTTGTCAAATGCATGAAAGCTCTTGCACCTATCAGTAAGATTTTGGATGTACTAGACTTATATATTTTTACTTGACTAATAGGATTTTGAATTAAACTTCTAAAAAAACTAAAGTTACAAGAAATCTAATTTATTTGAAGATTGTATTTTTATAACCGTGATAATTATAAAATAAATGAATTAAAAAAAGATCTTATCACATTAAATATTACTATACTATTATGATCTTTAAGTGCTGTATCTAAAGGAATAATCTCATAGGTAACACCTCCAAAAGATAACAAATGACCATCTATGACTTCAACATGTACAGATTTAGTTTTCTTGACTAAAAATATTTCTTGCTTTTTGACAAAGTTTTTATCTATAAAAACAAGCTGAGGCTCTTGAATCTAATAATAAAAAGGTTTTTTGATTTTAAGGTCCTAAATATATATCTATTATAAAACTAGATAAAGGATCTAAAGAAAGAATAGGACCTTTGTTAGGTGCAATACATGATTCCAACTACATAGTTCTTATAATAGCTAAAAAAACTTGTTTTTTGACACATTGTCTTCTTTGGCAATTGTACTCATCATGTTGTGATTATATTGCTTCTTTGAATAATATTGAGCAATAAACTTAACTTTTCTATAATATAAACACAAACCCTTCTAATGACATTAAATCTTTTCTTGCTCCGCGAGGGATTTAAAATGTACTATATCAATTCTTATTAATTAGGAATGAATTTAAATCATAAAAAAGTTATGAATATTTTTCTATTAAAGGTACAAGTTATGAGAGAACACTTTTAAATACAAATGTGCTTATAAACTCAACTTGAATAATTTCATCAAAGTATTGGAAAGGATGCAACTTTAAATATAACTTGATTTGTAATCCTTGAAATTTAGAACTTGTTCCATTAAACTTCTTAGGCACACTAATTCTTGTCCCAATCATACTCATAGAAGCAAGTCTTCTTGGATTTTGTTATAAAATTGTTAAAATATAATATAAGCATGTATATTAAAAAAGATTTATTGGTTGATATAAAAAAATAAACAAAAATATTGTCAAAATATGATATTTTATTTAAATGACATAGATTGGTGTAGATTAATGCTAAAACTTCAATGGCATATATACATAACCACCTTCGCTAATATTATATAGTCTTGTTGCACATCATTCAACAACTGACATAATACCAAAAAATCTTTATTGAAGAACCTGAAAATATATGCATCAACAACCATGTATAGTAAAGCAAGTTTAAAAATCCAATTTTTTTGTTAAGATAATGTAATATATAAATATTTTTATAGTAATATCTTATATTCTTTCTAAATTAATATGTGTATATATATATATATATATATATATATATGTGTGTGTGTATATATATATACAAATGTAAGTTTGCTTACTATAGAAATAACCATTACTAAAATGTATTTTATGACTTATAAGACTATTATAAAAAAGTGCATCATACAATTTATTTTTATTTTGTTCTATCAATGGTAGAAAAATTATTTTGTAAGAATCCATAAGAATATGTCTGCATCATGATATACAATACTTTATCACAAAAAAATTATAATCTCAATTTTGTGCTCTATGTAATATAATTGGATGCAGCTTGGAAAAAAACATGATATATTTGCAAAGCATTACTTAATCCCAAGAAAATCATGGCTACATGAAGTTATAGTGAACCTTAACTACTAACTTTCAATAACTAGACATAATTAAAATATAAAGAAGAGCCACATACAAGAATCATGCATAATTCAAAAGAAGAAACATCAGAAACATGGATTTTGTACCATGTGTTGGATGTAATGATACAATAAAATAAATAAAAATGCATGGTTATGAATGATTTTTGGCAATGTTTGGCAATGTTGGTTTGTATTCTCTCTTGAACTTGAAGGAGTGTTGAGGAATTGGAGTGTGGACCATTCTCTAGCTTCTCAGTCAACACCCATCTTTCATGTTTAGGTCACCAGCATCAACCTGGACCACGTTTTGATGGTGGTGGCTTTTTCAAAAGTGGAAATTTCAATATCTTTTGTTTCACATTCTGGTTATTCTCCAGCATGTTTGGACAATGCATCATGTAAATATTATTCCTACCACCTCCAGTATAATTACATTCACAACTTTCACGTGTATCTCAACTTCATCATCGGATTCCTCTCATTTGCACCAATTTTGACATTCCCACTGAAACTTCCCTCTTGAACTTTTCGGGCCTTTCGTCGTCAACGTTTCAGTTCCTTGCGCCATGAAAAGCATATTGAGACAAAAAACAAAAACAAGAAATGTGCCTCTAAAGTCCGACTGTATAAACATTATCGTGATTTTTATTTTCAATTTTTTATTTTTCTCGATTGTGTTTTCCGTCGTAGCCATCTCCTTGATCCATGACCCTATCATTCGGTGAAATATCGTGACAGTGTGTGTTTAGAACGCAACTTGTCCGGGTCGATTCGAATGGAAGAAACTCCAACGACAAAGGATTAAGAAATTTTGACCAAAATTGCAAGAGGGTCAAAAGAGCCAAGCGTGATTGGACAGGCCTCCGCAAATGGACTGAAATAAATTCATCAAGACAAGATATAAAACTGGGTGACTGTAGAGTGACTGGTGCACGTGTTTTACCAATCCTGACTTTGCGTAGTCGTTTTAGAGCCATAGCTTTGATTCAAGTGATTCAACAGCAGCATTGCTCTAAGAATTCCTCAACAATGGAGTAATCAAACTGTTCGGTTGTTATTAACTAGGGGATGGCGCCCACAGCTGCCGCAACTGGCTTTAATGTGCAGTTGGAGAGGGAGGAAGAAAAACTACTGTCCGGATTTGAGGTGTGAGAGGTGAATCCAGATCCGAGACGAAGCGAACTTCAACCACTCCTCGGTGACGGAAGAGGAATGTTGGGTGCACAGACCTGACAACATTCGAAATCTTCTGCTGCTGGGTGGCCACGAGTCTCGTCGTCCCCTTCAGCGCGACGCTTTCCACCTTCTTCCTCGGAGTCGATTCTCCCATTCCTCCCGCGCCATCTGTCGCACCCGGCCTGCTCGCAATCTTCCTTTCCCTCGATGCTGACATCCCCCCCCCCCCTCCCTCCCCCACCATCCTCGCAGCAGCAGCTCACCAGCTACAGTTGCTATGTATATCCATCGAGCCAAACTTCAGTGGATTGTCTCATCTAAACGCCGTTGAAGCACGGAAGTGTCCCCTCGTGGCATACCTCGCACTAGACATGCGATTAGAGGTTGCGGGGTCCAGATTTTACTTCTCGATGAATCGCCGAAGTGGCAGGTTGGCGCTTGGTAGATCCGCAGTGTGACTCGAGACGTGGGATTAATTCTGCAAAACTTGGGGGGTAGTGTGAGCAGTGCGCGGGTTTTGAGAACTGATGAATTCTGGATGCGAGTATTCGCAGGGGTGGTTTTTGGGTAAATGGGGTTTTATGGTGAGGCGACTTGTTGCGAAGGCTTTCTGCAGAGGTGGGATTTTTCAGAGACGCTGAGGGAGAATTTGAGAGATTTAAGTCTTGAGAATCATGAGGAATGAATGCGGCCGTGGACAGGTTGCGACTACTGCAAGCAAGGGGAGAATTAATGGTGCGGAAAGATTGCGACATTGAGCCTCGGGTGACAAGCTTCTATCTCCGAGGTGAAGCCACATTCGTCAGGGCATAGCCAAGTGTGATATGAGTTACCCCCCTTTGCTGGTCTCTTTCAGAATTGCAGAATGGTAGTTATGCTAAATGATATTGCTCTCCCTGGTGAAGGCTGAACAATGATGTGTGTTTTGGAGAGAGAGAGAGAGAGAGAGAGAGAGAGATTTTAATTCTTGCCTTGGCTGATGTGAGCAGCAGCAGGCAAGTTCTAAGCAGAGAGGGCCTCTATGGCGCCGTCTACGATCCAGGAGGCAAGCATGAGCGCGGGGGAGCGCGTCTCCGTGCAGATAAATCCCAGGAATCGGCTACCTGATTTTCTGCAATCAGTAAACCTCAAGTATGTAAAGCTCGGATACCACTACTTGATCACCCATCTCCTCACACTCCTCTTCGTCCCGCTTTTGCTGACCATACTCTTGGAAGTCGGCCGCATGGGGCCTGAAGACTTGCGACAGCTCTGGGATAATCTGCGATTCAACCTGGTGAGCGTGATCACGTGCTCCGCCCTCTTGGTGTTCATCGGAACCATCTTCTTCATGTCGCTCCCCAGGGCCATCTTCCTTGTGGATTTCGCATGCTATCTCCCCGAGGAGAAGCTTCAAGTCCCGATCCCATTGTTCATGGAGCGCACACGCTTGGCGGGATTCTTCGACGAGAGGAGCATGGAGTTTCAGGAGAAGATCTTGGAGAGGGCGGGTCTAGGCCCCAAGACTTACCTCCCCGCGGCGATGCACGCCCAGCCGCCGTGCCCGAGCATGAAAGCAGCTCGAGAGGAAGCAGAACAGGTCATGTTCGGATGTCTGGACGAACTTTTCGAAAAGACGAAGATCAAACCAAAAGATGTCGGTATCCTTGTCGTGAACTGCTCCCTCTTCAACCCCACGCCTTCCCTTTCCGCCATGATTGTGAACAAGTATCGAATGCGTGGCAACATCCGCACGTACAATTTGGGCGGAATGGGATGCAGCGCGGGCGTGATCTCTATCGATCTGGCGAAAGATTTGCTTCAAGTGCACGGCAATTCATATGCTATCGTTGTGAGCACCGAAAACATCACACAGAACTGGTACTTCGGCAATCGGAGGTCTATGCTCATTCCCAATTGCTTATTCCGTGTCGGCGGATCCGCGGTCTTGCTCTCCAACAAGCTCAAAGATGGCTCCCGGTCCAAATACAAGCTCAACCACGTGGTGAGGACTCACAAGGGTGCTGATGACAAGTGCTACAATTGCGTCTATCAAGAGCAGGACGAGCAGGGCATCTTGGGTGTTTCCCTCTCCAAGGACCTCATGGCTATTGCCGGAGAGACTCTGAAAGTCAATATCACAACATTAGGCCCGCTTGTGCTTCC
This sequence comes from Physcomitrium patens, assembly GCF_059467195.1. Lineage (NCBI taxonomy): Eukaryota > Viridiplantae > Streptophyta > Bryopsida > Funariales > Funariaceae > Physcomitrium > Physcomitrium patens. The sequence goes on along the minus strand of NC_143411.1, from coordinate 3,242,342 downwards.
TATCTCCGAGCAGCTTCTCTTCTTCAGCACACTCGTCGCCCGAAAAGTCTTCAACTTGAAAGTGAAGCCTTATATCCCCGATTTTAAGCTGGCCTTCGACCATTTCTGCATTCATGCAGGTGGAAGGGCCGTAATCGACGAGCTGGAGAAGAACCTGCAGCTCACTGCCGAGCACTGCGAGCCATCACGCATGACCCTCCACAGATTCGGGAACTCTTCTTCCTCCTCGATATGGTACGAGCTTGCGTACATGGAAGCTAAGGGTCGCATACGGCGAGGCAACCGAGTGTGGCAAATTGCCTTCGGGAGCGGGTTCAAGTGCAACAGCGCCGTCTGGCAGGCGTTACGCAACATCAAACCCCCCGAAAAGTCTCCGTGGGCGCATTGCATTCATGAGTATCCTCAACATCTGGATGAGATTCAAAAATTCAACTAGGTCTTGCTTTCGCGAAATTGGTGTTGTTTCATTAGCCTTCTGGATTGTCTCGGGTGGCCAGAAAGAGCCTCCTCGCTACATCGAACCGCAGCTCATCGTTGAAAAGCTCGCTGAATAAGCCCAAAGTAGGCATGTTTGAACACCGCATTATGGTTTGTTCTGGCGATTGTACAGCAAATCGAAGCAGTTGACATGTGTTCGTAATCAATAATATGTAGATTGATTGCAAATTCATGCGGAAACTAATCTCTACTTGTATTAGTGATCAACTTTGCAAGTACTTACACACAAGGAACTGCAATCCGAAGTGCAGGTTTTAACACAAATTGTTAATTTGATTTGCAAATCCCTCAACAACGAACTGGGTACAAATTTTCGGCTTTTCTTACTCAATTTCAAACATTCAAACTTTGACCCATGCTCCAAAGCTTCACCAATCGACACAAATCTAAAGAAATGTGTCTAATAGCAATAGGTATTTGCAATCCCCAGAGTACATGGATGTGGATCGTGCTTAGTATTTCAACATCCTACAGGCAGAATGATATGCACCCCTGGGGAGAATCCAAGGAATGACAGAAGAGTTGATTTGCCTGATCCTAGCACCAAAATGATGAACTTTAAGGGATAACTTAGCCTGCGCTACCTTCTGCGGGGTGTTACACTTAGGGCTTTGAACAGCATTCTTTGCAGAGGATCTGTTTCAAGCAAGCACGACAGGGTTTGCTGTCAAGTACTGTCCTGATCTACATCTTGAGGTAAAGAATTATTAGCAAGCTCCAACTATCCATGCCAGATTTAAGAGCAACTCAGGTCAGCCCCAATACGTTAGCAAGATATGAAAAGCAACAGTGACCCACTCTAAAATTGATGGATATAGGTTCACCTTGAAATATCGCCATATATCAATACTCACTTTTTCACACATTGAATTGCAAGATATAATATGTACAGTGTAATGATCAACTTAAAAATAATCAGTTGAACCATAAATTGGTGTTTAATTAAAATATGAGAGAATTGAAGTATTGTTGACATCATTCTATTCAGCAAAGACGTGAATAATCTCTCAGTTTCCTACACAAGAGCGGAAGCGAAACTGATCATCATGTCCTGCTTGGCACTCACTTTTTCAAAAAGTCATTTGAAATGCCAGATTCAGCGCTAGATTCTTTGCGGGAATCAAGATTCATGGTGACGGGGCCGTCATTTACCAGAGAGACCTGCACATTACCGAGGCTTTCTTAGAACAAAAATATACCTCAAAAACTGTCCCATTACAACAAGGACTTTGTTTTCTTCTAATCAGCCACAGCACACTTATCTAGAAATCTGATCCACTTTGCTTTACTGGATCGAAAAAAATAATATGTAAGAAGCACAATCTGACATAAAATATAGAGGACTGTACGAACCTGCATCATTGCTCCAAAAACCCCGTCTGCAAGAGAACAAGCAACGCAATGAGACCCTGGGTTGGTACCCAATCACATCAACACAAAGAGACTCCAATTCCAAATTCAAACACACTCAACCTGTTTCGGTGCAGCTTGAAAGCTAAGAATTATCACCTTTCACAGCGTCAGGTTTGTAAGCTTTCCGAACTCTTTGGACAAGGGATTCATAAAATGATTTGGCAAGCTGCGGGGGCATGGCTACATGGAAGTCCGGTTTGTTGCCTTTCAACACTCCGTACAAAGTGAACTGGCTGACTGCAAAACATACCACCCATCGACCTCCGGTTGGAATACATGTGCAAGCAATGGTTTTAAGAATCAGTCATTTCTACAACAGAAACATCTTAATGAACAAGTTTATGAAAGTTACGAATCTGTATTAAAGAGATTTACCAAGCAAGACTTCATAATTCTTTTGCATCACCTGCAGCAAAGTGTAGGATCAAATAATTAGTTTCTCGTTTGCACACTTCTTCTATGAAGATGGTTTTGCATGGCACATCATTTTTCTGAAATTGTTGTTATCATTTTTCCTGGCGAAAACAAGCACCTTGACGAAGGTAAGACACGTTCATTGACAACACGAACACAACAGGTCAACTACACAGCTGGTCGAGAATTGCAAAGAATAAAACCAGTTGAAATAGTTGGGCCTCTTTTGTGTGAGAAGAATGCTCTTAATAATTACATAATAAAAACCCTAAGTCAGAAGAAACAAGTCCGAAAGTTCGAGAGCTCACGTTCTGGTCCCACGATTTGCCAGTCTTCTCGTTCTGGAATAGGCGCATGTTGAGGATCTTTCGGCAGCTGAAAATTTCCAGAAAATCAAATTAAAAGAAAAAAAAACTTAGCACGAAGTATGATGCAGTCTTCGAATAGGTAAGCGAAGGTGACATTCTAATTCTTGATTCGTTGTTCCGAGAGAGTACAGAACAGTCCAAGGAAGGTCTAAATGAGCAAATCTGAATTTGTAAGCAGTAGCAAATCTAAAATGTTCAAATAAAATTTATGTAATGATTAGAACTGGAAGATAAATACAAACATGAATTCGGAGTCTACGTCAGTGTCGGAGTCGAGGAGTCCCACAAGCACCAGCAGGCCATCGCCAATTTCGGATACTATCTTGCCATCCACCTGTCAATAAATACCCAGAATCCCATAACCCATTTCAACAAAGGCATTCAAATTTTGGACCTAATCAACTGAAGATGAGAAACAGCAATACCCAAAAAAAGAACTACAAAAGTATGATGCTGTCGCTTCCAATCAAATGCACTCTGAAAACTCCCATGATTGAGTAAAACGAAGAAAATGCGGTGCAAGGGAACCGGCGACTCCACGTGAATGTAGAATCTCTGCAAATTCTGGGGCCTTTCGTTGATTAAATGCAAAGCGAGAGAGTTAAATAGCATCGCAAGCTGTACATTCACTGCCATCAACTTCATTCACCTATCTATACTCCTCCAAGTTCACATTCTCAACGATCGAAATCCCTAATGAAAAGTATGAATACTACGTAAACCAGGAATCAAGGAAGTCACCAACGAGCAGCGTTTGAGAATAAGTCAAGAGAAGCACCTCAATGCGTGCAGACGTGACTCGCTGCACCACAGCCCTCATAGCCTCTTTGTGAGCCTTGAAAATTGAAACCCAACCACAGAATTTGAACTTAAAGCACCTGCAACCAGGACACACGATGTTCAATCGATAGACCCCCAGCAACGTTTGAATGCAAACACTACACCTTTATTGGATTGACAAATGTGAGCCAGTAAACTGTGATAAGTGGAGCTTACTGTCTTCCCAGTCTCGCACTGCAGCAATTAAAAACTTCGTGGCAGGTGAGAGAAGGTTCACAACGCTGAAGAGGAAACAAAATTCCTCGTTCCTGGTTGAACCCAAACCCTTTGAGCAGGGAGGAAGGCGAGGATTACAGCTCAGATTGGGAAAACCCACTTCACTTAGTGTACATCTGTAATCCTGTTCATCCTTGTCCACAATATACCAGATTTTATTCCCCAGCAACGACACCTTTTTGTTTTCGAAAACCCCTCTACGACCCTCAATTATACGGTGGGTGAGGTGTTTCAATTAAGAAGTACAGAACCCTCGAACTTCAAGTAAAAAATACCGAAATTCCTCAAAGGCAGGGATCAATCATGCTTATTAAATCACGTCTCTCCTTCAAACAGTTTCAAATCGAATCATGTAATTAATTTACTGCGAAATATGTGTGTTGGACAATTCTACCATTAAAAACACAGAAACCCTTGGTTGCCGCAGGCATAGATCTTAGCACCAACGAAAATAGTTCTGACACACTCAGACAACGGACGCAGGAAAAGAGGACAATGAAACCAGTAAAATTTCACATGTTACCTGGTTTCACATTCTCTCCTTTAGAGCTGAGGCTATTATCACAGTGGTCGGAGTAACTACTGGGTCTACGTGGGAAATGACGAACCGGTTCTTGGCAAGGCGTGGGTCTGTATTCTTCCTTCACACTTTCATATTGCTCCATGTTATTCAATTCCTCTTCATTTGAGCTATCAAGGCTACTTCCAGCAGCACCAGTACTGTGTTGAGAGCGTTTGAAATCGGCAACAATTTGGCACTGTGTTGAGTGAGTTGGGGAGTTGCAACCATGGGCCAGGATGTCGAGAAGAGGCCCGTGGAAGTTGTGCCGCCTTCGGTTCTGTCACGTGAGCACAATCAACCACTCATTTGTTTTTTGGGGAAAGTTTTCTTTTTTCTTTTTTCTTTTTTCTTTTTTTTCTTTTCTCTGTTGTTGTTTTGTTCAATTTTGTTGTTGGGCTAGGTTTCTGTGAATGGTCGGGGTTTGATTAGCAGAAGGCGGTTTGGTATGGACTAGGACTTGATGCAAAATGAGATACGCGCATGCTTTGACTGGGATGCGTTTGTCGAAGGAGGGATAGTTTAGGGTGCATTTATTGGGATGGTGGTAGCAGAGGAGCTATCTGCGTGATGGGGTTTTGAGTGATGAGAAATTGGCATTTGATTTCATTAGGGTTTGGAGGGGGGGGGGGGGGGAGTCGCGATTGTGAAAGTTGGGATTGAGGAGTTGGCGTTCGATTATGGCATGGGGGTCGGTGGTATCTTGATGCCATCTTTCTTGTGTGCGTGAATTACAGAGTTGAAGGGAGTAATCGCTTCTATAGAGAAGGGAGTTTTGAATAAGGAGATGCGGTTGATGGCTCGAGCCAATCGCCAGATGTTTGCTGTCCGTCGACAGTTGAAAACATCCACTGTGAGCGCAATCATGAAGCACGCTCTTCCTGCTGGTTCCGACGCCTTGGCTCGCCTGTCGCCTTTCGTTGCTGCGGTATATACTCTGGACCCAAGGTGTTTAATAGAAAGCTTAGGGCTTGAACATGAATGGGTGCATTGGCTGTAACACGCTGCAACATCTGCAATTAGAGTGAGATATAGACTTAGCTCTGCGGAGATATGCCATTAGCGTTGCTGTTTGTGACGGATGGCTGTCGAATCCTCAATTTCCTTTTTGAGTTTTTTCTAGCGTCCATTGCGTTATATTTGTAGGACCTGCCAGAAGACTATATGTTTTGCTAAGACAAATTCAACGACATTCTAGCATGATTGGATGTAGTCCTAGTTCTCCAACATACTAAGAAGTCTTGGTTATTTATAATAGAACTGTTTCCCTTGGGTCTCTTTTTGTTTGCGCATGTTCCTTCATAATTGAAGATGTGACAGTGCAAGATAAATAGAAGATTTTACTTTGTAAGCCTTTTCTTTTTTCTTTTTTCTTTTTTTGTGTGGTCAAATCAAAGTATTTATGCTCTCCTGTAATCTGTTCTGAGATTTTGTGTATTTCCAATTCACAACCACGAGTAAGGTAGATCTTTAGCTAAAAGTATGATTCTGTATGTTCACTTTTCAGCTTGAAAAGAGTGAGAAGGACATGGACGTGGATAGCCCTGCAATCACTGGACAGTCCCATGGTTCCCAGAAGCAATCGGTGTTGCCTGAAGTAGAAATATTTTGCTACTTATTGGTTACTATCTTCTTAATTGATCAGAAGAAGCTGAAAGAGGTGCGCACTATTTGGGATCTACATTCCTTCATTGTCTGTAGCCTAGCCGTATCTTTCACAAGCCTACAAGGTTGAATTTGTGCCATTGCTAGAAAACGTAACGCTTAGGGTGAAAGGAACTATGTAGGGGTTGCAATTGGCCATAAGTCGTACCGCAGAATCAGATGCGTGGTTTTGCAACTAGCCTACCAGGGGATACTTATTTACATTTGGTGCTTGGTTGGTTTCAGGCAAAGGCTTGCTCAACAGCAGCTGTCAAAAGACTTCAACAATTAAATCGTCGAACTCTAGATTTTTTGGCTGCACGAGTTTTTTACTATTACTCTTACAGCCACGAGATTACAGACTCTCTTGCTGACATCCGTGGGTGAGATACTCACGTTAGATGATGCCTCAGCTCTCGTCTAAAGTTTCAAGCTTTTCGTCTGGAATTTGATCTCCTAACTTTCGACCTTGATTATTTTGCTATTAGGACTTTACTTGCTTTGCACCAGACGGCCACACTTCGACATGATGAGCTGGGGCAGGTTTGCGATCTTTACAAATGGTCTTTCATGTGTACTAGGCTGCTTTCCAAGCTCCCCTTGGATTTGTGTTGGTTAGATATTCCATAATTCGGTGTGCATCCCCTGGTTGTTCGTGAGTGGAAAGTACATTATTTTACTTGGTTAAATCAAATGCAGAACTATTTATTGAATATGTTAGTTCTTATTTATCAAGGGTCTACAGGAAACTCATGGGCTTTTTTTACTGATTGATGGTGGTGGATAATCTTGATCGAGTGTGCAGGAAACATTATTGAACTTGCTGCTACGTAATTACTTGCACTATAACCTTTATGACCATGCAGAGAAGCTTCGGTCAAAAACTCAACGATCCGATTCTCACTCGAACCAACAGGTAGGTGGTGTTTTATACTTTTGACATGGATTCTATTCTTCTGTGAAGTGGCTGAACTTTTCTGACATGGTTTATTTGGCCGTGCAGCTTTGTCGGTACCTGTTCTATTTGGGAAAGATTCGAACAATTCAATTAGAATATACTGATGCCAAGGAGTGCTTGCTGCAAGCAGGACGAAAGGCCCCAGCTAGTGCTAGAGGTTTCAGGATTCAGTGTACAAAGTGGGCGGTTATTGTGCGCCTGCTCTTGGGTGAGATCCCTGAACGCACCACGTTCATGCAACCTGGGATGCGCAAGGCTCTCCGACCTTACTTCGAGCTTACCAATGTCTGTATCTTCACTAACTCAACATGTAGTATGTGTTTGTTACGAGTTAACTCGTGAATTATTAGGATTTCTTTGCTCTTATATATCGCAGCTGTACTTTTGCATAGTTTCTAGCCTTGATGAATCAACAATACCAGTGATTTTATCTTCAATTTCTTTAACTGCTGGTGCACAAATCTAATGGACCTTTTGCTTGGCAGGCGGTGCGTATTGGAGATTTGGAGCTGTTCCGCCATGTTGCAGAGAAGTCTTCAAGTGTTTTTACTGCTGACAAGTGCCACAATCTGATTGTGCGCCTGCGACACAACGTCATTCGAACAGGTCTTCGAAATATCAGTATTGCTTACTCGCGAATCTCGTTAACTGACGTAGCTAAAAAATTGCACTTAGATTCTGCTACACCTGTGGATGATGCCGAGAGCATTGTCACAAAGGCTATTCGAGATGGAGGAATTGATGCGTCTGTGGACCATTCTAATGGCTGGATGCAATCCAAAGAAACTGGTGACGTCTATTCAACTCAGGTACGTCGAGGAGAGAGATTCGCGAAGGGGAGATTTGATGGAATGCATACTGTAAATCCTCTTGGTTGAGGTGCTCCCGCGGGTCTAGAAGTTAACTACTCATTTCTGAATAGTAGTCGTTTTGTAATTTCAAAAGTAGTAGATTATCTCAAGTGAACCTTACCCTATTTGATTGGATTATACTAATTAGGGCTCAACTACTCGACATTCATTTCGCTTAGTTGGTTTTCACAAACAATTTAACCTGGAATTGAAGTTATGAGTATTTCATGATTGCAGGAACCTCAGCAAGCATTTCACTCTCGAATTGCGTTCTGTCTTAACATACACAATGAAGCAGTGCAAGCTTTGCGATTCCCACCTGATGCTCACAAGAAGGAACTGGAAAGTGCTGAAAAGCGCCGTGAGCGTCAGCAGCAAGAGCAGGAGCTTGCGAAGCACATTGCAGAGGAGGACGATGATGAGTTTTAGATAGCATACTAGGTTTTTCATGATAGATCATATGTTCTCCAGCTTCTTCAAGCTCCTCGAAATCTATTTTTTTGTCTTTTCGTGGAAATTCTTCTTGTAAAGCCTCCAATCGAGATTGGATAACGAGCTCTTGCAATGGCTCCCAGATGTAGGGATATCATGTCCCCACTCTTAACATGAGCTATGTACAGGAATTCAAAAGGTCGTTCACAGATGTTGATACGCCTATGTAGAAAGTAGGAAATTTTCCTCACATTTTGAAGTTGTGGAACTGACTGTCAGTGTTAGTAATATGTCCTGATTGTTATCTGAGACTGAGTAATCCCACTTTCAGATCATGATGTCAGCTGGAGGATTTATTGAAATCCGTAAGACTGAAATGTTGAACTGAAACCTGTGGATCGTTCTTGGCGGTTTCTTGTCGCGCGCAGGGATATTGGAAGAGCAAGTTGTGCAGTCTCGTCGGTAGGGTCTAACTTGCATATTGATACAAGTTTGCACGGTGTAGGATTATTAATGCCTTCAGGAGTTCCCGGCCCTTTGATGTATATGGCTATCCGCATCTTGGTGACTGAGTATGTCAAGCTGGACACAGGGCTCCTCTTGCATTTCATGCAGTTTTTTAATTTTTGCTTTGAGTATGTCCCACCATCCAAGTCGTCACTGAACTGCATAGCAATACCATTGCAGGCTGAAACGTTCATGTCTGTGCACAAGCAACTGCGAATCATACAAATGATGGGTTTTGAAGGTTTTGGAGAGGCTATTGATCCTGTAGCGGGGCTATAGAGTTTATAATCAAATATTTCTGTTCACGAAGACACCATCAAACCTTTTAGTAGCTTTTATTTTGGGAATGTGCGGCTTAAGATCTTTTGGTGTCACGGATAATAAGGAATTTTCGAATATATTATCAATCATCAGTCTAATGCATAGCGTCAATCAATTTTTTTCTAAGATTAGTTTCTGAACGGAGAAAAATAACGTCGCAATTGCCAGTAAAGAGATGGAGTTGTCTCTGAGCAATTGGATAAAATTGAGAGAGGAGAAGAATAGACAGTGCTATGAACATGCAGGCCCTGAGTCCTCACATGATGGAGCAAGGGGTTGTGGTTGTTGATGGGTTGGTGTTTCTTGATGTTGCGGATCAATTGGTGAAGCAGGGCGATCAAGGTAGGCAGATTGAGAGTCGTCGGCGGCCAGAGGAGGGGATTGAGGAGGTTGGTGAAGTCCTACAAGCAGAGCTTGTCCACACGTTACAAGAGCAGTGTTGCTTGCAGGAGGACTGAAGGTGGTGGAGGTGGTGGAGGCTGCGGCAGCAACGGCTAAGGTCTCGCGAAGCCTTGATATCTCCGAGGTTGCCAGTGCTAGGTGGGCTTGTAGTTGCGCCACCTGTACTCCTGCGTTCAACATTCTTTTCATTTTTCCCTTATATAGGACTCAAGTCTACAAGGACATACCATCCCATTCACTCAAATGTCTCGTGTAATACCAGCTACTACCAGAATCACTTGAACCCAACCTAGTTTGTGCGTTTCTGCAAGCCTTGTGATTGTTTTCAATTTTTTTTTATGTCTTGCCCATGAATTAAATGTAAAAGTGAGGGTTAGGTGATGGAGGTTTGACATTGCTAGTTTTTGCATAACAAGATTTTTAAGGGCAATCCTTTATGAAGTCGTTTGAACAGAATGCGTTCAAACAAGCTTTGTCAAGTTACTAGGGCTGCTGAGAAGGCAGCCCTAGAGAATTCTTGGTGACGCTTGGGCTCCCAGTTTTTTCACGAACGGTAAATTCTTGCAGCCGAAGCATGTGAAACAAGTTGCACGAATCAAGTGAAGTAAAGCCTCTTTCAGCCATCAGCTAATTTCACCGGATCCTTCCAAACGAAAGGTACTGATGAAGCGACACTTTCCTCAGGTGTTTTACATATAGAACCAGGCGAACTATAAATTCGTGCAAAAGCTAATAATCTCACGATGAAAATGAGGTCATACGTGAGAACTGTGCATTCTGATGAGGGTATTTTGAAAGTTTGAAGTTTATGAATCAGGAAGAAGTGGGTTGTCAAATATGTGGAGGAAGGATGAGGAAAGACCTGCTGCTGAAGGATCGATATGGCACCTACACAACCATACACGGGATCTTGAACGCGCGCATCCGCCTCATACGCCAGGGAATTCACACAATCTTCGCGGTGAGGTGGTGGCAAATCATGCAGCATCTTGGTGACGTTCGCGACGCCAAACACCTACCAGCCTTTCAATCTTTCCTCTTCAAGACTTCTTACTTTTGTAAACATCTCCACCTAAATACTTTTTTTTTACATATGTGCTGTAGTGTCCTACAGGTGCAGTAACTTTGCAGTCCTAAATGTTACCTTGCCCTTAGTACATTGACTTCTAAGTTCTTTATCTGGTGGAATATTTTTAAAGCATTAGTATTGTAGTTGTTGGCAGCATTAAGAGCACCCCTGGAAGTCAATTATCAAAGTCAAGTGTTTCTATTGAATCGAGAATGCATTCATTTGACTTCTTTCGTATCCATATCTGTTGTTATCTTTGCATCCCCAAGAAGCATGTGACCAAACATCGTTCTATTAGCTATAGAGTTGCCCTCTGATAAGAAACAAGAGGCTTTACGAAGTGAATCCCACTATTTACAACGGAAATCTAACTACGTTTTCAAATGTATTTGAGGTTTAGAGCAAGTTGTTTCATGTTTTCTATTGAGTGCTTACCAGACTCTGTAAAATATCTTCATTTTTCATTACAAATTGATCAGATGATGATTGATGCTACCTTTGTCATCAAGGCCGACCACACAATGCCTGATGATCCCAGAAGTTAATCTGGACATGTATCTGACACAGAATTCACAGTTGGAGAAACTCTAGGAAGCTGACCTATATTGGGCATGTCTTTAGTCTTTTGGGAGTGCTAAAGCTCCGGAACAATACTTAGACCAGATACTGAGATGGAGCAGAGAGCACACCTTGTGAACATGAGAAAACTTCTGTGGTTGGTCTGGGGGAAAGTAAGGAGCAAATAGGCATTGGGCAGTGCACTTCCGACGCAGTACTCGGCAAGCTGCACACGCCGATGTGCCTGGCGCCGATGCCATCACCATCCTCAAGCGGCGGTATGGATGCATCTACTCCTCTTTTATCCCACTATACAAGTCGCTTCTCAACTACTCTGACACTCACCAACATTCTGACCATTTCTCCATCTCACCTATCAGATTATTCTCTTTTTGCTATGTCCATTCTTTCGCTCCCACTTGAGCATGATTCTCACTCCGGTTGCCTGGCTCCTCATCTTCATGCGGCAGCGACGAGCTTTTGTAACCCCACTTGGTGGGTAACTTCTGCTGAGCTTATGCGCTGGACGGTTGGTTCAACGGCTGCTCTTTCCCTCTCTGGATCCCAATAGTTGGTTCGCCTTTTATCCCTTCCATGTTAGTAACAATACCCATCACTATCCAATGATCATTTTTGTTACCTCTTCATCTGAATTCCCAAAACTGTGTGTTAATGCCCAACCGGTTTCGGTTACCTGAGCTTAGGTTAGCTCACCAGATTCGGATGTTCGTTTGTGCTGTAGAAAAAATTTGCCGAGTTGCCAGCCAACATACATGAACTCAAATAGGCACAACTTTGGGCAACAAGGCAGGGTCACCCACATGCCTGTTGACACACCTTACTCGTAACATTAAATATGTGTATTTGGATTAGGACATGGTTTTGACTGTGAAGGTCTGAAAAAGTTATGTCGGTTGTGGATGTTATCTAAGCTGATTCATCCAGCTTCTACCAGCGTAACCTATTTTGATAATGACAGTGGTTATAATTTAACATCTTGACAGTTCGGTGGTCGTTGATCACAGTGACAAACTTCTATCAATAGTCATATCGGTTGCAATTTGAGTAATTTATTATGCAGATGGATACAACCAAGAATCGGATTGTAATGAATTCGGTGAAAGTGTCTGCCATGGGAATCAATTGCAGCAGTGCAATTCGGACAAAGAAGAGGTACACGGTTACGAGAGCGCTGATTTGATGGTGCCATAACCGAAAACTATGTTACATACGCAGCAAAATATGCTCCAGTCCGCGTCACGGCATCAGACATAACTCATTAGAACCAACTCTACAGTGTTGAGATGGGTGGCTAGCCCAGTGTAAGCATGCACAGAGACCGAGGGGAAAAAAAAAATCATGGTACTATTGGTATTTACTGCTACAATACACCTGACACTTGATAACTTGGCGATTTACAATGAACCCGGGGTTCACCATGATGCTAACTTTAGACCGAACGGAATCCTCGTCGAGTGTTGTCACTTGCTCCATAAACCGAGCGTCGAATTCAGACGACGGCGAGACGCGGAAGATGGATACGGGCTGGTCGAACGCGAAGGCAAGGTGGTGCACCAGCCAGACAGCCTTGACCGCGTTGAAGAAGGCAGCCATCAGGTTGAGAGAGATCTCGTTCTCTGCCAGTTTGCCGAGCTGGGACAAGATGAGCTCCATGCGCACCACAAAGAAGCGGTGGAAATTGGTGTTCACCACCAGGGCGCCAGGTCTGCCCAGGGATTTCTCGATGGTGGCCCATTCCTGGTTCTTTAGGTTCTGGTACGACTGGTAGCAGGTCTGCTTAAGAACGTCCGGATCGAAGACGGAAGAGGCGCCGTTGGGCTCGAAGCTGACGTTTTCGAAGCTCTCGAACATGACCTGGTTGAGGAAGCTCTCGAAGTACAAGATGATGACATTGCGTGGCATACGGCTTATCAGTCGTCCTACCTTGTGCTGCTCTAAGAGTGATGTGATCACTTGTGTAGCGGACTCGCCAGATTCTCGAATGTGATGGCATATCGATGAAGCCAACTTTCGTATTGAGTTTTTGGAGTCTTCGAAAATCTTGAGAAACTGCTCGGGTGTGAGCTCCATCGAAGAAAATCGGCGCTGCGGACCAGCTTCAGGGACATTGCTGGAACTGTCGCGCCAGCCAACGATGTAAGTTGGATTGTCGGAGTCTGGCTCCGAATCCCAGAGTCCGCTTCTGCGTGCGCTCAGCTGCAGCTCCAGTTCCTGACACCGTTGGGTTAACAATCTGCACTTCTCATCGTAAACCTCTACCGCCGACTGCAGCGCCCTCACTTCCTCCACCGCCGTCACACACTTCTGATTCGATTGATCCAGCTTGTAACGTAGCGTCTTTATAGTGTAATCCAACACTTTAATGGAATCCGTGTCCGCAATCACGCTTCCCTCGTCAGATTTGTCAAAAGAATCTGTCAATCTCATAGCTGGTGCTGTACAACTCGTCTTCTTCTTGCCCCAGCTCAGGAAGTTGAATATATTGTAGGAGCCCACTTTCTGTCCAGCCTTCTTCCCCCCAAGTCTCGGAGCCATGTCTGATCGCATCTCAAGCTCGCCAGAAAGTTCTGCAACATGATTCCGAAAACAAAAGGAATACCTGAGCACAATTGCAGGATAAATTAACCAATCCAAAATAGATCTGTCATGACGAAGAAAATATAAGCACAAACAAAAAAACCAACCTTCAGAAATTTCTATCTCATGAACGGGAGCCACCATGGCCTGACCGCCATCGCCGCAACCGCGCCAACTCGGAACTGGGCCAGCATTTGCTGCAGCGTTGGCCCTCCCTTTGCTACCGTGGAGGGAATTGTTCACGTCTCTGGTGATACCCCTCTCATCGGCCCTAACGCTCCTCAAAGCTGGTGAAACTGCCCGGAAGGACTTCCGCCACGTCCGTCCCGGAGACCTATCTTTTGAAACGGAAGGCCGGGGAGATTGATCCGACAAGTTACGAGACTTCAGCATCTTCTTTAGCTTCGCTGTTGATGTGAGTGGCACCTGCGCAGAGTTGCTGAGGGTGTGCTGGTGTGGGGATCGAGTCACGGATGCCGGCGGAAGCATGTTGCTCGATGACAGCTGCGAGTCGTTTGGATCGACATCAAACGTTGATCGTGGATGTTCCGGGCTAAGGGAGGTCAACTGATTTACCACTGGTGTCAATCCACCATTCTCTGTAACCCGAGGACTTGCGATGTGGATTTGGGTTAACTTAGGACTCTTCTCCAACGGTCTAAGATGTGGACTAACAATGTTGATGTTTTGAGGAGAATGTGGAATAGCCGTCATTGCGGGCATAGCAGGACTCGCACGTCTCGGGCCGGGTATATTGTAATTGCGCTGCCCTGGCGTGTTCGGAACTGAGGGATAATAAGTGGCACTTCCAGAGTTCATCGCAACGCCCCCAGAGGGCCGCTGCATTCCTCCCATGCCGGGGCTCATGACAGCCGCGGGGGGTTCCATGTACTGAGTCCCTCCACAGAGATGAGGACTGTTGTTTCGACTGATTGGTTTGGGGTAGCTAGTGTGTTCCAGGCTGGCCGCGCTCATGGAAGGGCTGAGGATGTGGCCTGTTTCGAAAGAGAGCGAGCGGCTGCTGTGTCCGATCGTGTCGGTGTGGATCTCTTTCCAGACACTTTGCCCATCCGAGTCTTGGAAACTTGTACGGCCTTGTTCTGAGCTACCCGTACGCGCGGCTGGTTCCCTAAAGCCCTGCGTTGAAACGTTTGATTGCCTCAGCGCTGAGGACACAACCCGTGGAATATTATATCTCTAATCTTGAAATCAAATGCTTACACTGCGTTGGGAGGAACTTCACGCAGGCTCACAATGTGTGAATGACCCATTATCATAAACTGACGAGACCTAATTAACGACAGTCAGCAAATCTCTACATCAATATAGAATAAAATAAAATAAAATAAAAGAATGAGGGACACTGAACTACTGAACAATGACTTGAAAAACATCTTGACAGCGATCACATCGGCAGGATACCAAACACGCCACCAAACATGGTATTCCCATAATCTGCCGCACAATATCTTTGACAACACAAAGAATATATTGTTACCGCTGCTCAATACAGCGGGGTATACAAGCATGACGTAATTCGGCCTTCAGGGTAACCATTTCGTTATGGGGCGGGCATTACATCTACCATACCACACACTATTCACGCAACCCAAAAACTGGCTCCACGCAGTACCACTGCTCAAAGAGAGAGTTCAAGAACGGAAGAGCAAACTTACAGGAGTAAATATTGGGTACTCGCGTTGAGGAGCCATAATCCGTCGTGCATGAGCTCGAGATTCCAAGCTGGCATCGTCTATCATATTGTCGCCATTAACTCCTAGCAGACTTCCAGCTTTTTGAATCCCCATCGCCCCAGTAACAACTCATAAACACACACCAGCACTGTCCAATACGCTGTCGTGCGCATGAATATTTCCCAAATCGCCACCGTCGCCCTCCACCCTCTTTCTGGAGTCGCAGCGCTTATCAAAATGCTCTGCTCTGTTTGCAAATCGATACAACGTGTTTCACTTGCCTCAACTTGTCCGCACCTTACCCAATGCACTAAGTTCACAGAGCGCAAACGCTTCTACAAACTCTCGCAGCAATCTCATTTCACTCAACCTTCGATACTCTAGCCGACTGGTTCCGTCTCCGTCGCCAACACATGATTACCAATTCTGTTTTTGAATCCACTCTCCCCGTGCCCACAACGCTAATAAACTTTGAAAATATACCGTAACAGGCCACCTCCTAGTACTCACAACCTAGAACACACTGTCCAGAGGCAGCTCATGATACCCAGCGTACACATGGAAGCCAACGCGCTGCAAACGTCACCGTGCTCAAACGAGATGCTAATCTGTAGGTTTCATGCTGGTAATTGCGCGGTATCCTTGCCTTGAAGACTATCAACTCGAACTCTGGTCCCAAAAATCTCCAGTAGAAAACGCCTTCGGGTGGGATATGAAGGGACGAGTAGAGGAATACGAGTGACGGCGCGGCAAAGAAGGAAATGGCCAGCTGCGTCGGTTACTACCATTCTCCCTCCACACAGCTATCCAACCTAGGATGCATTAATTGTAGTACATAGGCTTGGCGAAAATCCCAATTGACTGGGGTAGACCAGAGCTACGTACTGCCAATCGCCTTTCGACACGTAGCTTAGGCTTTCATGGTGAACTTCTCCTATTATTATCCCGACTATTAGTTCTTCTTACCTATTTGGACTCTTGTAGGACTGGTTCCAGGTCGAAGAAGAAGCAGATGAATGAATGCAAGAGGGCTTTGAAGAAACGGGTGCGGCCACAAGCTGCGGCCAAGTTTTCTATTTGTTGGTATCGACTTCATGCAATGCATCAATTGGGTTTTGAAAGCGGCAGTCCGTCTACAGACACCTCGAGAGCTGTATACTTGTTTGTTTGTTTCTGCAGATTCAAAATCTGTGACAAATGCCTGCAGAAGCTAGGCCCCTGCAATGGCGAAGCTTCAAAATTGATAGGCAACCCTACATGGGCGTGGAATCTACAAAGCTGGATGAGCTGCTCCCACTCACAAATAAGGATCTTCACATTCATGTATGTGCAAATATAATTTATAAATAAGAATTCTGACAAGTTTTGGACCATACGTATACAACTTTGAGCTGCATCCTTAGCAGGAAAGTTCCGAAGCCATCTAGATTCCAAAACATGAGGTTCGGTATGAATAGCATTCTTTGAGCCGTGGGATTGTGAATGGGATGAATGAGGATGAAGAACCGACGAAGAAGTCAATCATATCAACCATCTCAAGCTTTCAATAGACACTGTTGTCCATACTTGTGTTCCTGTCTAATGCCAAAATTTTCGTAAATAAATCTCTTTTTTCTCATTATCTCCAGGTGGGTTGCCCTCATAAGTTATCAAGTAATCTCCACATCACTCAATGATTTGTGTGTGAGGAATGCACCAATGCTTGAGCTTGGGGCCATGTCTTGCCTGAGCTGAGAATTGAAGCTCAAGGGCTGCAAGGGAATTGTGAGGCTGGCAGGATAAGGTGCCAATCCACTTCACTGGCCTCAAAGGCAAACAGTTCCTCTCAACCAGTCTTTTGGTCCATCAGTATTGGTTCCCATGCATTGGTCCTCCAGCATTGGTTCCTCTTGCAGTCGTCCTCCAGCATTGATTCTAGGTTTCCTCAAAGGAACCACGAGGTCTCTGAAGAGGACACAACAATCATTAACATTTTCTATAATCGTCTCATTGCTCATTTCACCGCACCAACTTACGAGCTCTACTTTTTACTCAAAATAACGTTCTCTCATAACTAAATGTCTCAGTTGTTCGCCCGAACCTGCAAAGCTGGGTGGATATTGTGGTATTAAAATTGATCCAGTTGAGTATTCAAAACAGCCTGTGGGTAATTCTAGGTGCATTAGTGAAGGGCGAGTGTTGAGTGAAGGAATCTGGCTTTCTGACACAAACTGACTGCTGTCATCCAATACTTGGCTTCCCATAGCATTAACTGTATAGCACAAAAATGGGCTGGGTATTAAAGCTTTTGTTGCTCCTCCAACCGAAGTGTTGATGGAAAGAATGGGCTTATATTTCCGCTCATCCTCGGCATCATACAGAACAGTTGTTACAGGAGTATATATTTCTACGATATGCATTGCTTTGACAACAACAACAACAAAAAATGAAATAGTTAAGGATTGCTGCTCCTGACAGAAGATGGATGTCACCCTTTTTCTTTCTTTGTGTTCACCCAGAATATGCATTTTTGTTGCCACGTTATAAAAGGTAGACATTTATCTGATCTACAAAAGCTTTGTGAGTTTCAAGTCTTTTAGGAATGATTGTAGACTCCTCCCACCGAAACAAGGAAACTTTTTTTGTCACCTACACTACTTTTTCGGCATCTCACAAAAATGAGAAGTTGGCTTCCATTGTCCAACTTCCAAAATTGGCTCGAGTGTGAAACATGAGTCCCACACTCATCCAAAAATCTCTCAAAAAAGTGATTTCACTCAAAGGATGAACTCACTGAAGCTGAGAGTGTAGCCATTTCGGCCTCTCCTTTCCGGAGAGCGAAGAAAAAAGAAAAACAGAACAAGTCTCCAGTTCTCCTTTACTTTTTCATATTTTGTCTCCCTCTTCCTTTCCCCGGATTTTGTCACATCTGCAAACAAATCATTTTTCAGGCTGATTTCCTAACTGACAAATTTGACACTTTAAAAGTTCTTTTTCGAACACACGTGTTTCAACACGCCCACAAATACAACAAAGAAAACGGTACAAAAACACACACCATGTATTAGTGCTAAACCTTTGGAAACTCAACATAACTCTTCAAGGAGCTCTGAAGTACAATTTTCTGTATAAAAATGGCCCACCTCTTTCTTTTTCTTTTCTTCTTTCTTTGCAGGGCTCTGTTGTCCATGCACCCAGTTTCTATTTCATATTCAGCCCTTCAGAATCCCTTCACCACTTGACCCACTGGACTGTGCCACCCTATGACCCACCCCTATGGAATTCCAAAGGGGGGGTTCATCTCATCACCTGCCTTCATTGATGGCCACCACCTACTTAATTTACTCGTCCTGGGGATGGAGGATGAAAAAAATACATTCATCCGTTCGTGGCAATTTGTGGCTACAAAAGAAAGGGAGTTGTCTGGCGCACATTGCCCTTCAGTTGCAGCCACACTTGTCCGTGTTGAATGATCTAGTCGCAAAAGGGATGAATGGTGATGCTTCCGTGCATGTGCGACTTCTCATTCATTCTATGATGGATGAATGATGATCCCTTTTTATTTTATTATTATTGTTGTGGGTAGAGCTGTGAAATCAGTTTGGCACTTCGAAATGAATCAACAAAGAATGTCCACAATAATAATAACAATGATAGAATCTTCAATGTTGACATGGAACAAATTATGAGGTTACTGAAGAATTTTTAAAAGATTGTACCAATTCTGATAACACATGTTTTATCCTTTATCATATAGTGTTTTTAATTGTGAAAAAAATAAATAAATGAGAGACTGTACCTTCGTAGTAGAAGCATATTGACATTACAAAGGTGATTGGTTTTGTTATTTTTTATACCAGATTAAAAAAAAAGGCCGTTTGTGGATGATGCATTACAATCTCTCTCTCTCCATACAAGTGTAATATGTCATTGATACTTTACAGAAGTTCACAAGGGCAACAAAGTGAGGGATCTAATGTAGATTCTCAGTGCATTGATTTATGACAGGGTACTTCTTACAACAATAAGTGAGCTTGCCTGTACTCATTATTTCTTTTCAAAAAAGTTCATGAATCATTAGAATTGACTGGATGTGATAATAATATGCTACAACCTGTTACGTGCATATTATGAGAAATTTGGATATACAAATGTATGATTTATTTATTTATTTGACACAAATAGTGATTTCTCTATTGTAAGAAGAAAAAAGATTACAATGATCCCAATTGGTCCAAGAGTGGAGCTCTCTCAATACTATTGAAGTAAAATAACTTACCATTTATCACTGATTCTTCCTAGTTTCCATTTGGGTTTATCCATTGTCCATGTGACTTCATATGGATATCGCCAAAGACTAAAAATGTAGAAACTCTTGAAACTAGAATAGAAGCAAGAAATGAGTTGATAAGAGTGAAGAAGGCCTCATTTATGCTTTTATATATATTCTCTATCTAAGAGCTATGTGGTGACAATCTATAGGACCTCCAACATATGTCTTCACTTACAAGGCAAGTTTCTTATATGTGTACTATATTGTTAGCTTCTACCACAAGCTATCAATATATGCAACATGTGGCTAATTTGTTGGCCAAGTTTTTAATCTATCAATCACCTATAGACACATATAAAGGTAATTTTGAATCTATGAAGATTTTAAAAAGCTTTTCTAAAAGATATTATTAAATTAATTTATTTTATCTACTTTTATATATTCATATTATTTAGATAACTATTGGCATAATATATATATATATATGTCTGTGACACTTACATGCCATTTATACATACTAGGCAATATTAATCTAGATTTCAATCTATTCTTCCATGCCATACATTAATCAATACAATTCAATACTATATAAGTCATATTAATCTAATTTCTTTTCAAATACATTCTAAATCCCATATATTTAGCTATCTTAATTTAAATTTTTTTAAAAGGATCTTTATCCACTTCGATTCTATTAATGAATGTACTTTATATTATTTTTTAAGGATTGTTTGATTGAAGGCAACCATGTAGCATATAAAAGGGCCTTAATTGCTCCAATTGTATTATCCTAGTTTCTATTTCAATTAATTAACTTGCCCATAGAATTAAAAGATCAACTCTTTTTTGATGCCACCGTCATGTTATGTGTTGACTTGTTTAGGAATGCACCGGACACCTAGCTATGGAAGATGAGGTTGAATTTCACAAGTATCAAAGAAATCCTAATAGGTTTCACCCATACAAGAAGAATATAATCTAAATTTTAATTCAAAAGAGCTAAAAAAATACTCTTCTTAGTAGCCTCAATCACACATAAACATCAATTACCTTATTACTTTCATATTTAAGCAATTTAAATTTTTCTTGTAAGTTCCAATCTTAATCAGTGAGTTTTAATAAGCTGTAACTTCTAATTTGACCAATCAACTTAATATAAAATTTTTCATATAATTGTCATTATAAGTCTTCTATATGTTTAAGAATTTTCAGTCCAATCCAACTTACAAATTGTGAGAAAACCTCCAAAAATTGCAATGATGTCACTCAGCCACCAACTTGAAAAGTAAAGCAAAAATCCCAGTAGTGATTTCTCCTTCTCCAATCATTAACTTTAATTCAAAATTGGTTTGCAGCTTGATCTTTAAGTCCTTCAATACCTTGCCAAATTTCATCTTGATCCAATAAGTAGATCTTTAGATATCACGAAAATCCTATCAAACTCCAAACTACCAACTTCCAAATTCCTCTCATGCTAAAAATCAGATATCTCTAAACCACATTATTAGATTATCACAAAAGTTTGTATACACTTAGCACACTCAATAATCCAAATATTACCAAATTTTGAACTATAGAAGCAATACCAATTGCACGAACTAGCCAAAATTGCTAGCCCTAATTATTTTATATAAAATCCAAATCACCAATACAAACCATGACTTTGAACAACAATTGCTAAGTCTTCAAAAAATTTGCAAAAACAATCCTTATGCCTCTACAAAGAGCTTTAAGCTAACTCTCAAATCCTATCTTCCGATCTTCAAATGAATCCTTATTTTGCCTTAGGCCGTCATTTTAGTGGCAAGAGGTCTGATTCCGACCATGTCTCACAAACGATCAATCCTCAGATATCAATCTAACCTATCCTAAGGAGTTTTTAGCCTAAACCTACTCTCAATTTAATCCTTGTACCAAATATACTAATTATTTACCTCTTCTAATCTAATTTTATTAATTTATGGTCTTTCTAAGGTAGTAGAAGAGTCTCTACAATCTAGAAGGTAAAATTACTAACTAACCTTCAACCTACTAACTATTAAGATAAGAAAATAACCTAAGAGGCTTTTATAAAAGGCATGTTTAGATACCTCAAATTATAATTTAATTAAGATAATTATATGTTAATTAGAAATTCAATTTTGATTATAATTTTACTATATAGTTGTATTACATGAGGACACTATATTGGACTTGTACTACTTGTATACAATAGAATTATCTAATGATCCAAATATAGCTTCATATTTGTTCATTTGCTTCTATGCTAGTTATATATTCATTTGTATTTATTTTTGGTAGAAGGTGAGCCATGCAAATATTGATAGTATATGTTTTATACCTATTCGGCAACCATACATTTACTTGAGTTAATTCCATGGGATGATTTAGAAAAATTTGTTATATGAATTTTAAGTAATTTATTTATTCTTCATTATTATATACTCCTACCTATTCTTTTGATTAAGGCTATGGTTGATCGATATTTAATAGGTCATGCCAATGCTACTTTAATACTCTTGTAAGTACTTATTAGGCTCTTGCATCTTGAAACTCGAGACTAAAATCTAATGTGCATGGCATCAAATGATATAAAGTAACCTTATATAAATACATCATTATACTTTTTGAACCTACCTTTATGCAAAGCTCTCAATAATAGTTTGAAAAAACTTGAGCTAATAGTTTATATCAAATGGCAATGCCAAAAGCTAGTATTATATAATTTCTTGATGTGAATTATAAGAACATATTTAATTTCTATTAAAAAGTCTTTTAATGATTATAAGATCCTATTCAATATGTAAAAGCTTTACTTACTTTGATATTAAGAAAAAATAAAATAATCTTTACAGGATTGCTGCCAACTACTTTGTAATGATTGGAAGTAGTTAAGATAGAATTTGTGCATTAAATGTAGATTGGATTGGAGTGGTTTCATAGCCTTCAATATCCACTTAAATAATAATGTAACTATTTCATCTCTTGGATGTATGATATTGATATCTTTGGCTTTTTTTAAATTAATAGCTATGTATCTATTTTATCTTTGTACAAGCTTGTTAGAACATGCCAACTATAAGGTAGTTTCTTAGAATTTCTTTGACTCTTGATATATCTCTTTGGCTGCCACTTCATATAGACATGAAATAAAATATTATTGATAGTAATACACTATTGACTATTATACCTTGCTTTATTATATTTATTTTGGTTTTGTACTAATAAATAAGTTTTTTTTGAATGTGAGTATATAAAAATGTGTCCACATTGAAGGTTGTTAGAGATAGATCAAATAGTGCTCCTAAAAACTTGTTCACCTTATTTGGATCTCCATATGTGATTCTAAGTTGGTTTGTCTATGGGAGCATAATAGATGCATGGTTATATTTTTAATAGCTATTCAATCTCAGCGACTTTAATATTAGGTTAGATACTAGGTAAAATATTTTAAATATATAAATTAAATATTTAAGTAAGTCTTTTTTTATATAACAAAGTAAGAGATGTATTATCTATATACTAATCTAAAACTTGCTTGCAATCCAAACTTGATAGTTGGATGGCTTGAATATTTCTAATTGTTATGTCACTTACAATCATGGTATTTATTACTTTAGCTACAATCAAGAAGAGATAAGGATTAAGTGGACACCCTTATCTTATTTTTATTTAAATGAAAATGGATATAAAAGTGTTCTATTAGTCTTGATACTAGCCGATGGATCTTTCAGCTAGAATTATATCATATTTATAAATTTCTTTGAGAAGCCTAGTGTTGCTATAGCTCCAAATAAAAAATTTCATTCTACTATATCATATGCTTTTGAAAAATCTAATTTAAAAAATAGCAATAATTAGCACAATTATTCTATCTATGCCATAGTTTCTTAAGTGTAAAAAATGTTATCTAAGATAAACCTCATTAATAAGAATGCCAATTAATCAATATTAATAAGAGTTATGAATATTTGTTGTAGCTTATGTTGCAATGCTTTGGAATAAATTTTGTAGCCTAGATTCAACAATAAAATTGGCACCAACTTATTAATATAAATCATAATCTATATTTATGTAGAAGGGTTATAGTATCTATAATAATTCTTAAAAAGATATGTTTGGTCTTAATATTATAATGAATTATATCTAAATATTTTTTTTCCTAATATATTTCAAAAGGTGGTATAAAATTCTAGTATTATACCATTGGAGCTCGGTGACTTGCCTAAAGACATGTTATTAAGAAGACAAGTTAATTTTGTTAATATTAACAATATTTTCAATATATTTTGAATATGCTTGTCCAATCTCTTGATCAAAGAACTGACTATTTGATAATCTATTTTTATTATTGTACTTATATTGAGGTAAGATATAAATGATAGAAGTAATCTATATAAATATTTGATGTGGCATCTTGATTTGAATGCAATTGTCTAAATTAATTTTCTAATTCTATTATATTTGAAATTATAGATTATTCATAGTTAGCTTTAAAAAACTTCTATGAATATCTATCTTCAAATTGCTTCTACTTAAGTATGCTCTATAGCATTTTTTCCTAAATTTTCCTATTTTCTAATACCTTTAGATTGTTAATACAAGTTGCCATCACTTCTTATAACTTTGGCTGATTGAGATTATCCTATAACTTAGCTACGACCTCCAAAATTTCTTAGCAAAGTGTGGCTTTTTTTTTGTATCATTTTCTTACTTTTTAAATATAAAAGTCTCTATAAATCTTTAAAGAGTGCCTAAGTTTTTTCAAAAACAATAAATTGATGCGATTTGAGTAGATATATCAAATCTATTTTTCTGTTGTCAAGTCCTTAAAAAAATAGGAATTTATAATATATTACAAATATTGCTTAGGATTTGAGAGTAGTTGTACTTACTTCTATACTAATAGATGATTGGAATACATGGTGTCTCTACACATGTGATATTCTATGCTTATTCGTTGAATTCTAAATTGATAAAAATTATAGACCTTATATAAATAAGCCATGGTCCATGTATTATGTAAATACATCCATTGAATGTGTTTTTATTTAAGAATGTATAAAATTACTAACTAAGCAGAGAATGTAAGACACTATTCATAGACAAATACCTCCATTGGTAGCTTGATTTCATTGTCTTATATTTTGGTATACAACGGACACGTTGTCATCATGTAATACAACTATATGATGAAATTATAATCAAAATTGAATTTCTAATTAATATCTAATTATCTTAGTTTAATTATAATTTGAGGTATCTAAACATAGCTTTTATAAAAGCCTCTTAGGTTATTTTTTTATCTTAATAGTTAATAGGTTGAAGGTTGATTAGTAAATTTACCATCTAAGTTGTAGAGACTCTTCTATTACCTTAGAAAGACCATAAATTCATGAAATCATATTAGAAAAGATAAATAGTTAGTATAGTTGATACTAAGGTTAAGTTGAAAGTAGGGTTGGGCTAAAAAATCCTTGGGATAGGATAAATTGATACCCGGGGGTCGACCATTTGTAAGACAAGGTCGAAATCAGACCTCTAGCTACTAAAATGATGGCCTAGGGCAAAATAAAGATTCATTGGAAGATCGGAGGTTAGGATTTGAGAGCTAGTTTGAAGTTCATTCCAAAGATATAAGAATTATTTTGAAAGATTTTGGAGGATTAGGCAATTGTTCTTCAAAGTTAGGATTTATATCAGTGATTTGGATTTTATATAATATAATTAGGACTAGCAATTTTGACTAGTTCGTGTAATTTGCATGTCATCTATAGTTGAAAATATGATATTATTTGGATTATTGGGTGTGCTAAGTGTATAAAAAAATTTGTGAGAATCTAACAGTGTGGTTTAGAGATATCTAGTTTTTAGCACAAGAGGATTTCAGAAGGTGGCAGTTTGAGGTTGGGTAGGGTTTCTATGATATCTGAAGACCTATCAGTCGGATTAAGGTGAAAATTGGCATAGTATTGGAAGACTTAAAGATTAAGCTACATACCAATTTTGAAACAAAGTTAATGGTTGGAGAAGGAGAAATCATTGCTGGGATTTTTGCTTCACTTTTCAAGTTGGCAGCCGAGTAACATTGGTGCAATTTTTGGAGGTTTTTTCACAATCTATTATATTCTTCTTGCATGGGAGAAATCTATTAGGATTTTTTGGCTACTTGTGAAACATAGTCTCACTTTCCTTTGTTAAGTGCCTAGTCCATTCCTGAGCAAAATAATACATAATATGACATAAGTAGTGAACTCGATGTGAAAGCTTGGGGTGGATGATATTAGATTATATTTGTGGTTATTTAGAATTGATGGTAGAAGAAGGCAAGAAGGTTGAATTTGGACTTTTTGATGGAGCTTTGGATGGAGCTTCAAGTAGATCTTCAAGTACAACTTCAAGTGGAATCTCTACTAGTAAACAAGGTATGTACCTTGACTCAAACACTGCAAAAATGTTTCAAGCATTTACATTATTTATGCAACAGCAACAGGGCAATGGTTGCAAAGAGGCTTTGGCAACCAAAGCATTGCAAGCAATGGTTAACAAGATTGACCAATTTGATGGGAGGGATATTTCTAAATATTTAAGATATTATGTATAAGAAATGGAATTGAATCATGTTTCTGAGAAGGAGATGATTCAATTATTTCAGCATGCTACGGTACCAAAGATAAGAGAGCATATAAGGTTTATTATAGGGCAATTTAGAAGTTCATGGGAGGTATTTTCAAATGCATTGAAGGATGACTATTTTTTGGAGGATACTCATCGAGTTACTAAGAAATAATTCTTGGAATAGATTGAGCGACCTAACAAAAACTTACAAGCAAAAGAATTATTAAGAGAATTTGAAAGGAAATTTTGTCGATTATCAAAAATAGAAAAGTTAACATAGGCACCAAACAAGGTTGAATTGTTTCTTCAAGATGCTAATGAAGAATTACAAGAGAAGTTAGAGGTTCTTCTTGAAGATAAAAAAGAAGAAGAAGGATTGACAACTAAGTGGAGAGTTGTTGAAGACGCTATTGGATTACTTGCAAAAAAAGAAAGAAGAAAAGATAGGTTTAGTACTCAAAGAGTGGTATAAGTACCAAAGATCCCAATCCCTACTGCAAGATTAACTATGCCTATTGTCTAACCTCCAATAGTTACATCAAAGAAAGAAGATATGGGAGTTGGAGACATTGTACAAGGGATGCGAGATCTTCAAATCAAACTTGCAAGGCTTGAAGAAAAGACTTCTACAATAAGTTCAAATGCTACTTTTAAACAAGGATATGTGCAAAGATATATTTCGTGTGATGATGATTCTCATTCTCGAAAAGATTGTGGTGAATTTGATAAGATGGTTCAAGAAGGCATTGTTTATTGAAAAAATGAGAAGGTTGCATTGAAAGACATTGGTGATCTTCTCCAAACCAACTTTGGTAAAGGAGACATAAAAGCATTGGTTAAAGATTATTTAACAACACATGGAATTGCAGCAATAGAAGCTGCAAATTATAGAATTAGGATGGATAATGATGGCAGACAAAATTTTGTTGGAAATGTTCAACCAAGTGGACTTTGGTCTTTTGCTATTTCTACAATGCAAAAAGAGAAGATGCCACGGGAAGCTTTATTGAGAATTGCTGCAATAATTCATGGTGCTACGGATTGAAAGGATCTTATAGAAGCTTTGTCAGTACATGCATATATTGCTAAAAGCCAACCTGAAGCTTTAATGGAAGAAAAGAGGAGAGGAAATTTTGATCATTCAAGAGAAGAAAATTCTTCTAAAAGGCAAACTCCAGGAGATAAGGCTCGTACATCGGCTTCACAAGAATTGCCCATAAAGGATACTTCAACAATATTGGAAGAAAAAGAAAAGGAGATGAAAGATAAAGATAAATTGAAAACTTATAAACTACTCTCTAATATTGAAGCGGCAATAGATTTAAAGGGAATGCTTGAAGAACGTTGTCGAGGTAGAGAGAGTTTACCTCAAGAAAATGCTGGGCTTTTGGTTGTCACAAATTATTCAATCAAGCTTGAAAATAAAGGAAGCCCTAAGTTTATATATAATTTTCTTCTTTTGAGTAATTACACCAAATACACAATCCTCAAGTAACCCACAACTTCCAAAATATGACAAAATCTTCTAAAACTTTGTTTATTCTTATATGGAGATTTTTCCAAACTTCAATACCTCATATTTCCTAATCCGACCGTCCAAAAAAACTCAAATTTTACGTGAGGTACTGATGTATTCTTATTAACTTCTACAACAAATTTCAACTGCAAATTCGTTACAGATCTTGAGATATCTTGAAAACCCTAATAATCGCTTCAAATCCTTGTCTTTATACATCCGCGTACAAATTTCTTTATATCTCACAAAATATAAGCTCAAATGCCACAAAATTTGTATATATAGCTTCTTAACACAAAAATTTACATTCTCCAAAAGTTTGAGCCAAAAATTCATCCGAGTACTCAAGTTATGGCTCCAACCATTACTACAAACAAAACCGCTTACTTACTGCCTTTGATTTGGAAGCGCCGCCTTCAACTCCTTACAACTCCTTCATATGAACTCTGAAAGTAATAATTCTTTCATGAAAGATGTAGGCCTTGAAATCGCTGATCTAGTCGCATCTTCCGATCTTCAAAAGCTGCTGTAAAACTCCTCGTACTCTCAAAAGAGTAATAGTATATCTTAAATAAACACCTTAACTTCAAACGGCTATAACTTTTTCATCCTAACTCCAAATCCTCTAATTTTTGCACACAAATTGTACCCCAAACCCTAAAATTTACAACCTTAGCTTGTAATCTCCAAATGCCTTCGAAAGAGGAACCCTAATCCCTAATAAGGCCTCGGGCAGCCTCCTTGAAGCCCATTGGGCATGGTATTCGACCAATAGGGATGAAGTTCTCCATTCCTTGCCTTCATCCAACCATGCCTTGCTTTCATCCCTCCCAATTAGCCTCCTACTAGTTTAGATTTTCATCCTTAGGCTTCCACCTTCTCCCAAGGCTTCATACTAAACATTTATGTCTTATATATATTTTTTTAATGTCAAAATCAAAACAAGTAAAGAAACAAAGTAAAGTTTCTTATACCAACTCCTTTTAATTTAATCTACTAGCAACTCTAACACACATCTAGATTTATTAACATATAATATGTTCTAACTAATTTTTACATATTATAAGCATTTATTGTACAACAACATGTACTCAATGCTAAGGTTGAGTTTACATTGAAAGAAATTTTAGGAATTGCCAAGAAAGAATTCCATGATGTCATTATTGATTGTATTAAAGAAAAGAGGTAATTAATGGGAAAAACTAGATTAAATCATGCTATTGATACACACATATATGAAGGTGAAGAAGATGTATTTCATAATTGTTACAAACAATCAACAAGTGAAGGGAGGAGTCATAATCAAAGGGTACGTTTTGATGATCAAGGTAATAAAAAAAGAGAAATTTTAAGTCATTAGGCTTCAAAGCATTGGCCTAAAGTAACTACAAAGGCATTAGTGAAGATTGGAGATAGAGATGAATCCGTTGTTGCTTTAATTGACCATGGCTCAGAGATAAATCTTATGTCTAAAGATCTTTATATGAAGTAAAGGTGGCCAATTGACATGGAGCATGGGTGGATAATACGGACAGCTAAAAATATACATAGGGAGTTATGTGGTGCTTGCCAAATGTAAAAATTTGGATTGGTGATGTTGCAATAGAGCAAAATTTTTTTGTTCAAGATGCAACATCTTATCTTCTTATTTTGGGACAACCATATATTATTGCAACTGCAATGGAAACAAAGTTACTTGATGATGGTTCAGCTTATGCATGAATTCATAGTGAGGATGGAAAGACGGCACTATAGTTTTTGACTGTGCCTCCAAATTATGAGTGGAATTGAGACAAATTGAGAGAAAATCCATTGCCAAGTGTTGTTGAAGAATTTAAGGATTTTTTGGGGGTACTACTATAAAGCGAGATTATAGAAGTACAAAAAGAGAGATACTTTCGTAAGTTATAGGTACCTTTAATAGAGGATTTATTAGCACTTTTGAAAATAGAAGTATTATGTATAAGAAGATTGATGACTTAAAAAGAAAAGAAAGAAATGAATTAAATACTATTGAAAGAGAATTATATAAGTTAGGAATATTAGAAGATAATGAAAAGTTTAGTGGTATTTATGAAAAAAATAGATTGGATGATCCTTTGGAATTGATTGCGTCTATTTGATTAAGTAATGATGATAAAATTATACCAATTCATTCAAGAGAAGTTTATGATATAATTGAATCTTTTCAAGCACCGGAGGTTATAGTTGAGACAAAATATAAGATAGTAGATAAGAAAGTTAAACCGGTTGTCGAACCTTTGCCAGAAGATTCTAAAAAACAAATGAGAGAAGCATCAAGAGAAAGGAGCTTGAGAGATCCAATGAATATTGGTCACAAGTTCATTAAAGAGACTTTTGAAGAATTAAAGATTGGTTATGATGGTTCTTTATTACCAGAGAAAATTACCTGCTTTAAAGAAATGTTGACAAAATAAGGTAGATCATTTGCCTTTGAATCTTATGAAATTGGGTGTGTGAATCTAAATATTATAACATCTATGGTTATTTTCACTGTACCACATGTACTTTGGAATCTAAGGCCAATTCTAATATTAAGGGCACATTTACCAAGCTTGGTGGAATTATTAAAAGAAAAGATAAAGATGAAGATTGTGGAGCCCTCTTTTACACCATATTCTAGTCGATGGTTTATAGTGCATAAGAAAAATGGATCATTATATTTTATTCAAGATATGCAACCAGTGAATGCAATAACTATCAGGAATGTAGAAATCGGGCCTGTAGTAGATGAATTTGCTGAGGCATTTGCAGGAAGGACAATCTATTCAATGAGTGATTTGTATTTAGGCTATGACCAATTTCAACTTACAAAAGAAAGTAGAGATATGACAATAATGAGACCACTACTTGGATCAATTAGAATGTGTACTCTGCTTTAAGGCGCAACCAACTCAGTTGCACATATGATGAATAAGATAAATAAAGTATTGAGAGATTTTATTCTAGAGAAGACTATGCCTTTTCTAGATGATGTTCCTATTAAGGGGTGCAAAAAAGAAGAAAAAGATGAAACTTTAAATAAGAGGGGGTGTCGCAAGTATGTTGTAGATCATATACAAGATTGTAAAAAAATATTGATTCGGCTTGAAAAAGTTCATCTTACATTATCGAGTACAAAATCTACATTTGGACTACAAGAGGTTGTGATTGTTAGACATTTGTGTGGATTTTTTCAAAGAAAACTAGATCCAATTAAAGTTGATGCGATTGGAAGAATGAAAGAAGATTGTAGTTCTTTAATAGAGGTTCGTAGGTTTTTAGGTGTATGTGTATTTTATTGTATTTGGATTCGTCATTTTTGACACATAGCGGATCTATTATATGAACTATTACACAAGAGCTATCAATTTAAATAGAAAGAAAAGTAGTATAAAGATTGAAGAAATTATTGATATTGCCTCCAATGTTGAGAAAAATTGATTATAAGAGCAATAGATCAATGATTCTTACTATGGATATTAGTTCGATTGCCATTGGATGGACTGTAGGTCAGAATGACTCAAATGGACACAGATTTGCATTATAATTTTGAGCTAAGACTTTAAGTACTTGCCAACGTGCAAATTCACAGGTGAAAAGGGAACTATGGAGAATTGTTTCAGTTATGAAAGCTGAAAAGGATTATTTGATTGGAGCTATGGTGGTAATTGAAACAGATTGTTTGCCTTTACTTGGAATAATTACCAATTGTACAATACTAGATATTGCGATGTTGAAATGGATTGCTTATATCAAATCACTCAATCCAAAATTTAATCAAGTTGTGGGAAAAGGCAATCCAATAGCAGATATGTTATCTCGAGCAGTATATAAAAGAAAAGACGAGATGGTTGAAGATATTGATGATGTTGGAACAAAATTCTATTCAGTATCAAATCTTAATAAAGAAGACAAGATGTTTTTTGAAGAGCTTCATGAAGGAGAATTATTAGAAATTGGTCTTTATTTGAATACCTTGACTAAACAAGAAAATTGGTCAATAGAAAATTTAATCAAATAAGAAAGAAAGCTTATGGATTTTTCTTCAAGAAGGGTTTTTATAGAAGAAACCAAATAAAGGAATTGGAATGCCAAGACGAGTAGTAGGTACTAAAGAAAATCAATAAAAACTATTCAAAGAGTTTCATGGGAGTTTATGGGCAGGACATAAAGGAATTTGGGCTACTTTTGCTAAAATGAAGGAATATTATTGGTCAAAG
This sequence comes from Physcomitrium patens, assembly GCF_059467195.1. NCBI lineage: Eukaryota > Viridiplantae > Streptophyta > Bryopsida > Funariales > Funariaceae > Physcomitrium > Physcomitrium patens. The sequence continues at coordinate 3,210,391 of NC_143411.1, read as the reverse complement.
AATATGTATCAAGATGTAACTTTGTTTGTAGAGTCTTATGTAACTTGTCATATGTATTCAAATACACGACATCGAGATGGGTTGCATCCAACATATCCTTTGGCTATTCATTTTAAATGAGTTATAGATTTAGTTATTATGTTGATGGGACTATGACAAATAAAATATTTAATTTTGGCTCGTGAAGATTTATCAAACCAAGTTGAAGGCAAGGCACAAAGAACAAAGTCTATAGAGGAAATTTGTAGTTTTTTACTTGAGGAAGTTATTTGTCGCTATGGATGTGTGGGAAAGATCATTTCAGATCGAGGAGAATTGGATGCACATGAAGTTTGTGATTTTTTTAAGAGATATGGGATCAAATTATCATTGACTACTACTTATAATCCAGAGGGAAATGCAAAGAGTAACGTGGGCATCCACCAATTGTAAAAGCCTTAGTTAAAGCTTACAATGGAAGAGTGAGAGAATGGCCTCGACTTCTACCTTATGCATTATGGGCTGATCAAACAATACATAGTTTGTTGACAGGATATATACCAATGGAACTTATGACAGGTCAAAAACCAATTATGCCAATTGAAAAAAATGTGCCAACTTCGAGTATGCTACCATAGGAAGATGGGTTGACAAGAGAGGAATTGTTAGCCATTAGAATCCGGCAACTTGAACAAAGATCGGAAGATATGGAATTAGCATGAAAAAGGTTACAAAAGGCAAGGTTAGTAAATAAGACTCAATTTGATAAGCAACATCGATTGAGACCTAAAGCAATTGAAGAAGGTGATTGGATACTTGTTTATGATAGTAGTCTGGATAACCAACATAGTACTTTGCGGAAGTTTTTGAAACGTTGATTTAGACCATATGTGGTAGTAATGGTTCATGATAATGCCACATATTCATTAAGGGAGTTAGATGGTACGAGGTTGAAAATACCTATTGTTGAAAAGCGATTGAAGATTTTTAAAAGACAAGATAGAGAAATCAATATGGAGGATCATGCTGAAGATATTGGCATTTTTAAAGAAAATAATTATTTTGGAGAGGATGGTGAAAATAAAAATGAAGGATTTGATGAAGAAAATGAAGAGATGGTGTGATATCAATTATGACATATGATTCATTTGGTGCATGATGGAGGATGCGCACATTAAGATGGGATGGATATTATGATGTAATACGACTATATACTAAAATTATAATCAAAATTGAATTTCTAATTAATATCTAATTATCTTAGTTTAATTATAATTTGAGGTATCTAAACATAGCTTTTATAAAAGCCTCTTAGGTTATTTTTTTATCTTAATAGTTAATAGGTTGAAGGTTGATTAGTAAATTTACCATCTAAGTTGTAGAGACTCTTCTATTACCTTAGAAAGACCATAAATTCATGAAATCATATTAGAAAAGATAAATAGTTAGTATAGTTGATACTAAGGTTAAGTTGAAAGTAGGGTTGGGCTAAAAAATCCTTGGGATAGGATAAATTGATACCCGGGGGTCGACCATTTGTAAGACAAGGTCGAAATCAGACCTCTAGCTACTAAAATGATGGCCTAGGGCAAAATAAAGATTCATTGGAAGATCGGAGGTTAGGATTTGAGAGCTAGTTTGAAGTTCATTCCAAAGATATAAGAATTATTTTGAAAGATTTTGGAGGATTAGGCAATTGTTCTTCAAAGTTAGGATTTATATCAGTGATTTGGATTTTATATAATATAATTAGGACTAGCAATTTTGACTAGTTCGTGTAATTTGCATGTCATCTATAGTTGAAAATATGATATTATTTGGATTATTGGGTGTGCTAAGTGTATAAAAAAATTTGTGAGAATCTAACAGTGTGGTTTAGAGATATCTAGTTTTTAGCACAAGAGGATTTCAGAAGGTGGCAGTTTGAGGTTGGGTAGGGTTTCTATGATATCTGAAGACCTATCAGTCGGATTAAGGTGAAAATTGGTATGGTATTGGAAGACTTAAAGATTAAGCTACATACCAAATTTTGAAACAAAGTTAATAGTTGGAGGAGGAGAAATCATTGCTGGGATTTTTGCTTCACTTTTCAAGTTGGCAGCCGAGTAACATTGGTGCAATTTTTGGAGGTTTTTTCACAATCTATTATATTCTTCTCGCATGGGAGAAACCTATTAGGATTTTTTGGCTACTTATGAAATGTAATCTCACCTTCTTTAGCTAAGTGCATTGTGCATTCTTGAGCAAAACAACATGTAATACGACGTCTTATTCATAGAAGCTTGTACCAAGTTATGAGGTATACTTTAATGCAAGAAGTTTAGCTCTTTCAAGCTTGTATTATTATATGTATAATATATCAAGTATAAAAGTAGGATTCTGTAATTAATTATGAACTTAGAAAATCTTATAAGATACATTAAATACTTAAATATTTTAATAAAAGAGACTTATTTTTATATTAATGTAGATGGAAGAAAAAAAGATTCAATTTGTACTTAAATAATTTATAATATTATATAATGACCAATAATTTGGTGATGACAAAGACAAAATATTTAGTTATATTTCAAAGATGTCATTTATTTATTAAGTCGTGCAATGATTTGATTATTTAAACAATGTGGTTTAAATTAGCCTAAAAATTTATTCTCTAATCCATGATTGTGTAATCACTTATGAAATAGAGGAATAAGTTGAGAGAACCTATCTTGATTTGTCCTTGTGAAAGTCCAAGGTAGGAAAACGAATGAGTGAAGAATCACCTTTAAGTATATTTCTATTGCAAGTTGTACCATGCAAATTACATTTGTAATTACCATTATATTGTATATGCTGATATAAAAGTCTTTATTGAGATTTATATATGGACAATTTTTTGTTGATAATACTTCCTTATATGAAAGAATGGTGACTTCTTATCCAATAATAATTTTGCTCTTATGAATTCTTATTATATAACTTTTATTTGTTATTTTAATATAAGTAGTCTCTTTGTTTTTTTGTATGTTTGTAGATCAGTCCATCTATAAACCTCCATCCATCATTTCCTCAAGAGTATTTCCATGTCTTTTAGGTAGAAGATCTCTTAATGCTATTAAATTGGTATGGAACTAAATATTTTTTGATAAATATAATAAGGTTTTTTTTTCAAAGAAGATCTCTTATTTTGATTAATTTTGTTGTATCTCATATAAATTATGTGACATGTCTATTTTCCAATTTTATTCTCTTTTCTTAGTTTAAGTACATATTATCCCTAAGTAGAGCATGTGCCATGCATTGAAATGCACAATATTCTCTTTTTGTGCCATTCATTGTAAACTCTTAAGAATTCATTGATGATTAAAAATTCACTTATGTTGGACAAGAATTTACTTCTTTGCAACATCTCTTGATTTCTCCATTATGCTTTATTTAATTTTTTTGGTTTGTCAAAGAATAGAACAATATTTAAATAAGTTTCTCAATCCACATTATGTTAGTCGCATCCAAAATTGATTGAATTAGAAGAAATTATGAATAAGTCTATTGGATGAACTATATTAAATAAAGAATATCTTTAATTGGAATAGACTTATAGAAATATTAGTGAGGTAGAATTTGATTTTTTACTCTTTTGGATATTGTAATAATAAGAAGCATGGATTATTTTTGTTTTTTTTGAAATTCTGTAGGAACCATAGTAGGTGATTTTTTGACTCTTGATTCTTATAAAGCTAAATATTCTTTCATAAGATGTATTATTAATAGATGATAGCAGCATTTGATTGATAAATTATTGTAATTAATATTGATTAGAATCATATCTTTAATAAGAAGATTTACAATACCTAATATAAGATCAAATAATACTTCTATTTCAAAGACTATGCAAAAAAATTGATCTAAATTATGTAAGTTTCTTCTATGCTTATCCAAAATAAATTCCAAATTTTATGGCAAATCTTTTATATTATTCTAAAACTTATTTAGTATTAGTGTTAAACTTATCTATATTGGCATCTTTATCCCAAAAAATTTAATTAGATTGAATTTGAAAATCTAAGATTGAAATATATAAATGTCAAGAAATGTGAGACATATATATTAGTTGCTTTTGAATGGTAGCTTCTTCATTCTTAACTACTTGCAAGAAACTAATCTCAAGCTTTCAACATAATTTAAATTCTTTTCTAATTTTCTTTATCATGCTAGCCATCCACTCTTCTTAAGACATAGATAATCATTTGCTCCTTTCAAAATATGCTTTTACAACCTTTTTTTTTGAAAGTAATCCATTTCTTACTACATCTAGGTTTCATTTAAGGTTACACATATAATTCTCTTAGTTAGAAAAAAAAAACCTTTATTACTTCAAAATAAATTGTAAAGAAGGATCTCACTAAGATTGCTTATGTAGAATAAATATCTGTATGTTTTTCCATATATGCAGTTGCACCAATAATTTTTGGTTCTATTCTATCTTCGTTGGCCACATGTCTCTTTTTTTTTGATGCTATGGATAATATTGGTGAATGCTCCAACTTTGTCTTTAGAATTGTGGCATAAGTTGCGTTTGACATCATCTTTGCATACTCCTACATAAGAGATTCTTATTCTCCTTGTGTAGTCACTTATGATTAATGTACACTACTTATAATCATATTTTGTACTAAGTCTTTAATACTTCTAAAATCCTAATCTATCCCACCATATGTTGGAAATCTTTATGTGCCTTTATGCATAAGGAGAGGTTTCTAATGGATTGCAAAATATGCAAGGTGAATATAAATTGGATCTACGATAAAATCAAAGGCTTAATGTTTGAAAGCTACACTTGCTCATAGTGATTCTTGCATATTAAAAAGGAGCTTATCTGAGCTTCATCTTCATTGAAGAGATGTCTAAATGTATGATTTTAATCTTATGTTTTGTAGGACATCTATGATAAAAATAATCTTTGAAGCTACAATCATATTAAAGATTATTCAAGAGAACAACCTCAATTATTGGCATTATTCTAAAATCATGAATATAATTAAAAATTCAACTATTTTATTTATTTTTTTGCTCTCCAAAATTGATGTCAAGGAGTCATATCACATTATATTTCTTTTTTTTTCTATATATATGTGTAGTGACTTAAAAAAATATTTCAATGTTGATATAGTTTAGAAAGAATGATATATTATAGATGAATTATAGTGAATAATGATATGTGGTTTGTATATCAAATAAAATATTCCTTTACAGCTACCAAATGAACCTAGGTTGAAAAGAATTCATTAGATAATTCCAGAGCTATGATCAATCTAATTTGGAATAGTATTGAAATAGTTTTTTAAGTGTAGTGTTTAATTTTTGGATTCTATCAATTACTTGGCATTACAACATTCTATTGTCATCAAATTTACCATGATAATATTATTATTAATTTAATGACATCATTAATACTTATTAGGAGCTATAAAAGTACCATTCTTAATCACAATTCCTACCATGGATATATTTCAAATTACTACATTCTAGGACCTTCTAGAATATTTTGTAAATTTTTAGAACCTTTTAGATACTTACAGAATCTTCCACAAACTTTTAGAAAGTTCTAGAAGCCTCTTTAGACTTCTAAAAACTCCCATAGAAAGCACCATAGACTTTTGTAACCTTCATTATGGTATAAATAGGAGCCTTTAGAACCACTTTTGCTATAAACCTCATTCCTTATCTTTAAGCTTGACATATTTCTTTGAGAAATTTTTGTATCCTTGACAATTCTTTGAACAACTATGAAACCTATTCCTTGCTCTCTTCAAGACAACCTCACCTTTATTCTTCTTTATTTTTAAAAAACTTATGGCCAAATTACTTCTGAACTTAGCTACAATAAAGCTACTATCTCTAAGCTAGTAAAAAAGATCACTTTTAATAAAGAAAATCTTAAATTAGATAAATCAAACAAGCTCACTATAGTAGATGAAAGGGCAATCATTTGCCAAATCAATACCGGGAAGGCTGAAAATATTGTTGAGGTTGCTAAAAACCTTAACAATATTATTAGTAATCCTATGTCAACCCAAACCATTTGAAATGTTCTGAAGAAATAAAATATAAAAGCCGTGGTGAAGAAGAAAAAACCACTACTTTCTACCCACCATCAAAAATAACACTTGGATTTTGCTTTGAAGTACAAGGAATAAAATTGTGGAAGATTGGAAGAGGGTTATTTGGTCTAATGAAGTAAAAATCAATAGATTTAGATTAGATGGCAATAAGTAGGTATAGAAATAAAAGGATCAATTCTCACTTGATAAGAAAATCCAAGAAATAGTTAAGCATGGAGATGGAAATATAATCATATAGGATTATATGGTATGGAATGAAGTTGAAAGGATGGCAAAGATTGAAGGGAGGATGGATGCTAAGCAATTTGTGGAAATTCTTGAAAAAAACTTGCTTCTTAGCATTGAAGAATCTGATATTTCTAAGGAAGAGGTGATTTTTTAGCAAGATAACGATCTCAAGCCTAACTCAAAACTAGCATGGAAGTGATTTGATCATCATGGAATTAAATAAATAGGTTGGCTTGCTCAGTCTCTTCATCTTAATCCCATTGAACATCTTTGGGAGCACCTCAAATGTTAGTTCAACACTTGGAAGATAAAATCAAAGGAATTTTAGGAATTATAGAAAATAATTTCTGTGGAATAGAATAATATTGAAGAAGTTTTGTACCAAAAGTTAATAGAAAGTATGCCTTGGAGGTTGGAAGTAGTTATCAAGGCCAAAAGAGGTTCTACCAAGTAGTGATATGTAATTAGATACCATATTCAAAAAAAATGTTTCAATACCATTCCAAATTGGATTGATCATAGCTCTACAATTACTTGATGGATTCTTTTCAGCCCTGGCTCATTTGATAATTGTAAAACTATACTTTATTTACTATATAAACCATGTATCATTATTCAGTACAATTCATCTGTAATACACCATACTTTCCGAAATATATCAACATTGAAATAGTTTTTGAGTCACTGTATATATATACATTTATATTCCCCCTTTTTCTTTTGATGCACTTGTTTAGTGGATGAATGTGTATTTTCATCTTAAAGCTTGAATTTAAAAAAAAAAAAAAAATGAAGAAGATTTGCAAGATGTTTTTCTAAACTTTATAGAACATTTTATGAATATTTTTTTGTGAAGAATATATATACATATATTTATGAAGAAACATTATAACTTTATACTGAAACATGTTGGAGTCTTGAGCATGACTTTAACTGGAGCAGACAGGCTGAGAAGGGGTTAAAAGCTTCAAAGGCATCACTTTCCCTGAGAAATTCCAGAACTTTCTTCTCCTGCCTATTTTGTCATATCTCCAATAGAACTAACATGAGTTTTTTTTGTTTGTTTGTTTATTACTGTTTTGTTTTGTTTTGTTTTTTTTTTAATTAAGAAAATTATGGTCAAAGGATATTCATGCAAAACAGCAAGGCTCATGAATAGTACCTTAGAGACACAACCGGCTCCAATAGAACATAGTCTCAATAGTGGGATTGAATATCATCCCAAAGATAGTTTGAGGTGATGGTGGCTGAATATTACAAAAATGCTCTTTTAAGAACAAAAATAATATTGTGGTCTCAAGACAAGCTTAAGAATTCTAATTAAGAATTCTAATTGTTGCAAGCACGTTGCTTAATGAACTGCATAATAGTGAGTTGATTATGCATCTTCACTGCAAGTTAAGTAGTTTTGAAATTTAATGTTTTGTTAGATTGTGCAATTAGAATTTAGTTTGAAGGTAATTCACACAGTCTGAATTTCAGTCAGGATTCTTTGCAATAAGAGAGATGGTTGGACATTTTGAAATAACTTGTTTTATAAGCAAAAAGGACCCTCTACACAACCAATTTTATTTGTATATATTGATTCATTCAACAATAGATTCATTCAAAAGAATAGTAAATTAATCACAAGGAAAAAGCATTTTTTTTTTCATTTCTATTTAATTATGAAGAAAGAATTATGAGAATTCTATTACAATTGCACTAATGCATTTTTACAAGATTTTGTAAAAATTACAATCTTATAAAAATGCAGTAGGGATGTGGAGGACATGGATTCACTAACTCTAATAACAATGAAAGTATTATTAAGTGATTTTATAAGAATGGCTGTACTAGTAGTGATATTTCCAGGAAAAATTTTAGGTGAATGTTACAAAAATTATAAGTTGTTAGATTTATCTAATTTCATTTACTTTTAATATTAAATTCTAGTGAAGTTTGAAAACTATAGGTTCTAATAAATAAGTTGGTTGCAAAAAGAAAAAAAATGAAACATAGTATTACTGACAACAACTTTTTAATACAATGTGGTTTGTGCTTGAAGACCAATTTTATGATAAAACAAACTTCTAGACATCAGAAAAAACAAAGCTAAGTAAATTACTTATTCTCCCATATAAGATATTTAATTTTTAAAAAATGAACTTAAAAACTATATAAGCTAGAGAAAGACATATTTCTTATTAGAAGCAAAGATTAAATCAGTTATTTTGAATCAAACTACAAAATTTACACAACACATAATATATGAAGTATCTAAAATAGTTTAAACTTCTACAAAATCTTATTAGATACAAAGGCCAATTATATAAGCATCATGAGCTTCTTCTGCTAAGTAGCCAAAATTTGGACTAATTAGAAGAACCTAGAATTTTAGAGGCAATAAACTATAGAAGGAATATTGGAAAAAAAATCCTAGAAATTTCTTTAATATAGCAATAAAGCTTTAATTAGAAAAAATCAAATTTATTTAATAAAAAAAAGCTTTACTTCTCTTAAAAAGTATAACTTAAAAAGCCTTAAACAATTTAATGCTAATTACGTTTTTCAACACATCATACAAATTTTATGCTAAGTGTCTTTCAAATATAGCAAATATTTTGAATAGTAATAAAAAAGTTGGACCTAATTTCCTTTCTTCTACTAAAGTTAAGTTGGGAAATATTTTTTATACTCAAGAAGCATTAATTAAGCAATGAATTCTAAATAAATCTCAATTTTGTCAAAAATAATTTATTTTAAAGTTGTCACAAAAATCTTATAGATTTAAATTTTTAAAAAATTAGATAGTTATTTTATTTTATTTATATAAGTGATTATCTTTATATATTAAGACAATAAAAAAATTATAATATATCTATGTATGTATATATCTATGTATGTATATATATATATATATATATATATATATAAAGATTTATACTTAATAAAAAAATAGAACAAGGTTTATTATTATTTATAAATATTTCTTATATTTCAATCTTTTTTAATATAGAGGCTTATAAAAAATGATTAAAAATTAAAAATTAGACCAAATATTATTAATAAAGATAAATAAAATAATATACAAAAAATCTTATTTTAACCATTTTAAAAAAATAGACGATTTCAATTAAAGTGCTTGAGCTACTATGTAAATTTAGTTTGAATTTATTCTTAAAAATTAAATAGTCCAAATATTTAATTTAATAAGAACCTAAAGTATTTCCAATACTAAAATTTAAAAATAGATTTGAATAAACCCTGGCCAACAATAATAATCATTCATAGTTTTAAGAGGTTATTTTTGATCTGTTCTTCTAAATTTACAAAATTAGCCAATTTTTAGCAAATAGGTCAAAACATGAAGTAGACCAATGACATGCTGCAAAATCAATGTGGTTGGAAGGGCTATTATCTTAAATAATATCTTACTATATTCTATATTTTTTTAATTTTATATATAAATTTTTTTAGAAAAAAATATTAGAAAAAAAAATTATAATATATGCATTTTTATAAGACATTAGGAAAGCTATACATAAATTTAAAATAGTATCAAATATTTTTGCAAATTTTAGAAAAACTTACATTATAGACTTAAGTGCTTAAGAAATATAAAAAGAGGATTACTAAATCAATTCAACTCCAATATTTTAGATATTATATATCTTTGCAAAGATCCTTGTGGACTTTATTGCCATAGCATGAATTCAACTTTATCAATTTGGATGGTGAGCATTTTCAGTGAAACTAAATATAAAAGAATTAGTTTCCTCACAATTGAGAAGAATATATAGAATATTGGACGATGGGTCAATTTAGTAATTTTATATAAAAAAATTAATAAAAAGTGGTGGTTGGATTTTATTTTAGCTTTAATTTCCAATTAGAAGTAGAATGTAGAAACCAAAAAATGGCTTTTCAATGAAAAATATTATTAAAGATGGCCTATCACTTACACATGAATTTTTTAAGTTTTTTTAGATTAGATAAAATAAATAAATTAGTTATTTCATTAATGAAAAAAATACTAAGATTGAAGTAGATTTTAAAATATTTTATAGAATAATTAATATTTTTTATTTGAATCTTAATGTTTTTTATAATTTTTTATTAAAACTTAATACCATTTATTTTTAGAATTAGATGATTTTTTTATAAATTATGTACTTTCTTTGTATATTTCCAAATTAAAGAAAAACTACATGCCAATTTTAATCTCTATTAGAAAGACTTGTAGTTTGAACTAAGTGCTTCTAAATAAAATTACAAAATAAATAAATTAATTAAAATAATAAATGCATATTTTATCTAAATCAAAAAGAATAAGCCAAAAAATAATCATCAAAATTAGTATTTTAGTATAATATTTTATATTTCTTATATTTTTTAAAGTTATAAAGTTTAAAATTTAATGTTTTTTTGAGGTTCATGCTATCTATAATGTTATATATAACAAAACTTATAATTGACTTTTTTATATATCAAACAATTTTCTTTTTACTTATTCTTTATTGTTTTTATTAAAACTTGTTTAAAAAAAAAAAAAAAAACAACTTTCAAAAATCAACAAAGTATATTTAATTAAAAATTAGATAATAAATATAAATATACATACATATATATATATATATATATATATACATACATAATACTAGCAAGATATATCTAATGTATCTAATAGAAAAAGTTGTAACAAGAAAGCATTTACGATCCTATCACTCGACAACCAAGGTAGGTTTTGAGATACTTTGGCCTACCTACTATAATCCTACTGATTTTGGTTTAATTCATCGGTGAGTTTTGTAGAATCTTAAAGTTCTAACAACTTTTCATGTCTATTCTTAATACCCTTCTAATGATCCTTGATCTATTCTGTCTACAAAAGAAAATTTTGTAGCTATTGGATTGTTTTTCCATCTTCTTTCAAGTGATTTTTTATATCATGCAACCATACTTTGTTAAAGTGGTTTAAGTAAGTTCTCTACTCTATTGATCATTTCATTCCTCTTCAATCAATAAAAGAAATTTCAGATATATTAGATTGTTAACTAGACATCAGTTTTTTCTATGCAAAATATACTTAACTACATTCAATCCTATAAAAAATATACAAGACTCCATACATTATAATTTAGGGGAATGCTAAATAGATCCAGGATTTTACTAAATTAATCAACCCATTTCAACCATCATGAAAAAAATTCATAACTTCTAAATTTATTTCTTCACTACTAAATCCAAAATCAATGAAAACCAACCACATTCATCATGGTTACTATTTGTTCATCGAAGGTAAATCAACTTAATAAAAACTTGGGTCTATTTAACATTCCCCACAATTTAATATTGTTTGAGATTCACCACCTTAATCTGTATAAAATCTAGAATCTAACTTACACGTAAAATTGTCTTAAAGTAAAGTTAAGGGTAAATATCTCACACCTGACCCCATTCCCTCGACGAATGAATTTTATCAAATATGGATGGAACAGGGATGAAGCATGGATGATAGAATCCCAGAAGTCCCCCGCCGCCGCCGTCGCCCGAGTATTCTACCGTCCACAGAAGCTTGTTGCAGTCTTCAAACGGTTCTAATTTCAATTTCGATGCCGAGGAATCCATGAGCCCTAGTCTTAATGCGAGGAGGAAATCCGGTACACTCTGGCCACTCAGTGTTGCAGAATCCACTGTTCTTACAGCCTCTGAGAACGATTGGAGATCAGGGATAGTGTGTACATGGTTAAATGCTGCGAAAGGGTCGAAAGTGCTGCGCAGATGAGTTTGCTGATGATCGTAACTGCCATGGAAGAGTGACAGGTTATGTCTCTCGCACAGACAGGGCGATTGAAAGCTCTCAGGCGAATCTGGAATGAAGTGAAAGAGTGACGTGCTGTTGTGTGAGGGAGGGAGGAAACCCGTAGCCATGCCAGTCTCTTGCTTTTCGTCATCAGCGTCCGCGCCTGCGTCTGAAGGTCCTGGGTCAACGGACTATGGCAACTGTTTTGGGGCTCTGTTGAAGGCGTGCAAGCGGTCAAAGTCTGTCAGTTCGGGTGCAGTTCTCTCAGATGAACTTAAACGAAACCCTCGTTTTCGGACAGTCTCTGAAGATGAGTTCCAGAAGCTGTACAAAGTGGGGAAAACCATAGGTTCTGGAGGTGAACCCTCTTCTCAAAAATCTTCAATGTATTTCAAGATGTTGATGATCCGTAGTATAGTGTTCGCCGTTTCTGTTTATGAAACTGCCCCCACTTTAGGTCAAGGCAGCAAAAAAATAGTAAAAGTAAGAAATTGCACACAATGAAGATTTCGAACGTGGTATATCAAATAACTGTTTGCGAATAGTGGCATTGTAAAGAAACTACGTCGTCGAATTTACAGGGGTAGATATTGTTCACGTTGCTGTTGGCCTGCTTGATTCCAGGGTTTTCAATAGTACGGAATGGGAAACACATACCTACAGGAGAAGACGTCGCAGTGAAGGTTATTGATCGATCTAAGTATGTTCCGAACGATGGGAGTTTGGAAAGAGAGATTGTAGTGCTGGATAAGGTAACTTGCATTTCTACCTGGTTGCATGAGTTTTATAAGAATCCTAATTCGTTGGAAAAAACACGTACTGCGTGACCGACCATGATCCTTAGCTTTAATTTTGACGCTGTGGTTAGGTGCATCACCCATATTGCATCGATTTCAAAGAGTGCTTCTTCACGAGAAAGCACGTGTATGTGATCACGGAAGTGTATGTTTACAAGACCATCTCGCCCTTAGCGTCTGAAGCTTAAATGTGCAGTCGGGTTTCCATCATCTTGTTCACAATGAAAGTGCTTATGAATTATGCGGATCTTGAGGATAATAGCACCTCTGAGAGAAACTAATAGAAAGAAGGACAGTGTAACAGGAGGCGAACTTCTGGAGCGGGTGCTAAATAATGGTAAATTTTCTGAAAAGAAAGCTTGCCGAATCATGAAGCAGCTTCTCGAAGCAGTAGCCTATCTGCACTCGCAAGGCATAGTCCATCGAGATCTCAAAGTGAGTCGTCCTTTACTCGTCTTTCTACATCTGGACCAAAGTAATGCTGATGAGGTAAGAGTTGTCTTGGCATCGGCAGAGTATAATGATGAATGTGGAAATATGCAGAATGGTGACAAGAGTTGAGAGATGGAAGTTTGTCGTATGCAGCTCGAAAATATTCTCCTCAAGTCGCCTGACGAAGACTCACAGATTATAATTGCGGATTTCGGTCTACCTAAAATATTCGAAGGAGCATCCACTTTGACAACTATCTGCGGTTCACCCCAATATGTTGGTTGGTTCCACACGCCCATCCTGATGTCAAGTTCTTCACTGTTTTGCGAAGAGTTCATTTGAAACTATTTGGCTACAGATTGTATCATATTTTCTATTCCTTGATATTTTTCTATATTCTTTTAAGGGAGAAATAACCTCCGAGTAAGCTTATGCGGTCGTTAAATATTCAGCATTCCTGCTCGCGGAAATGAAGCAATAAGATTGTCGCATTCGTATTCCAGGCTTGCTGTGAACCTCGGTGGAGGATTGTGTCAGGTTCGAGAAATGAAATGTTTTGAATACACTGATACCTGTAACGGTCTTCTCTTCATTACATTTTACAGCTCCAGAGGTGTTGGAGGTTGGTCAGAAGCCATTATGTTATACTCCAGCCGCTGACCTATGGTACGATGTGCTCTGATTATGCATACAACCAAAGCTATCCTTCGATTTTTCTTCCTCCGTTACTGGAAGGCCTCCGCAAGTCATTTTTAAAACAAAGTAGCTCGCATCTTGGGTTAAGTGTCCAAAGCAGATTAGTCGAACTAGAAGATTTTTAAATTCATACACAATCCAATACATCATATGCAGGAGTTTGGGTGTGATCATGTACATACTTCTATCGGGGAACACTCCATTTGATGATACAAACGAGGCTGTATTATTTCAGAAAATCAAGAATGGGTTATTCAGTATGAAACAACCTGTGTGGGAAACCATTTCCTTGGAGGGTGAGTTATCTCTCCGTACGAGATTATTCAAAACTGCTAAAATTCTCGACCAACAAGTACTGCATCTGGGAAGCATCTGCACTGTACAACCCGTGTGGTTTAATTGAGGGGATTGGTATCCAAGCCCGCATAACTAATAACGGATTGGTAATGGACAGGCAAAGACTTGATGCGAAGACTTCTGATCATCGTGCCAGAGAAGAGATTAACAGCAAAGAAGGCATTACAGCATTCATGGTTCGAGGTCAGGACTCGAAGGACACTTTAAAATACCAGCTCATTATTCTCCTTGCGTAGTTTTCTTCTTCCGTTAATGGATGTAAGTACCGTATGAAAATTCCCTCTCTTTTGACAGGTGATGATCGACGAGCCAAAGCAGAACATTCCAGAAACACAGGGGATTAGTGATGATTCTCAGAAGAATATTGACTCGAATGAAGAGACCAAGAAGAAAGAAGTATTCACCACCGAGGGAGGAAATGTAATGATAAATAAGTCGAAGGAGAATCTTCAGGCAAGACACGAGACTTAAGGAATTGTCTCATCTCAAAAGCATTGGGTACCAGTCAAGAAATCGTTCCAGTTCAAGCACGGCTAGATATGGGTGAAACACCCATGTCGATTGACAAAGAGCGACAAGAAACGAGGAATGATAGGGAAGTTATCCTCAGAGACTGACTGCAGCAATAGAAAGGCGACGAGGAAGAGGTCAGTAGCATTACAGGATCAACTTAGGTGTTGTAAGAGCCTAGAATTAAATGCGGCAGAAGCTGAAAAGCTATCCACTGAAACATAAGGCAAAAACAAGTTGCATTGCAAAGATGCATCACCAGTCAGGATAAACAACCGTGAATGCGAAAAGGTATTTTCGTAATCAGTCCCGGAGTTATTGAAAATTTAGCACACACTCGTAATTAAGTTGCAGGCATCGTTCATGACTATTACTTCACACCTTAGCAGATCCGAGGATGTACTTATAAAATTTCTGAAGAAATAGACTCTAGTTTGGAAGGCATCGATCCATTATAATGGCAGATTTGTCAGCTCTCAAATATTCAGAACGCATGCCAAGTAATTGTACTGTTTTCTTCGCAATCGTTCCTCGAATGATGACAATACCCATTGGCTTGACCTTCCGAGCGATGTGTTCTTTGGCTTGACGTGGAAATTCACATCATCCCATTTCCTGGAGGTTGAATCGATAGAAGCCATTTTGACGATACTGAATCTGGAAACCTTTGTTCAGTGGCTTCATCAGCGTTATAATAACTCTACTTCTAAAATAAATTCCAAAGTGTGAGCCGTGCCCTTTGATCTCTTTAAACTTATGCTTTGCCCCTTGGAAATGGCAAATCTAGTCCTTTGCCCATCAAGCAAGTAAGGTTTCATGAAATTATGTAGTTGTTGATATTGTAATTTTTATAAACACAAATAATTAAATTTCGTCTTAATTTGACACAGTTGTAACAAATATCGGTTCAATATTTTTATGTGAAGACCATTATTTCACCATCTGACCATTAAGTGGAGGTAATCATTGGTGAAGTTGTAACACTGAGTACATCACTTAATGATTTGTCACACAGTTTATGACAGTTCATGATAACACATAATATCACATTTGTTATGACCTTTTAAAGGACAAAATTTTCTTCTAGCATATTAGAAAATTTCAAGACAAGCCATTTTTATTTTTATTTTGTTTGCTTTCCTTGTAAAGAGCACTTATTGTAGTCTAGGAAACTTTTCAAGATCAT
Organism: Physcomitrium patens; assembly: GCF_059467195.1. Lineage (NCBI taxonomy): Eukaryota > Viridiplantae > Streptophyta > Bryopsida > Funariales > Funariaceae > Physcomitrium > Physcomitrium patens. The sequence continues at coordinate 3,194,317 of NC_143411.1, read as the reverse complement.
ATCTTGTTTCAAATGATTATTCTATTTTCACATACTAATGGCTTACATGTCAATAGATTGTTTAGTTATTTTGTTTTAAATTGATCAATATTTAAATTCTACTAGTTGAACTTGTGTTGTTGTCTCAAAAATTGTGTTTTTAAAGAAGTATTTTTTTTGAAGATATGTTTATAAGCCAAAAAATATTTTTTACAATTTTTTTAGGAAACAAAGAAATAAAATATACAATGGAACTTTCAGCCACAAAGTGGGCTAGTTGAACCCATGCCATTGTCACAAATAATATGCAAAAAAATCAATTACTTTTGTTCAAGGAACTACTTCTTAAGGCATAACCATAAAAAAAACATAAAATTGTGTTAAGACATTTAAAGATGTACTAAAGTCAAATTTTGAAACTATAGATAAATAATTAAAAAATAAAGTATAAAAAAAATACTAATAACTAACTAATCAAAACTTTTGAAAAAATAATATTTAGTGTAGAATTTAAATTCTTATTTGGAAGAAAAAGAAATCTTAATAGAAGAGAAAGAAGTGCATTAAGAAAGTGCTATATAAAGTTGACCATAGAAAAAAACAACTTGTTGTAGATCCAAGCTAATGTGCTTCACCAATTGCCCTTAGAACTTGTTTATTATTATTGCAAATGCAAGATGTATTGAAAATTGTTTTATCTTCAAAATGAATGGAAGCTCTTTTGTTAAAAAAATTAATGTAATCTATTAAATGAATACCAAATTTTTAGTAAATTGGTCTTAAAGAATTCTTGCTTCAAGAATTTGATCTATTAGTTATGTAATTATCAATCAGGTTCTATTACAAAGTCTTTGGTGAAGGACAATATTTCTTAGTAGCATATTAAAAATCCAATCTTGAGACAAAGTCTTGATTTAGCCATTCTAGAGGGATTAAGCTACTTGATAAATTTGGATAGATGAATATTATTATTATCAATACCATCTTCAATAACAACTTCATTAGCACATAGATATTCTTAAATAAAAAAGATAGCCAAAATGTTTTTATTGATGTCCTCTAAATCATTATTTCATGCGAATAAAATGATTTTATTTCTTAAAAAGCCATCATTTGCTACACCATCTTTTGTAAGCCTTGGATAAACAACATCAATTAGTGACATTATTTATTCATCAACAATCATGTGATAATGAAGTATAATTCATTATTAGGCAATAAGCTTAGACCATTTTTAATCTAACAAGTGGTAAATAGAAATATTAATCAATCATAATTTAACCATAAAGAATACATATGATTCCAAAGAGTTGAATGTCAAAAAGATGCTACTACAATTTTTTCTTAAGTTGTTTTCACAATCACTAGCAATATTTGGCAAAAATCTCTACCAAAGACTACTATAGCTCTTCCAAATGAGCAATCAATATTCCAAATGTCTCTAAAAGAACAATCAATTGCCTTGAAAAAATGATGATGTTGCATTAGAAGTTCATTCTAAATAATAAGCAAATAAACTCAATATGGTTGGATTTCTTATTAATTAAATAAAAAGAATCTTTATTATAATCTAGTCAAATCTTAAAAGTAGAATTGACGGTCTTTCCTTTCTCAAATAGCAATGCGGCAATTCCAGATGATGCAACACATATAACAATCTTCTATAACAATCAAATTTTAGATGCCAAAGTATTGTAAACAAACGTCTTATTAATTCTTATAAGTCTATTTAGAAAAAAACATGTGCCTATATTCTTCTAATATGAAAGCTATAATATCATCATATACTTTCTTTTGTTCATGATTCAATTATAGAATATAGTGCTCCAAATTTGCTTCTAAGTGAAGAAGATAGAGATGATAGAAAAATCTTTTCTTGATAACCAAGCTAAATGTTTGTCAAACCAATGCAATGCATTATAATGAAGATACAAAACATTCATCTTGTCTAGATTAAGTATGACTTCAATCCTTGTTTGTACAAGTTATTCATAATTTTTCTTTTGTTACAGCTGCATCCTTTGGCAATTTTGATGATCAATATCATCTTATTCTTCTTCATCTCTTTGACAATCTCTTCAAAGTTGTTGACCGATTGCTCTTGAATCAATAGTAACATTTTCATTTACAATAGATACACCTTCTTTTTTGATCTTTCTTCTAATTTCTTAAACTTTGTTGGACAAGTGCTTTATAATAAATACTTTTTTCCTTGTTTGTAATTGTTTTAGTTTCTTTTTGTAGTCTTTCATGTTCTCTATGCTATGGTTGAGCAATTGCTCTTCAATTAATTTCATTTATTATTAAAGCCAGACCATTGATAATGACATGGATTCAACCAAATAAATGGTGCAAACTTGTACAAACTTATACCTCAATAAAATTCCAATAAAACTACATTGCTGAAGTATTTCAGCAACATCATATAGTACCTGAAAATTAAAAATGAGTTCATGTAGCTTAATTAATCAAATTACAATGCCACAACATTTTAACAAAAATAATGATCTTACATCTATATATCCCTATTAATCATGTTTAAACATGTTTTCACAACGACTTACTACAACAAAAAAAACTCAATTTTTAGAAAAAATCTTGTTTACACATATGATATTTTTCTAAAAAACATGTTTACGCATATAAAGTTGAACATAGAAAATTTTACATGAAAGCAAGAAATAAAATTCTTAAAATTAGGTTTTTATTTTAGAATTTTAAAAGTATTTTCAACCAAAATAAGAATTGATAAATTTGATACTTGATATATTTTATATTTTATATATAAATATATTTGATTGTATAATGATTAATATTTGATACTTAATATTTGACATTTGATATTTGATACTTGATATTTGATAATCAATACTTTGATACTTGATATTTGATACTTCATATTAATATTTGATTGTGTTACATCTATATTTGATAATTGGTACTTAATAATATTATATTTGATAATTGATGTTTGATAATATTATATTTGATATTTATAATTGGTATTTGATACTTCATATATTTGATACTTGATTCATTATTTATATATAATAATAATAATAATAATCCAAAACATCACAATTTCAGTCGAATTAGAGGCACTTTAACAAACTGAATTAACTCAGGCGTATTGCCACAAATCTGCCATTGAAATATTCATCAGGTGCTTAAAATTTCTAAGCATGGCATAAGAACGATCTTATAATCAGCTCATATAGCTCAATAGCATAATGACTCTAAGGCACACGTCTTGTAAGAACCTCACCTTGTACCTAGGATTGATCAAGTAAAATAAAAGTTCAACAAAACTCATACAAAATCAGGACTGAGATCAGCTGGAAAGGAAGTATTTGCCAAGACCTATTCCGGTGCACAAAAACAACATAACTCTACCAATTTGTTTTTATTCTGTTTTAAAAGTTTTTATTTTTCACTTTTTATTCTGCTAATAATGAAGCTGTTCCCTACATGATCAGCGGTCACAAACGTGAAGGCTTATTCTACTATAAATCATGCATTCAGACTCTCTTTCAGCCATCATTGACTACAAAATCAAAGGCACAAAAATCAACTTCTAACATATGTTTAAAAATAGCGGAAAAATATGTACTGAGAGGTGTATCAAAGTTGGGGAGGTTGACTATACATATATCGATTATGTACAACAACAAAACTTAATCACCTCTTGACGCCGATTGCCATATTAATTATGTTGCACTCATGTTAATTTGTGAACTCATGTTGATTTGAGGGGACTAAGCACTCTGGAGATTGACATAGCTGCCAGGACGTGATGAAGAGTGTTTGGTAAATCAAAAGATACTTCACAATAGGGATTAATGGAGCAAGTATCTTATATGCATCCAAGTATGTCTCGGTGGACCGGAGGTTGATAACCGTTGAGTCGAGCAAAATTTATGTTCGCATACGTCTACCCCTTCTTAGCGTCGGAGGACCCGGATAAAACACCGCAAAAGTCCATAGCATCACACATCTTTGAATGTCAAAAACAAAATCACAGATCGACTAAAATTCACAGATTGACAAAGTGAAAACATCGTGGTGACTACATCCTGCCGACCTCTGAAAATCCACTGTATCCGCAACACGCAACACGCAACACGCTTGAAAATCAACGCAACCGCAATAGTTATACATCCTTGGTAGTACACCGCAAAAGTCCAGATCAGCAAACATCTTTGAAAGTCAAAAACAAAATCATTTGAAGTACCGCAAGTTATTGTATCGCAAGTTATTATTTTATCAATTGAATAGCATGGAATTTTATCAAGGTACAATCAATCAAAAACACAGCGGAAAATACAAATCGCAAGTAATCGCAAGTGATCAAGGGAAATATTGTGCTAGGTTCCGAAGCTGACTTTGTACCAGGCTGAATGTGAACGCTCCAAGCTGGTAAGGCAAACAAAGTAACAATGTTTGTAATTGCAAGTATGGAATCAGTATGAAATCTACACATATTTAAACGTTTCACAGAGAGATGCATGCAGCGAACACATTGTTCATCACATTGATGTTCTGTGAACTCCAGCATTTCTCCGGTTGATGAAAACAAAGAATTTTGCATGCAGTCAATGAGATCGCCGTTTTGTCTCAGCTGTTTATCCCGTGTATTTGTCCCCCCTTAGCAATTTTATATGAGATTGTTCTGTTTCATCCATGATCTTGTTGATATAAGCTGTGTCATTTTCTCAGCAGCAGATTCGCCTAGGTGATCGAAGGACAAAAGCGCAGAATGCCAGATCAGCATCTGTGAGTTGTGCAGCTCTCACTGGAATGCCAGTCGCAGAGCTTCCTGAGAACCTTAAAACTGAGGGTAAATTGAGGACATGAATTCTAAAGGATCACTTAGAGGTAGTGGCTTGTCCTCACAAATCCAGATTCTAGATGATCAGTTGGAAAGTCAAAGAATTTGGTCTGACGCGGTGATTCATTTGCACACAAACGATTTGCACACAAACGATTTGCACCGCGTAGACAGTGACGTGGCCCAATTGAGCTTGACTTATTTGGGACACATGTTTAATGTTAACCTTGTATCGAATGTCGCTCGTTTCTCCATCAGGGGTCGATAACATTCCAGCAAATGATTAGAGATAACTCGAGTGGGAAATTAATACTGCATCACTTGAAAAGCTACACACGAAGAAACGAATCATGCAGAACAGACCTCTTGCGAATTGCGCTCTCCATGTGTGACATACTTCACAACAATATCGTGACTTATGGGTACGACTTGTAATTCAATTTAATTATGCCAACGGATTTTGCAGGATTAGGAATGAGTACCTGAAAGTGTCAGAAGTAGCTAGATTAGTAAGAATAACCCTGCTCTTTACACAGTACGTCATTCAAATTTCTGAAGCTCAAAGAAGTTTTTGCTGACAATTTTCGAAAAGCTTGAGACTGGCTTAACATCAACTTGATTGTCTCGTAAGTTGTGTTCTGGAAATGAATTGCAAAGTTCATTTTCAGAACAAAACTCAAAATCCTTAGAAGCTACGTATCATATTATATCACATCGACATTGAGCCAAACCTCTCAGTCGGTTAGAGATCAATTTACTAATATTAACATGACTATGCGTGTCGGTAATGAAATGTCAACAAACGTGTCACTCTTCATCAATACATTCCTCAATGTCCTGCCAGTCGCTAGTACGTAAGCTCCCACCTCTGCGGGTTGCTTCTTCAGCAGAGAGCCGCTTCTCATGTCTCAGACAAACTCCCTGCGAACATAACAAGCAATCAAGCGTCAATGCTAATGAGCTGCCATATTTGGGAGACAAGATATCAAATAATTTTCGGCTTCGCTTAAAAGAGAAAATCATCCCATTTTAGTAACTTACCTTAAGAATTCCGGACTCTTCGAACTCGCATCTAGAAACTATACATTGATCAGGATTTACAAGCCAGCCAGTTTCGACAAGAGTACCCCCAGAATCGGTTCTTGTCAACAAGGTCCACATATCTTTGGGAAGACAAAGGAAAAGGAAGGAATCGGCTAAAGTCCTTTCAAAAATTTCTTCGCCTGAAAAACTTAATCCACCGGTTTTACACATCTGCAATGACCAGCATCTCAATAATTAGTTTGCTACAAATCAAACCAAAAATAGAAATGCAGAATAATTGCTCAGAAGCGTCATTATGCACGGCTTCGAAACCATCAAAAACGAATCCCCACACGGTAACCAACATTGATTCAATGTACATATATAGCTACAAGCCTACAAAACTCCTAAAAACCTTGAAATCGATCAACATTCCACGGCTAATATTTCTTAACCTGTTGCTTGACTAGTTGATTTTGTAGACTGTTCGAAGAGTACAGCATTGCATGCCAAAATCCTGACAAGGAGGAGACGTGCAAAGGCTTTTCAGTCGCAAAACCTGCGGTACCAACCGCACAACCACCGAGCGATTCACCATTACGGAAAGGGCCTTCCCAAGCTTCACGGAACACCCTAATGTGCCTACGCATTCGTAGATGTTGGCAGACTCGAATTCGCGTCCGGCTCTGCTCGTGCACAAGGCATTGCTCCACTTCCAGGTCGTCACCCTCACGGATCACCTCCTTACCTGGGCCGTGTGAGCTTTCGTTTTCGACGCGGTTGCCACGCCATGTAATTGTGTACGACCCACTACCATGGTACGCAAGCATGGAAGCGTCTCGTTGTACATCACATTTCTCGACGCCATAGACAGTGACAGCATCTTCTTCACAGCCCACAGTAGGGACCAGCTTTATGTCCTTGTACGCAAAATGGCCTTTCTCAGGATGGGCCAGAGTCGAGCACTGCGTTTGCCAATCGTGAACCTCTCTACCCCAATCGTGAAAGGCATCAGGTACCACGTTACTTGGCAGCTGAAGAGGCTCCCCCATGAAATTGAACTCTGCCATGTACCCGTCCCATTCTCCACTCACATGGGCACCAAATTCCTCCCAATCCGCAGGTCCTGCGTAAACCCCAGACCTCCACCAGTCAACACCATGTTGCTCGTTCGAAACACAACAGCGCAGATACTGCTCCCAAAATAATCAACTCGGTGAATTGCTTCTCACAAATAAGCAACCTTCACCTGAAAAGAAGCAAAGCAATGCCACATTATTGTGAATCGAAGCCGAATTCTTGTCCCCAAATCCTCTTATCCAATCTTACCAATTTCCAAACCTAGTTCGTGATTCTCAAGGACACGTCTACAACATCAATTCCCAGTCCGAACCCTAAATTCATCCCCAGTGGCCACTTAATAGCAAAATCCTCGCAATCTCGTAACACGGAGAATCTCTCCTCGCGACAGAACGAAGCCGTGCAAATTACTCACACTGCGACTACACCTCTACACGATAGAACAAAAACCGACTGAAAGAATCAGAGAAGGGCACAGTACTTTGAAGCTTGTCCGCTACCACCGACCTGTCGCTGCGATCCCCGCCTGCCACGGGCACTACGAACCGTCTCCAGACATATCTCGGACTCCTCGCAATCGCAATCCTTCCGCGAACCTCGAGAGGAACTGGAGCTACGTCGTTTCGGGTGTCGATCCTCCATGCGCTGTGCCTAACATGGCACGCGGGCGACGCGGCGCGGGATGCGAAGGGTGGAAGCAAGCAGATGGGCATGGTGTTTTCCTACGCCCTGAACCCAAGGATTCGACTCTTGCGGCGATGAATTCAACTCCGGAAGCGTGGATCACAAACCGAGCAGCTCGTGACGCCGACTCCGAAGAATGTTCAGCGTCGCATCGTGAGTGTGTCGAAATCTGCGTCGTGGGGGGCCCGTCTACCGACGCCGAGGTTGACTTGTGGCATCCTGCTGTCTTTGGCGGTTTGAAATTTTAAGTTTAGGATTTAGTTCGGTGCAAAATGATGGAAAGATTGAGGTGTTGTTTGGTTTTCTCTTTTTTTTACACATTCACAACTATGTAATATAAAAGATTCCAAATAAAAACTATGGGAGCATTCAGAAAACTCTAGATAGTTTTTGAAAAAATATATATATATATATATATATATATATACAGAGAGAGAGAGAGAGAGAGAGAATATTGACAAATCTTTTAGATTATTCCAAAGATATTGAAAAGTCTATAAAAAAAAATATTAAAATTTATTAAAATTTGTTTAAAATTGTGGTTTGTGAAGTGCAACCAGGTTTAGGGTTTAGGGTTTTCAAAAGAATATTTTATATATCTTAAAATTTTTTTTAGAAGATTTAATAGAACTTAATTTCTATAATATAAATAAAGATAATAAGACAAGGGACATCTTAATTTTGCTAATATAATTTTTGAAACAATTTAAGTAAATAATAAATTATTTTCTATTTTTTAATATATATATATATATATATTAAAAACCACACACACACACATATATATATATATATATATATGTGTGTGTATGTGGTCTTGAAAAATTGTAGATTATTTGTTGAAAAAAACACCATTGTAGGATTTAGTTTTTAATATTAGTAGATCACCTATCTTTCAAAATATTTTAGTATTTTAAAAGAAGTAGATTAATCTTGTCTGAGTTGTTATTTTCAACTAAAATTTTCCTTTATATAAAGTCACCTTTAGTTCAGTATGAGAAATATACCTGAATGAATTTCCATGATTGTTTGACAACTTATCAATAATAATTAAAGAAATATAAAAAGTCTGATTTAGTCTTATTAGAGTACAAATCATTAAAGATTATTACAACAATTGTTTAAAAATTAAAAGTTATAAATATTCATATGTTGCTAATTAAAAATAAAAGATCCAAAGGCTATAATGTTGGATAGAATTGCTTACATAAAAACAAAATTTTAAAGATCCTTTTAGCAAGTAAAATTATTTTTATACTTGCATTCTTTTAAATATCTTAATTTTTTTTTTTCATATGAGATTTGATAGTATTTTTTTAATTAATACTTCATTGCCTTTGTTTGCATCTTGATTATAAAAAGCTTCATGACTTTTATATGATTTGAAGTTATTTTTATGCATTTATGACTACATCTAGACGAAGCAACTGAGAAAAATATCAAAAATAAAACTCTACTTTTTGCAACATGGTTCAAATATAGCTACTACCTACAATACAAAATCTCAAAAACTTATTTGGAATGTAGATTAGAACAATAAAAGTCTTATCAATTAATTTTAGTATAACTTGAAAGATAATATTAATGATCTATCATTGACAATGCCAGAAGTAGATTCATTGAATCAATCAATCACTCAAGCAACTTCATGCAATAATTGAGTGCTTAAATAGAGTCAATAGTTAAGATTTGTTTAGAAAGAAACAAATTAAGTATTGACAACAACTTCTAAGAGTTTAAAAATTTATTCATCAAAATCACAATCTATAAAAATTGATAAAATTCAATTAAGATGGTTAATTCTAAAAAAATAAAATAACCACTATTGTCAAGAATTATAGTTATATTGTAAAAAAATATGTTAAAAAATAAAAGATTGTTATATCAAATCATATTGATTCATATCATATACATACATTTAAACACTAGTAATTACTAAGATAAGAGGAGTTAGGTAGAAATAAGTAAAAATATAGAAATTTGATAATATCTTATAGAAAAGCTTTTAAGAAGTTGTAAAGATACCAATTTGACTTTACAAGTATTTGTAGGTCATCCATAGGTTAAAAACTTGGCCAACAAGTTGGTTACATGTTGCACTTGTTAATTTCTTATGATATAAGTTGGTTATGTGATGCACATGTTAGAAACAAGTTTTACAAGTTGGACACCTATCAAATGACTTATAGAATATTACTATATAGCTCCTTAATTAGATAGTATATATGGAGGTAAGAAAGATGCCTTCTTCGTTCTTGTCAATGTATTTTTTATTCTTAGAATTATTTCAATAATCTCTAGTCTTCTTATTTTTAAAACATGCTATAAGAAGATTTTCTCAAATGTCATAAAAGGTAAGGCTAAAACATCAAAGAGAAATATATATTAGTTTTGTCAACTCGTTTTGTTTCTTGACTCAAGTGAGATTGAATTGCCTGTATATTAGAGGTTTTTACTTCCTTCTATTCTAACATCTTTTCTCTCTCTCTCTCTCTCTCTCTCTCTCTCTCTCTCTCTCTCTCTCTCTCTCTCTCTCTCTCTCTTATTGTAGTATTCTATATTATTTGGATATACTAACTTTTAACTCCAAGGATTTATAATTTCACTTACTACTTTTTCTAGACTATATCCTTGCAAGTCTAAGTTCTAACATTAAGAAACTATATTATCAGTTACCTTCAATAAATGCGTTTGTTTTATTTTTGCTTTAATCAATGGAATAAATTTGAATTGTCTTAAATCCACCTTACTTAGGCTCTAGATTGTGGTAGCAAGTAGACTATTCTTTACTTACAATCTTTTTCTATCTTTGTCATTTTTTTTTTCTTTTTTATCTTAAACTTGTCTTTTTTTGCCTTGCTAGAGCCTCTTAGATAGACTTTATGGTAAAATATTAAGTAGACGTTGGAATATCTTTATTACTCCAAAAAAAACAAATATACATTTTTTTTTTATAAATAAAATTATATAAGTTATTTAAATTTGGCCTTAATACTTTAACAACAATATTACTTTAGGTTCCAACTTTTGAATTGCAATTAGAACTAATTTATAGTTTAAAGTCAAAGTTTTTGTTATAACATCAATAACTTTTTGAGATGTCATTGATAATATAATTAACTAAGGATATTTCATTAATTTTACTTCTTACTTATATGATACTTCACACCTCATCTGTCCTTCACTACATCAATTATTTGAAAATATATTAAAGCCTAATTATAATGGCTTTTTTACTTGTACCTATTTTCAAGTTGTATACTCATGTTATCTCTTTTTAACATACTACAACAAAGCTATTACACTATTTCAAGATTGCTACATATTAATAAGACATCAAACATAGTGGGAGACAAGGAGAATCATGTTCCTTGCATCCTCTTAAGAATTCCAATATTCATTGTAACTCAATTATTGAATGCCAATATTCTTTAAAATGATGTCCATTTCAACTCAATGTTGTTACTTTACTACTTCAAGGGAGTGAACATATAGTCACTTCTTTCATTTTTTTAAAAAATACAAGTCTATTTAATACTACATCAAGTTTGAACAAAAAAAATAAAATTGATTGATAAAAGAAGAATAATGAATAATTTTGGTTTCTTACAAGTATTACATGTGTAATAACTACTTAATTATACATCTATAAAATTCACATTATCAAAGTCTTCTATCTTAGTATTTATATTATTCTTTTGCATAAATATTACAAAACCTTATATTGCCAATCAAAGTCATTAACTATCACAATCTCCAACTTTGTGTCATCACTACTATAATTACTAATTAGAAGCTACACCAATTTTTGAACTACGACTAATCTATTATTTGTTATAATTTGTCTATCTTTTGCATATGTTATTTTTTTTTGATATTTTTAATTTTCATAGGCAACCCTTTGACTTCTATGCAAATTCTTTCATATAAAATATGCTTTGTATTAATGATTGACCAACTTAGACTTCCATGATTTTATTCTTAATCAAGTAGAGAGTCTTGGTTTTGATAGAAGTGAGACTTTTCATCCATAGAACTTTGTTGAGCCAACTCCATTGCATTTTATCATATCAAAAAATATTAAATTGTTGTCCAAAGGTGGTATAGATGTGTAAATTTATTTTTTTTGGTTTACTTCCAATACTATTATTTTGCTATTATTTTACATTTGAATTCTTTCCATGGTCCAATAATAATACATTATAGAGTCATTTTAGATGCTTTTGTGCTTACATCTCATTAAAACATGGAGTTGAGAGGAAGCTTTTTATTGCACCTTCTACCAAATTTTTAAGTTTTTTTATGTCTTAATTGTTTGATTTAAAAAATAGGCAATGATTTTGATTATTTGGCTAATCAAAGCAAGCTTCTTTTAATCTATGATTTGATTTCAATGTTATTTTTTGGAAATAAACTCCAAATAAATAATACAAAAAATACTAGATTCGTTGACTGAAATTGCTTCTGTGTTAGCTAGGATAATTTGGGCATTGGCTTAAAAATTGACATAATACAGTTCTTCTTTAGATTACTAGAATTCTTCTTTAAAGGCCTTCACTTATATTTTTAATACATTTATCTTTTTTGAACTCTCTATTGGTTTGATTAGAAACTTTAAAACTTAAGATAGATCTTTGAGGGTATTAATTAATATAGTCACCTTGATTAGTATTCCAAAAAATTTAAAATAGTTGCCTCGAAGGTAATCTAAATTTACTCAGATAATATCAAATAACTTAGTAGGGATAGTCCTTTGCAAGTTTAAATATATTTTATTTATTTACTTTTTAAATTTTGGCATGAAGATATATATATATATATATATATATATATATATATATATATATATATATATATATATATATATATATATTTTTAATTCATTTTAGAGATAATATTTTCCTATGCATGGATTTTATCTTAATAATATCATATAATTTTAAGTTAATATCTTTGTCTTTGTCATCTTATTAATTGGTGTCTTTTAGCTACAACATTATTTGTACTAGGATTCATTTATTTTTCTTTATAAAAATACATAGCTCCTTGATATGGTACAAATAACAAAAAAATAATAAAATGGAGAATTATTAAGTCTTATTTATATTAACTTGTAACTTATAGTATTAAATAAAGAAACAACTTTATTCAATTTGAATCTTGTGCTGTTATAGTGGCTATTATAAAAATTGCAGCCAAATTCTTATTAATTTGTTACAAATGGTCCAGATAAAAGATTATAATTAAAAATTTAAATATCTTCTTATATTTTTTGTCATACAATTTGCTAAATTTCTTTCATTTCTTTAGATTGTATTAGTTCGACAAAAAGATTGTGCCTATTTTTAATATTATATTTTTATTTTTTAGTATAAAATTACTCTCTTTGGTCTTTAATTGATATACTTGCATCATCAAAGAAAGATCCTACTTATAAGAATTTTTTCAAATTATATTCTCTATCTTAAGAAGTACCTCTTCTAAGATAAATTCTAAAACCATTTTTTTGTTATAAAACCATGAAGATAATTGATAGAGGTGTCTATACCATAATCTAATCAAATTTTGTTGTAATTATTAAAATAAAAGTAGAATAAGTTACCTTATAGAGGATATTAACTTAGGTAAGTTGCTAGTGGTCAAAGGTTTGACTCTTGGTATATGATAAGGGCATCCAATGGATGTAGAATGAAGTCATGGACTAAGAGTCAAAGTCAAAAGGATAAAGTATTAACAAGGGAATATCCAACGACTAGATATGAGTCATTAGTGTGTGTCATAGGATACCCTTAAGCCTTGTGAGATGCCAACAGGATCCTAGGACCACGTGTGTAAAAGTCAAAGAGCAGAAATTATTTTTTAGGGCAGCAACCACTACCTATAAGTAATGGGTATTGGAAATGAGAGATATCTTATTCCATACTCTCTTTGTCTGTAACCTTGTTGATGCTAAGTGTTGTGTCTTCAAAGTGCTTGTTCTTCAATAGGTTATGGACCCACTCACCTTTACTTGTGAGTTTTAAAGTATTTTGAAGTCTTTCTTGTTGTGAAGAATAGATCTTATGGTTGTTATTGAAGTTTGAGTTTGCTCTCTTCTAATCCTTCTTATGCATCTAGTTGTTGATGTAGTTTTTACTTTTACTTGTTGTTAAGTGCATTGATAGTCTTGGTTGTTGTTAGAATCTATATAATGATGTTTTAAAACTTTAGTATTGTATTTCTTTGCTAAGTTTTATCATTGGTGCTCTAACTTTGTGCTTTCATATACTTAACTTCATAAGAGATTCTCTTATTTGTTATAAGAAGTATTTTGTGTGGTTAGAAGCATTTTGTGAAAGAGAGGTGATTGAAGAGTGGCAAAGCTTATGGAAGAGGTTTAGATAGAGTATAAGACTTGTAAAAAGTCTTATATGTGAAGTTGAGAGTGATAGAAGAGTGAAATCACTTATATAATTACAAAGAGGGCATTCTGGGTTTCTAAGGCAACAATACCTTCTTGTTGATTTTGACAGTTCTATCTTCTCTTTTCTTGATTTTCTTTCACACATCCCTTCTTTAGATATGACTTCAAGTGAACGTGAGAGCTTGAGAGTGATTAAAAAGTTTAGAGGTGACAACTTTTACCATTGGAAGAAGAAAATGGAGCTTTTGTTGGCTTCATTGGACCTTTGGGACATTATTGATGAAAGTAAAGACCCTTTAAGTGACAATGCTGATATCAAGGTGAAGAAAGAGTACAAACGTTGTGAAAAGAAGGCTTTTGGGATGATTGCAACAAACCTTGATGATGCCAACTTTTCACATGTTATAGCTTGTAATAGACCAACAGAAGTATGGAAGACTCTTTGCAATATCTATGAGAGTAGAAACCTTGTCAACATCCTTTAGACAAGGAGGAAGTTCTTGATAGTAAAGATAGAAGAATGAGATGACCTCATGGCTCATGTTAACAAGGTAAAAGCACTTGCTAACCAACTAGCAATTGTTGACAAACCAGTTGATGATAAGGACATTGTTTTGACATTGCTTATGAATCTTTCCAAATCCTACAACTACCTCATTATGGCATTGGAGTCCATCAACATGAAAGAGTTTACCATGAATTATGTCACATCAAGACTTGCCCATGCAATGACCAAGAGGAAAAAAAAGAACTTGCAAGTGATGATTCGGCTCTATTTTCAAGACAAGGCAAAGATAGCTATTTTCACCAACGTGATAATTTAAAAATTAATATGAAAAATTACTATATTTGTGGAAAACTAAGTCATTTTGCTAGAAATTGCTACAAGGCAAAGAAAGGAGATAGGAAGAATGCAAACAATGCTAGTGATAGTTTTGGTGGAGATGAGTATACTTTCATGGCAAGGGAAGGAGCCTCTATGGCTGCTATTTCGAAGTGGATTATAGATTCAGGTGCTACTAAGCACATGACACCATATAAGTGTTCATTTGACACTTACGAAGAAATTTAAGCAAAAAAAGTGTGGTTGGGAGACAATGGCATGGTGCAAGCCATTGGAATTGGCTCCATTGTGGTGGAGATTGTTGTGAAGGACCAAATCAAGAAGATCACATTGAAAGAAGTCCTACATGTGCCAAATATGAAGAAGAACCTCTTTTCGGTGAGCAAACTTATATCACATTGTTGTAAGGTTCAATTTGATATGAATGGATGTTTTATCAAGACATTGGTTGGCCAATATGTTGCCAAAGGCCTTAGAGATGGAAATTTCTATTTCATCAATTGCAAGGTGAATGGAGTTGAAGTGGCAACATTTGCTGATTTTCCACAAGATCAAGACAAGTTTGGAATTTGGCATCAATGACTTAGTCATTTGAATGACAAATGCATGAACGAGCTCCAATCCATGGTAAGTGGCTTGAATCTTGGTCAATTCAGCCACAATGCCATGACACTTGCTTGTGAAGGATGTATACAAGGCAAACAACAAAGGGCTTCATTTCCAAGTGGAATTGCAATATGTGCAACTAAATTATTGGAGATTATATACTCTGATGTTTGTGGACCAATGAAGACACCATCAATTGGAAGAGCAAGGTACTTTGTCACATTCATAGATGATTTTTCAAGAAAGGTGTGGATTTACATCATTAAAGCTAAAAGTGAATGTTTTGCAAGTTTTAAGGAGTTTAAGGCTGTTGTAGAGAAACAATGTGAGTGTAAGATCAAAGTGCTCAGAATGGACAATGGAAGTGAATACATTTCAAAGCATTTTGATGAATTCATAAAGATTTAAGGTATTGCAAGACAAACCTCTACTCCTTACACTCCACAACAAAATGGAGTTGCTGAAAGAGTAAATCGGACCATTGTGGAGATGGTAAGGAGTATGATTCATACACAAAACCTTGGGCATGAATATTAGATAGAAGCTATGGTAAATGCGATGTACACAAGGAATAGGTGCCTCATAAGTGCACTTACATCAATGACTCAACAAGAAGCTTGGAGTGGGAAGAAACCTTACGTTTCACACATGAAGATTTTTGGATGCATTGCTTATGCAAAGGTACCAGATTATATGAGGTCCAAACTTAATGCAAAAGATACAAAATTTGTATTTGTTGGATATTTTAAAGGTACCAAAGCATATAGGCTAATGTGTTTAGAAACCAAGAAGATCATCAAAAGTCGTGATATAGAGTTTTTGGAGCATAAGAGTGTTTTTGAGAACTTGGAAGAGTGTTCAAGTGTGGACACATCTTTAAGTTGAGCAAAGAAAGAAGAAGAAGAAGATGATGATGACAATGAGGATTTAGGAAACAGAAGTCAAGATGAAGTGCCAAAGAAGTTAAATCATAGTGTGCCTTCAATTACTAGAACCAACAATGAAAACAATGAAGATATTGAAGGTGATGATGATGATGAAGAATATCAACCTTTGAATGAGAAAAGACAAGCATTGAGGAAGAAGAAGAATGGAATGCAAGAAGAAGGGTCTTCTTCAAATGAAAGGAGATATCCTTTGAGAGAAAAAAAACCACGTGGTGAATGGTGGAAGAACCACATCTTTCCTCAAGTAAGTAAAGAACATGCCAATGTTGCATTTTTTGCTGATCCATTGAGTTTATGTGATGTAATGAAGTCCACAGATGCGATGAAGTGGGAGAATGCTATGGAAGAAGAGTACAAATCATTCATAGACAATGGAATATGGGAATTGACTCAACTTCCATAAAATCGAGCTTCAATTGGTTGTAAGTGGGTGTTTAAAATAAAGAGGGATGCAATGGATAATGTTGTGAGGTATAAGGCAAGATTGGTTGTGAAAGACTACTCACAAGTTGATGGTGTCGATTTTAATGAGACATTTGCTCCTGTGGCCAAATATACTACCATTAGAACTATTGTCGCAATTGGGTCAGCAATGGACTTGGAGATGCATCAAATGGATGTGAAAACGGCTTTCTTGAATGGAAGTTTGGAAGAAGACATCTACATGGAGCAACCTCAAGGATTTGTTGAGGAAGGAAAACAACACCTTGTTTGTAAGTTGAAGAAATCCTTGTATGGACTAAAGCAATCACCAAGGGCATGGTACCAACACATTGATACATTCTTTGTGAGTGAAGGATTTGTAAGGAGTGAAGCTGATCATTCCTTATATGTGATGCAATCAAATAGGTTCATATTAATTTTCATCTTCTATATTTATGATTTGATCATCTTAACCAATATATTGAAGATGATGGATTGATTGAAGACAAAGTTAGAAAAGAAATATGAAATGAGTGATTTGAGAGAGCTCTACTATTGCTTAGGAGTGGAGTTTGTGAGAGATCGAGCTAAGAAGATTATTACATTGAGCCAAAAGAAGAACATTGAAGAAATATTAAAACGGTTCAATATGGAGGAGTGTAAGCCTATTGGAACACCATTGGAAGCAAACTTGAAGTTGATGAAGCTCACGGATAAAGAGTTTGCTGAAGTTGAAGGAAAAATATAAGGTGTCCCATACAAGGCAGCAGTGGGCTCACTTATGTATGCAATGGTTGGCACAAGGGTGGATCTTACATATGCGGTGAGTATTGTGAGTCAATACATGTCAAAGGCTGGACCAATCCATTGGGCAACCATCAAAAGGATCATGAGGTACTTAAAAGGCACTTTGAACTTCAAATTATGCCTTGGAAGTGATAACATTAGTTTGCATGGTTATTGTGATGCGGATTGGGCTGGAGATACAAATGATAGAAGGTCAATAACAAGGTATGTATTCTTTGTTGGAGTTGGAGCAATTTCATGGAATTACAAGAGACAACCAATAATTTTTCATGGACATACTCATGTAAGCTAGTAATTACATATATAAATAAGTAGAAGTAAGTAAAAGTAGATAAAAGTAAGTTAATTCTATAGTATTTGATATGGAAGCTTTTTAGAAGCTTCATTGATGCTGCTTTGACTTCATAGGTGTCTTTAATTGATTTTTTGGATTAGAAACGTGGTCAACAAGTTGGCCATGTGCCACACATATTGTTAGCTTGAAGACCAAGCTAACTATGTGGCCTACACGTAGAAAAACTTGCCTTGTAAATCAAGACAAGTATCCTACAAAGTCAACACATATTGGAGGTCCTATAGAACGTTGCCACATAGTCCCTAATTAGATAGTATATATAGAGACAAGAGTGAAGCCTTCTTCACTCTTATCAACTCCTTTCTTATTTCCAGTCTAGTTTCTAGAATCTTCATGTTTTGTAGTCTTTGGCAATAGCCATTCTAGTTTAATATATTATCACCTTTGAGTGATCTCTAAGTATTTTTGAGTGATACAAGAGTGTATTGAGATTATCTTTCTTTGGAGTTCATGTCTTTGATAGTTTGATAAGAGTGCTAATATATTGTTTCTGTCTTGTTTTAGAAGTGAGTGGATTACCACACTTCTATTATTGTATTTTGAAGGTTGCAGACTACTCACCTTTAAATAAAAAAATCTTATTTTATAACATTGATCTTTTTCTTAAAGAGAGTGGATTATCCCTCTTTGTGAAATTTATTTTAGAGGTTGCAGATTACCCTCCTCTTATTTAACTTTTGAATTCATTTGAGTTGTCTATAGAAGGAGAAATCATAGATGCTACACTTGATAGAAGTGAAAATAGATTTGAAACTATTGCAGATCTTCATGAGCTTGTCAACATTCTTAGGACCAAAATTTCACGCATTACTAACACAAACCATGGAAACACTATTCCTACTACTATGGAAGAAGTTCAGAATCTACACCTAGAAGTTGTGCAGTTGAAGGAAATAAATCGATTAGCCTCGCAACCAAATTCCAAGAATTTTGCTTTTACAAGATCGAGGGAGGCAAAGATTAATATGCTTGAAAACCTCTAGTGGAGAAGGCGTTTCTATTATGGCCCTTAAACGTCACTTCTATAGGTTCTGATTCATGAGTGACACTATCAGATAATAAATGTCGCCCATCTATGACCTCAACGTGAACAGGTTTGGATTTTTGTACTAAAGGGATCTTATGATGCTTCGTAAATTCTTCATCTAAGAAACAAGCAGATGCTTCTGAATCTAATAATGCTAAGATTCTCAGTTTCTAAGGGCCAATAAGCAAAAGGATTATAAAACAAAACGCAAGTTGAGCGGAAAGAAAGGAACCTAGTTGTTGTTGTGATATTTCACTGTCCAGCCGCACGGTTCCTATTGTAGCTGAACATCCTCGTTTTCCTGAATAAACGTACCCCTAGTCTTGACAATACGTCGATTTTGCTTCTTGGCATAGTTTCCAATTTTGTGGCCTTCTTCACTGCAATAGAAGCATAGACCTTCCTCCATATGCCATTTTTTTTCTTCTAGAGTAAGGGATTTGACACGTACCACATCAATTTACATGTCTTCTATATCTGAATGTGAATTCACGCTGCTTGCCGACATAGTTGAGGTGTGGTGAACCGTATGTTGTCTTGAACGTTGGTCTTGGCGACGTTGGAATAGGCCGTTATCGCACTTCACAGCTTGGCTAATAGCTTCGTTGAGCATTTGCGGATCAAGAAGAGTTAACAACAAATCCTTCACATCGTCCCTTAAATTCCAATAGAATTGACTCATCAACGCTTCTTCGTCCCAATTGATGTCGCATACTAATTATATAAAGTCCGATACATAGACTGATGTAGAGCGCATCCCTTGTCGTAGTAACCGGATCTTTGTTGTAGCCCATCGAACCTTGTCGTATTCACCAAATGCTTCAGCAAATGCCTCCAAAAAGGTTTCAAAGTTCTTTAGTATGGACGATCGTTTCTCAAACAAAGGAACAAACTATGATAGAGCTTGTCCTATAAGTAAGGTTCCAACAAGCCCAACACGTGACTCCTCCGTTGGATAGCGTTTGGGCTGTAAAATTGTTATCAACCTGATTTGGTTGACGAATCCTCGAAACTTGGAATGCGTACCATCGAACTTGTCCGGAAGGCTAATTCAAAGCTTGTTATGTTGTAGAACCAGTAGTGCTTGTCAAACCTGAGGCAAAGTTGCTTCTCCAAGTGCAGAAGTTTGAGGCTGGTGCAACCTAGATTGTGCCATCCCAGATGCTCCATCATTATGAAGCCTTGCCACGACTCCTTCAATCTCTACGGTTCTGTGCGATAACGTAGCGAGAGCATTCATGATAGCATCCAACTTGGACTCCAAACTTTTCGTCATACTAATGTCTTGGCCCCCGGCCATTCTAAGAGAAGGATAGAAATGACTCTACAAGAAGATAATATTAGTTTAGAGGAGGGTACTCCGCAACCTCTAAAATGCCTTAAGAGCTTCAAAAAAAGGGGTAATCCACTCTATCCAAGAAGAATAAGACTCCAATATTGTAACAAAAGAAGTATCAGTTTAGAGGAGGGTAATCCGCAACCTCTAAAATGCTAGTACACTTCCAAGTAGAGGGGTATTCCACACTCTAACAAAGAAGAAACTAGCTTTGATATCTGAGGTGAATGAAGTCTCGACAAACTGTCACGAATACAGAAATACAGACTCGAGATCTAACAAGAAGTTCAAGAAGAATTGGTAAGAACTAGATTAATCAGATGATTACAACACCAGAGAGGTGAGCTAGAGCTCCAAGAGATGTGTTGTCGAGACTGAAGAACTCTTCAACCTCGATTCCTATATATACTCCTATTTAGGAAGCTTCTCAAGCAACTTCTACTAACTAGGAAGCTTCTAGAAGGTTCCAGAGACTTGCTTCTAGAAGATTCTAGAAACTTATCTCTAGAAGGTTCTAAGGACTATGTCCCTAACAATATGCCGCCGAATTCCAAAGTCTTGCTTGTGATGTGGATTGGAATGATAAAGCCCTTATCAATCAATTTCGCTATGGATTAAAGGATAATGTCAAAGATTTCTTATTGACAATGCCAAAAATAGATTCTTTAGAATAATTCATTACTCAAGCTATTGCATGTGATAATCTATTATTTAAAAGACGTCAAGAACAAAGATATGGCTGGAGAAGAAGAAGTCAAATCATGGCAATACCTTCTAAGTTTTTGGAAACCTTTCCATCAAGGCCAGAGCCAATGCAAATTGATACAATACATTTTAAATCCCTCATGGAGCAAGAAAAGACTCGACGAGGTGAAGAGGGCTTATGTCTATATTGTAGAGAAGCTAAACACACTGCTCAACATTATCCAAAAAAGCAACGTAATTAAAAAATGAAGAGTACGATTACAAAAGAAGACAATGTGTTGAAAAACGAGTTCCTCCAACTACAATAGGGACCGTGCGACTGGAACCATGTGCAATACCTAGTCAAGGTCCTATTCTCTCCTAAGATCCCTCACCTTGTTTTACAATAAATGTACGTTTAGGACCCAAAAATCATAAAGTCTTTGCATTATTAGATTTAGGAGCCTCAGCTTGTTTCATAGACAAAGATTTTGCCAAAAAATAAGAAATATCGTTAGTCAAGAAAATAAAACTCATACATGTGGAAGTCATAGATGGTCGTTCGTTGTCTTTTGGTGATGTTATCTATGAGATTGTTCCTTTAGATGTAGTAATTAAAGATCATAATAGTGTAGCAATATTTAATGTGATACGATCTCTTTTGATTCCAGTCATTTTAGGACTATCCTGGTTAGAAAAATACAACCCTTAGATAGATTGGATTTTCCATAACTTTAATTTTCCTAGTAGTTTATTTCAAAATTCTATTAATCAAGAGAAAATACATAAGTCTAGTGCATCTAAGTCCTTACTAGTAGGGGCAAGAGCTTTTATGCATGCAGCCAAAGAGAGATCATCTTTTGCTATATATGCCACATTCATTTCAGATAGTGAAAAGATGTCAAGTGGTATTCTTAGTCAATATGAAGAATTCCAAGATGTTTTTGAAAAGAAGAATGCAGATATTCTTCCAGAACATCGACCTTATGATTATTCAATTGATCTTCAAGAAGGAGCTCAACCGCCATTTGGATCAATCTATAGCTTATTACAAAACGAATTAGTTGCACTAAAGAAATATATTGACGAGAACTTAGCTAAAAACTTCATACGACATTCAAAATCTCCAACAGGAGCACCCATCTTATTTGTGAAGAAAAAAAAGGATCTCTATGGATGTGTGTAGACTATCAGGGCCTTAACAAGATCACCATCAAAAACAGGTATCCTTTACCTTTGATTTCAGAACTTCTTGATCAACTCAATTAAGCAAAGATCTACAAAAAAATAG
The DNA here is from genome assembly GCF_059467195.1 of Physcomitrium patens. Classification (NCBI taxonomy): domain Eukaryota; kingdom Viridiplantae; phylum Streptophyta; class Bryopsida; order Funariales; family Funariaceae; genus Physcomitrium; species Physcomitrium patens. The sequence goes on along the minus strand of NC_143411.1, from coordinate 3,172,000 downwards.
ATCTACGAAGAGCATACAACTTGGTCTGCATCAAAGAAGGAGATGAATGGAAGAGTGCTTTTTGAACTAGGTATGGACATTTTGAATATAATGTCATGCCTTTTGGACTCACAAATGTACCAGCTGCTTTTCAATATCTTATGAATGATATTTTTTGTGAATTTTTAGATAATTTTATCATTTATTATTTAGACAAGATTCTAATCTACTCAAAGAATACAAAAGAACATGAACTCCATGTTCATCGTGTGTTACAAAAACTAAGAGATGCAAGATTATATGCTAAGTTAGAAAAGTATATATTCCACATTACTTAAATTGACTTTTTAGGATACATCATTTCCAACGAAGGCCTGATGATGGATCTCAAGAAGGTCCAGACTATTATAGATTGGAAGCTTCTAAGAATAGTATGAGATGTACAATGCTTTTTGGGCTTTGCAAATTATTATCAAATCTTCATCAAGAACTTTTTTCAAGTTACAGCTCCACTTACGCGTTTGACTTGTAAAGACAAATTTGAGTGGAGTAAAGAAATTGAAGTAGCGTTTGATGTTTTAAAGAAGAAATTTACTTCTGCACCAATCTTGTATTGTGTCAACTTCTCCAAGGTATTTTTTATGGAAAGAGATGCATCAGACTTTGCCTTGGGTGCCATTTTGTCACAAATGGGAGCAGATGACAAGCTCCATCTAGTAGCTTTTCATTCCAAGAAATTTTCAGTAGCCGAGATTAACTATGAAATCCACAATAAAGAGCTTCTTGTAATTGTGGATTCATTTCAAGAATGGCATCATTATCTAAAAGGCACCTCAAGTCTAATCATTGTGTATACGGATCATAAGAGCCTTGAGTATTTCATGTCAGCATGTATATTAAATCATCATCAAGCTCATTGGAGCATGTCTTTATCAAGATTTAAGTTCATCATCACTTATCGATCAGAAAAATAACAACGTTTATCCAATGCCTTGTCTAGACATTCTTATCTTGTACCAAAAGAAGGAGATGCAGCTTTTGAGCAACAAAGAATGGTTCTCTTGAAGCCGGAGCAATTTCATCTTCAAGCAATAAAATCAACATTGACTGTTGATTTAACTTTTTTCAAGCAAGTCTAGTTAAGTATGTCTTCAGACCTTCTTATTCACGATATCAAGAATAATTCTTTTAAATCTCATGATCCCTCTAAATTTGAGTTCAAGAACAACATACTCTATTTCAAAGGACGTCTATATGTTCAAGAAGAAGAAGCACGTTTATGTGTTCTTCAAACTCATCACGACTTTCGAACAGCAAGACATTTTAGATACAATAAGACTTTGGAGCTGATATGTAGGAATTTTTGGTGGCCTCAAATGTAGAAGGCAGTCAAAGATTTTGTACAATCATGTGATATTTGCTCAAGATCAAAAACTCCTCGTCATTGACCTTTTGGACTTCTTCAACCATTATCCATTCCAGAACAACCATGGTCTTCTATTTCTATAGACTTCATTACAGATCTTTCAAGCTCAAGTTCTTATGACTCTATATTTGTAATAGTAGATTGCTTCATCAAGATGGCACATTTTGTGCCATGTACAAAATCCATCACGGGTGAAGAAACAGCTAAGTTTTTTATTGATAATATCTATCGCTATCATAGATTACCAAAGGATATTATATCGGATAGGGAAACTCAGTTTGTATCAAGATTTTGAGAAACTTTTTTTAAGATTTTACAAGTGGATATAAAACTATCTTTGACTTTTCATCCTCAAACTAACGGACAAATAGAGCGCTTAAACCAAGTCTTGAAGCAATACTTAAGATGTACCATCAACTATCAACAAGATGATTGGACAACTCTTTTACCATTGGCAGAGTTTGCTTATAATAATACGGTGCATTCTTCTATGCAACAAACACCTTTTTTTGCCAATTATGGTTATCATCCATGACTTGACACATTTGATTTCTCAAAAGTTGATAATCCTGCGACAAAAGATATGTCAAATTGGTTGTCAGAGTTACATGCAACAGTAAAGGCGCAATTAAAAGAAGTTCAAGAATGACAAAAGATAAATGTGGATGTCTATCGAAAGGAACAACCACCATTCTACATGGGCAATAATGTATGGTTATTTCATTACAATATCAAGACCACTCATCCTTGTGAGAAGTTGGACTATCGAAGGCTTCAACCATTTTCTATTTCTGCACAAATCAATCCAGTTGCATATCATTTACATCTATCGGAGTCAATAAAAATCCATCCAGTATTCTACACATCTCTTCTTCACTCATACAAGATAATAGACATACCAAGAAGAAGATAAGCTCCACTTCCTCTTATAGAAGTCGACAATAATGAAGGGTTTGAAGTGAAAGAAGTCTTAGATTCAAGGCGGCGCCAAAATAAATTAAAATATCTTATCCATTGGCACAGATATGATATTAGTGAATGTACATGGGAGCCAGTAAAGAATCTTGTAAATGCATCAAAGGTGGTGGAGGCTTTTCATCGATGACATCTATCAAAACCAAGATAAAAATCTTCTTTACAAAAGAAACAAGATCTAGACAAGATAACATTCTACTTTCAATCCTTGTTTGTAGCTTCTTTGTAGTTGTGACGCTAAGGAGATAGAGAACCAACAACCAGCAAATTTGATTCAAGAGCCTTCATTTGCTGACCTGTCGGATGAGACATTATGATTGTTACAACCTTCAAGACGATGCAATTGAGATGAAGATCTTCAAGAACAACATATTCTTCCTCAAATAGATGGCAAGATATAATCCATTTAGTATCACGACCTTGGAAGGGACTTCTGATGTTTGGTGATTTTACTAGAGGTAGGAACAACTCGTGATGGTATTCCAAATATTTTCTTCGAAGGAAGTTGTGAAGGCCTCAACAATGACCAAATAACTGGGTGGTCTTCCCGCCCTGATATGGGACACTATTGATGGTTGAGAGGCCCTATCAATCATCTTCAAAGAGAGCAAAGATCAGACTATGTGGCAAAAATAATTCGTCACATCATAGATTTCTTCAACATATGATGACTGCTCCTCATGGAACTCATCCTTAGAAGGGAAGGTAATGTCATAGACATACTCATGTAAGCTAGTAATTACATATATAAATAAGTAGAAATAAGTAAAAATAGATAAAAATAAATTAATTCTATAATATTTAGTATGGAAGCTTTTTAGAAGCTTTATAGATGCTACTTTGACTTCATAGGTGACTTTAATTGACTTTTTGGATTAGAAACGTGGTCAACAAGTTGGACATGTGCCACGCATGTTATTAGCTTGAAGATCAAGCTAACTATATGGCCCACTCGTAGAAAAACTTGCCTTGTAAATCAAGGCAAGTGTCCTACAAAGTCAACACATATTGGAGGTCCTATAGAACGTCGCCATGTAGCCCCTAGTTAGATAGTATATATAGAGACAAGAGTGAAGGCTTCTTCACTCTTATCAACTCCTTTCTTATTTCTACTTTAGTTTCAAGAATCGTCATGTTTTGTAGTCTTTGGCAATAGCCATTCTAATTCAATATATTATCACCTTTGAGTGATCTCTAAGTATTTTTGAGTGACACAAGAGTGTATTGAGATTATCTTTCTTTAGAGTTCATGTCCTTGATACAATTGCGAGGTCAACAATAGAGGTAGAGTACATGGCAGCAAGCTATGGTGCAATGGAGGTAATATGGTTGAGACAACTTTTGGAGGACATTGGAGATGTGCAAATGAAAGCAACTCCAATGGAGTGTGATAATCAAGGATGTCTTGAATTTGTAAAGAATCCAAAGCATCATTCAAGGACTAAGCACATTGACATTCAACATCACTTTATAAGAGAGAAGATTGAAATGAGAGTGATTGATATGAAGTATTGTGCAATGGAGGAAATGCTTGCTGATTTGTTGACTAAGACATTAGTAAAAGATAGATACCACATGTTGACAAAGATATTAGGATTAAAATCCATTTGACTAATAGCAAAGTGAAAGTGTTAAAGTAAAAGTAGAATAACTTACCTTATAGAGGATATTAACTTAGATAAGTTGGTAGTGGTCAAAGGTTTGACTCTTGGTATATAGTAAGGGCATCCAATGGATATAGGACAAAGTCCTAGACCAAGAGTCAAAGTCAAAAGGATAAAGTATTAACAAGAGAATATTCAAAGACTAGATATGAGTCATTAGTGTGTGTTATAGGAAATCTTCGAGCCTCGTGACATGCCAAAAGGATCCTAGGACCATGTGTGTAAAAGTCAAAGAGTGGAAGTTGTCTTTTAGGACAACAACCACTACCTATAAGTAATGGGTATTAGAAGTGAGAGATATCTTATTCCATACTCTCTTTGTGTGCAACCTTGTTGATGTTAAGTATTGTGTCTTTAAAGTGCTTGTTCTTCAATAGTAATTTGGCATCCCAACATTATCTTCTCTATTAAGTGGATATTATTTGCACAACTTAAACTAAATTGCTAGCTTTATTACCTTATAATTTGTCCATTTTATCTTTATTTACTTTTATTACTTATTTAGCTATGTTCTACTAGTTATATTGTAGTTTTCATACAATAAGTTCTTATAACTAAGTATCTTATTAAGTTGTGTCTTTTGAGGGACTCCAATTCTTTCTTATTCTCAATTTAAGTAGGATTAGTACAATGGACCATCTTATTGGATGATTGTCTTCGATCATATGAAGAAATAAGTAGGATCAAAATTTTATTTTTTTTCTATTTTTTGTCTTAAAGAATTTGGATTTTTAAATTTAGTCACTTCTTGAGATGGTTGCATGTTTTTGATTTGATCTCCTAATATATCTAATAGGACCTTCTAATCAATATAAGCCATTTATTATAAATGAATCTTTAGTCATTTTATTATCTTAAAACCTATTTCAATATATCAATATGAAATGGATTCAAAATAGTTCCTTGATTTGGGCCAATTTTTTATTTCAACTTCTTATGGTCTTTATTATTTTTATGTAATTCCTACTTATCTTATTTATTTATTTTTATAAAATCTTATGTAATTTAGTTCTTTCAATTCTACCTAATCTAACCTACTTTGTCAAACTATCTTATACTTTTAAATTATATTACTAGCTATTCTACTCCTAGTATAAGAATCATATTTTTACACTTGTTTTTGGCAACAACTATTTTAATTTTAATATTATAACTATCTTTGAATGAATATTTTTTCTTTTCTAATAATATAAGAGTATATTAACTCTTTGGTTTTTTATAACTTATACTCTTAAAAATTCAAAGCATAAAATATAAAATTAAATATAAAAATATTAAAAAATAAAGATGTCTAGTTGTTATAAAGATCTTATAATTGAATTACTTAAAATGACAACCATCAAATATATAATTCAAGCTACCATCAAATATATATTTCGAGCTACCACCAAATCTTATACTTTATTTAAAATTTTTAATACTTTTTAATTATTCAAATTTCTTATTTTAAGCTCAATTAATTTTAGAAATAAATGCTTTAATATGTTTTATAAATAAAGCCTTTATACTTCAACAAAATTAATAGTTTCTAAGAAGATTTGACTAACTTAAGTAGAGGTTATTGATGAAAAAATATTCATATCTAAATTTATTATTAAAGATATCAAATTATTAAAGCAATGATAGATAATTAAGAATCAATTTTATTTTTAATATTATTTAATGTCTTTTAAATCAAGTGATAATTGGCTTTTTTTTATTTGAATAATGAAATCATAATATTAATTAGAAATTAAAAATTTTCATTTTAAGATTTGGTCTAAAAACCATCATACTATTTTAATCCTTATTTATTGAAAATAAGATAATTATACAAAGTTTAAAATAAAGAGACATATTTTTTTTATTTATGTACCATCAAATCCTTATTTAAATATAAGTTGCAATAGATTCCTATTTTAATGTAAAAAATATTATGATGTATTTGAAAAGAAGAATACTATTATATTATAAAATCACCAATTTTAGGATTTTACAATTGATCTTCAAAAATATAATCAACCACCATTTCGACCAATTTAATTTTTTTTGTTATAAAAGAATATATAAATGAAAGTTTTGCAAAGAACTTTATCCAACATTTAAATTTTTTTATAAGTGTATTAATATTATTTGTAAAAATAAAAAATAGATTTTTAAAAATAAATGTAGAATATTTTAGACTTAATAAATATATTTTTACATATTGTTTTATATTTTTTAATATTAAAACTTCTTGATTAATTAATTAAAGCTAAAATCTATTTTAAAATAAATCAATGAAGAGACTAAAATCTTGTATGCATAAAAAAGATAAAAATATTTTAAAATAAATATGACCATTTTGGAAATAATTTCATGTCTATTAGACTTAGAAATGCTAAAACTGTTTTCTAACATTTTATTAATAATATATTTTATAATTTTTTAAATATTTTTGATATATATGATTTGATTGCTTCATTAAAAAGCTTTAAAAGTAAAAAACTTGTAAATATTATATTTCTAGAATGCAATTAAATAAACTTCTAATCTTGCACTCTAATTTCTAAAAGAACATTCTATTTTCTTTAGGATCTTATTTCAACGTAGTCTTACAAATGATCTTTTCTCAAGTATCAATCTAACTATTTTTTTTTAAAATTTTTAAAAATCAATGTATGTATTTCTTATGGAATTTTTGTTGCATCATCTATTTTCTTATAACATCTATATATACATAATTTTTTTTTTACAATAAAGCTTTTATTTCTTTCCAATAATAAGATGCATACATAAAAAAAATCTTGGTAAAAAAATAAAATGAAAAGAAGAAAAACAACTAAGAATAGAAAAAACTCTCTTTTTTAATAATAATAAATAGCATCACCTATTGTGGGTGCAACCTTTGTAATTCCATTTTAAAATTATATCATCATCTATGGCAAAGTTAAGATTTTCTTAGCATCACATTATTATCTTAAATTCATCTAATTTATGTTTCAAATAGTAGATAATATCTTATAATCTTTAAAGAGATATCTCAAAATTCTATAAATAAATACTATTATGGTTTAATTCAATAACCTACAATCTTCTACTTAAAACTTTTAATAAGTCTTTTTTTACATAATAACTTTTTAATTATTTCTTTTTAATTTATTTTTACATACTATTGCTTTATAAACTATTCTATTTTAAATTTTTTTTACACCATCAAATAATCAACAAATACTTTTTCTTCAATTATTTTGTACTATATACAAATTTTTACCAATAATAATTTTAATCTTTTTAAAAAAAAATATCATATAGCTTATTCATTTCAATATCTAATATTTGGATTCTTATTTAATAAATTTTTTTATACTATAATTATGTCACGTAAACTTAAGTATTATCATTTATAATATTAAAAATATTAAACACATAAATTTTTTTTATAAAATCAAAGATGTTGTGAAATCATCAAAGCTATATAAATTATCTACTATATTAGATATAAGTAAAAGCTACTTTAATATGAATAAATATGGTTATGTAATTCATCACAAATTTCTTCCTATCTACAGCAATTATCTAAAAAACAAAAAGAGAATACTATTAATATCATGCCATGATCCTTACTAAAAGCTACCAAAGATTTGTTGAATGCAAGTTTACTAGGATACATGGCATACATAAGCTCTTCTTGCTACTCTATATTTTGTAATTATATCACAATTAAGGATTTTATTTTTGAAATTGTATGGTATTTTTACAATAAATATACTTATTTGTAAAATTTATCAAAATTATTAAGATGACAAAGCTTGATTTCTTTTGTTGATCACAAGAGATTATAAGAATTTTCCAACTTGAGTGAAATTTTTAATAAAAATAAATTAAAAGTGATTCAAATTTAAAATAAGAGATGAATGAATAAATACATTATTACAACAAATCACGTTATATTTTTAATTAAATATATATATTATATAATAGGTTAAAGAGAAGGAAAAAATATAAAAAATATAGATATAAGAGGCTTACAAATAAAAGTTGTAATTGCCTTATATAAGTTCATATGATATTAAATTATATAATATTTTATTAATTCTATTATAGAAAGATAAAATATTAATATAAATATCAAAGATTCTAAAGTAAAATAAAATTAAAATTAAAAAAAATGATAGAATTTGGAATATCTATACTTGTTTTAAAATATTAACATTTTTATAATGATTGAATCTATAATTTCTTTCTATCTCACTTTTTTTATTTTGCTTAATAGTAGTAAAAATTTAGACATTGTTTGTTAAAAAAATACAAAGCAAATCCATTTAAGTTCTATAAAGATATACACTCATCACATTATGAAATATTAATAGTCATCACTTAATCTTCCAAACTACTTCTTTACAAAATGTACAATGAGATATAATGACATTAAAGTCAATAAATGCTTAGTTCAATGACAAGATTCATTAGTTGTATCAACAAGGTTATAAGTTATGATATAGAATATGTCATCATCTTCATTTACTTATATGTGATGATTTATAAGAATTAGAGGATTGTAGATTCTTTGGAATAATACTTCTAGTATCAAGAATATAGATCTATACAAAATCTAAAAGAAAATATATTAATATGCCATTAAAGAAGAAATAAATAAATAAATTAATTAATTAATTAATTAAAATAAAAAAGAATTAAAATGGCTATTATCAAATATAATGAAATATGATAGTTTTGAATAAATTTTGGAATACAAGAGAAATATTGATAAGATTAAAGATAGCTTTAATCTTCTTTTTATATATATATATTAATTAAAAAGAAGGTCTTGAATAAGTTTTTTATAGACCTCAAAGCTTGTGGATTGAACTTCAAAGATTTAGGTTACCTCTCATTCAACTTTCTAGAAGCATTTAATAGCTTAGTGACATATTTGTAAAAATCTAAATATCAACTTTTACTTATGTCTCAAAATTGGAAGAGATACAAAAATTATTTGTTATAGTTAAACAATTACTCTCAAGTTCTTGAATTTCTTGGCAATATCAAAAAATTCCTTATTTGATTGTTTGGCAAGGAAGGACAATAATTTTGATCATGAAGTTCTCTTTAAACTAGCTACATTCTTTTGAAAGTTGTAAGGTAAAAATTTTGACTTTTAAAAGGAACTATAAAGGTCGTCAATATTCTTGTTCATAAATGTTTTGATTTTTCATGCATTTACAATCAATTCCAATAATAACTATCATTCTAAAAAAATAATAAATAAAAATATATTAAAAATTTAAGGTCCACAAATTCCCAAACTTAATGGCTTGTAATAATTCTACTTTGCCAAACAAACCAATGTAATACTACTACTACTAATAGTTAAATTGGATGCCAATAATAATAACTTTATCCTCCTAAATTTCTATTACTAAAAATATGTAGACTTGCTATATTTCTTTCTTCATGCAAACCATTTATTTTTTCTACTTAATCAACTTCTCAAAGTAATACAATTGATAAAAATATGCAATAAAGTCAACAATATAAGCAATATTAATAGCTATATATTTTTATTAAATACATAGAATGCTAACACACAAAGTAATGTAATGAAAAATAAGTTTAGTATTGGATGAAGAATTGAAGTAGATATGAAATCGTCTTTTTTATTACTTGTAGTTGTACTTTGAAAATATTGGTAGTTATTATTGTTGCAGGCAATAGTGCAAATAGAGTTTGAAAATTGATTTGCTACAAGCAAATGAGTCTAATGTTGGATTAAGAGTTGAGTTGTCTATTTTTTATTAGTTATAGTTGCTAATGTATTTATAAAATATTGATGTTTATTGAAGAGAGAAAAATTTAAAAATTTGATTCATTTCTTGATTTGTGCATGTCATCCTTGCGTAGGGCCATGCTAATCTTCTCTATATTATTCCAATTTTATCAGATGTCTCCAAAGAGACGACTATTAACTAACTACTATCACTCAATATAATTATTCTTGCAACTACCTCCAATCCATATGAGACAAAACACTCGCCTTCTATCTTTCTTTTTTGCAACTCTACACTACATCATCAACCATGCTTCTTTTTTTTAGAAAATATCAATTACTTCACACAAAATCAAAATACATCTTTATATACTTGTTTCTATGGAATTAACATCCTTTTAATAAAGAATCCATTTTGAGTAACTCATTGCTGCCATTGCAACCATTGTCACTTTGATACATGCACACATACATGACATCCACTTCAAACATTGATTAAAGAGTCTTACAACTATATATTGGAGGCATTATTTGCAACGATGCCACATAAATCGACTTTCCACATGCTTTGCATTTTGCATGGCTGCCATCACTTGTTCTATAAAAACATCATAGCCCAAGTTAGAAATAAGTATAGTCTTCTACAATATGGACATTTTTACTTCAAACAGGGAGTATATGTGATGTAGTAACAATGAAATCCTTAAAATTTGTGTATGTTGTAATTGAGTTGGATAGACTCCATTGTTTCAATTTTTACAAGGAGTTCTTTGCCTCCTCTTCCAATCCAACCTCACTAAACCAATCAATTAGGATTTATGTCAAAGCATCTTGCCTAGCAATTTATACTAGCATTGTCAAATTCCACTACCATCTTAGCAATGCTATTATGCTTGTTTGGTATACATTGGTATAAATGGAATCTATAGTTTGTAGTATTTTTTATTGATATTGTTTGGCTCACATTCTGAAGCATTTGAATCATGGACAATGCATTGGCATAGTCTTGTGCGACGTTGGATTCTTCAAGGATTGTAACTTATATTTTTATAGTCTCCTTTTAATCTGTATTATTAAATTTATTGAATACTTTGAAAACTTGAGTATTAAGGTCTATTGAATATCTACTTATAAAGTAGATGGAAGATTGACATACATTTTAATGGTGGCAAATTGATCTATATATCAATCTATAATTTTGCTCAAATTTGGAGTCTTGTAATTTTTTTTAGTTTGAGTCTAAATCAATTGCGGATTGGATTATGTATTTACAAAAAGAAGTAAAATACTTGAATCATATAAAAATAAATTATAAATTTTAATTATACTTTGGACTTACGTTTTTATTTCCACTTTTTTTTTGTTAAGTTGATAGAGACAAGTAATATAAGATGAGTATAAAATTTTATTAATAGTATAGGCTTGAATGGATTTAATAGCTCTATATTTTTTGATATGGCTCAAGCTATAAGCATACTGTAAATTATTGTAATATACTTGAGTCTATATATATTATTGTAAAATTATAAAAACTTTAAAAAAAATATTTTAAGATGTGAAAGATGATTGTTTAATATTCTTTTAAATAATAAAATTTAATTCAATATTACTTACATCAGTGTAATAATTTTTTGCTAAAATATTTATATATTCATTCTGACTACAAATAGAGTTGTTCTTTTAGATTAGAATATATTTTAAAATAAAAAATTTCTACCTATATATATATATATATATATATATATATATATATATAATATGTAGAAAATAAATAAATAAATAAAATATATCAAATATATTTCTTAGAATTATTAATATTTTATTTTATTTTATTTGTAATATATCTTGCAAAATATTAATAAGATAGATAAATTGAATAAACCTTTGATGACTTGATAAAACTTGGTGGTATAATAAATTTCAAAAATTTACTAAATAAAAAAAAATCCTAAATTAAATATTTAAATCAAATAATTACTCAATGGTTTGTTGGTACAAAATTAATATGTTTTAAAACCTCTGAAAGTACATTTTCAACTAAAATTGATGATGCAATATTTTATTCTTACTTTGCAATATATTTCTATAAAAAATCTTTAATTTGGATACACAACATCTTGTTAACACTTGAAGTAGGTAGAAAATGTAAAAAAATACTTCAAAGTATTAATTTTTCATCAATTTCACATCAAAACATAAAGAAAGATTCAATACATGGTCTGTTTTGTAGTGATATTATAATTTTCATAACAAAAATATTTAATAACTATATTTTATTTTACATCCATTAAATATAAAACCATAATTGTAAAAAATGTTCACATCAATACATCACACATACAACAATAAAATAAAACAATCTAAACATATTTTGAATACAAATTATGATTGTATGTGATACTTTTGTACAAGTGTGATGATGAATTGGTAATTAAACTACTAGATTTTAATAAAAATATGAAAGATTTAACTAAATAAAGTACTCAAAAGTATTTACAACTATGTCAATGTGCAATTCCTACTTCAAAAGCTCAAAGTTATGGATCCAAAATATGACCTTGCAAAGAAAGAAAGAAATCATTAAAAAAAACAAAATAAACATTCAAAAGAAATATGGAATTGATGTAACTTTAACAACACAAAACACATATCATTTACAACAAATACTATTTTCAGTAAGATAGAAGTGATAAATATTCTATTAGAAATATACACCACTAAAGAATACTTTTATTCTTTATACACCAAAATATAGACAAAATTCATACATATCACTGTTTCCAATCAAATATGTACACATCTTAAATTTACTACATAACTTCAATAATACATATAAAAAAGAAAGCTTAAGTCCCTACCATCATTATTTAATGAAATTAAGAGTCCTTACCCATATCAAACAATAACAAAGTATACATCTTTTAACAAAGAATACTACAAACCATGGATTCTATTTATACCAATGTATACCAAACAAGCATAATGGCATTGCTGAGATGGTAGTAGAATTTGACAATGCTAGTATAAATTGCTAGGCAAGATGCTTTGACATAAATCCTAATTGATTGGTTTAGTGAGGTTGGATTGGAAGAGGAGGCAAAGAACTCCTTGTAAAAATTGAAACAATGGAGTCTATCCAACTCAATTACAACATACACAAATTTTAAGGATTTCATTGTTACTACATCACATATACTCCCTGTTTGAAGTAAAAATGTCCATATTGTAGAAGACTATACTTATTTCTAACTTGGGCTATGATGTTTTTATAGAACAAGTGATGGCAGCCATGCAAAATGCAAAGCATGTGGAAAGTCGATTTATGTGGCATCGTTGCAAATAATGCCTCCAATATATAGTTGTAAGACTCTTTAATCAATGTTTGAAGTGGATGTCATGTATGTGTGCATGTATCAAAGTGACAATGGTTGCAGTGGCAGCAATGAGTTACTCAAAATGGATTCTTTATTAGAAGGATGTTAATTCCATGGAAATAAGTATATAAAGATGTATTTTGATTTTGTGTGAAGTAATTGATATTTTCTAAAAAAAAGAAGCATGGTTGATGATGTAGTGTAGAGTTGCAAAAAAGAAAGGTAGAAGGCGAGTGTTTTGTCTCATATGGATTAGAGGTAGTTGCAAGAATAATTATATTGAGTGATAGTAGTTAGTTAATAGTCGTCTCTTTGGAGACATCTGATAAAATTGGAACAATATAGAGAAGATTAGCATGGCCCTACGCAAGGATGACATGCACAAATCAAGAAATGAATCAAATTTTTAAATTTTTCTCTCTTCAATAAACATCAATATTTTATAAATACATTAGCAACTATAACTAATAAAAAATAGACAACTCAACTCTTAATCCAACATTAGACTCATTTGCTTGTAGCAAATCAATTTTCAAACTCTATTTGCACTATTGCCTGCAACAATAATAACTACCAATATTTTCAAAGTACAACTACAAGTAATAAAAAAGACGATTTCATATCTACTTTAATTCTTCATCCAATACTAAACTTATTTTTCATTACATTACTTTGTGTGTTAGCATTCTATGTATTTAATAAAAATATATAGCTATTAATATTGCTTATATTGTTGACTTTATTGCATATTTTTATCAATTGTATTACTTTGAGAAGTTGATTAAGTAGAAAAAATAAATGGTTTGCATGAAGAAAGAAATATAGCAAGTCTACATATTTTTAGTAATAGAAATTTAGGAGGATAAAGTTATTATTATTGGCATCCAATTTAACTATTAGTAGTAGTAGTATTACATTGGTTTGTTTGGCAAAGTAGAATTATTACAAGCCATTAAGTTTGGGAATTTGTGGACCTTAAATTTTTAATATATTTTTATTTATTATTTTTTTAGAATGATAGTTATTATTGGAATTGATTGTGAATCCAAAAAAAATCACAAAAATTATGAATAAGAATATTGAAAATTTATTAAATATTTTCATAACAATAAATTTTTAATTTTTTAATATGATTTTAATTTTTTTATCTTTTAGAAGTTAAAGCAAGACAATTAAGAAATCAAATGTATATTATTTATAAATTTTATATTTAAGAATCATATAAATATACAAAAAATATATATATGTATATTTTAACTTGAATCATATATTATTACTATTGTTGATGAACATATGTTTTTTAAGTTTTAAAAAATGAAATTTCTTAATTCACTTTGTACTTAAAGTTTTGGAATATAAGTGAATTAGAATGTTAATTGGTACATCAAAGATAATTTTTAAAGATTTTAAGCAAAGCTTTATATATACATATTTTATCTTAAAATAATATATCTTATTTCAAGTTTAATTTTAATTTAATTTAAATTTCAAACTTGTAAAAAATTAAAAATAGAAAAAAAAAATATATCATGTCAAAAAATAAGTATGCTTACAATCTATCATGAAAATAATTTAGATTTTTTTATTTAAACAATATTGGTTTTTTATTTTATTTTATTTAATAAGAATTATCAAGTTTTTAATTATTACTTGATAATTAAAAATAAATTTATTATATTTAGAAATTGGTATTAAAATTAGTCATTAAAGATGTATTAAAGTAAAATATATATATATATATATATATATATATATATATATATTAAAATTGAATCAATTATATTTAAATTTATTACTTATAACATAACATAAAGATATAATTTTTAAATTATATAATAAATTAAAGCTGAAAACATACCTTAAATTATTATGCATACACATAAGGCTTTTAATTACCTCATCAAAATTCCTTTTCTCTTCATTCAATATAAGTTCTATTCTTCTTTCCTCAATTTCTTGCTTAATTGCACGTTTAGGTCCCTTTTTTTTTCATCCTTGTCTTAGTATAAATTCCAATTGTCCTTTTTCTTTTCCTTGCTATAGTATAAGTTTCAATTTCCCTCCTTCTTTCTTTGACCTTGGCATGGATCTTGGTCTTATTCTTTCTTTTCCTTGCCTTGATGTAGGTCAAAGTAGAGAAAAAAAGATATTGAGACAACATTAGCACAAAGGAGAGAAGAAAGGAAATTGGAACTTGTGTCAAGATAAAGAAGAGATATGACCCATGTCAAAGTAAAGAATAAAAAGAAGGAGATGGAAACTTGTACTAGAATAAAAAATAAAAAAATAAAAAATAAAAATAGATGAATCAATTAGAAGCCTTAGATGTGTGTATAAACATACTAAATGTATGTATAGAAACTTAGAATTTGCTTGTAGGCTAAGCCTATATAATATATTATATAGATAAAAATTTATAAATAAAAATTGATATTTAATATTAGTATCTTTTTAAATTATTTATAATATTAATGTTATATATTCATACATATATAATAGTAATTATTATATGGATTTTTTATCAATTTTTACTTCAAATTTAAGTTGTGGCAAAAAAAGTAATTTTATCCTCCTATCTTCAAACCTTAACAATTATCAAGGATATAAATCTAAAAGAATTAAAGGATTAATATATTCTTGTGTTATTCAAAAAGAGTAGATAATTACTGAAAGATGGTATAATATTGAATTATAATGGCTATTACCAAAGATAAGAAAATTAGAGTTTCTTGAAATAAGAGTAAAAAAAAAAAAAAAAAAAAAAAAATACATTGACAAGAATGAAGGAGGCTTCATTCTTGCCTCTTTATATATTATCTAATTATGAGCTACATGATAATGTTCTATAGGATCTCCAACATATGTCCAACTTGTGACACACATGTCTTAAATTGCAAGGTAATTTTTTTATATATATACACCACATAGTTAACTTATACCACAAGCTAATAATACATGCTACATGTGTTTAACTTGTTGGCTAAGTTTTTAACCTATCAATAAACTATAAACATGTGTAAATTAAAATTCATATCTATAAAGCTTTTAAAAAGCTTTCTACAAGTTATTATCAAATTTATCTAATTTAATCTACTTCTACCTATTCATATCATTTGATTAATTATTAGAATAAATATATATGTATGTGACATTAGTGCCCTTTCTGAAGACAAGTTCTACAAAAAATAGTGATGACATGTTCATGAAGTTTAAGATCCAATGAATTTTATTTTTTATGTATTTTGATCTTTATTTTTTAAAAAATAATTGATATGACTTCTCATCTATGAATAATATTCCATTCAAGGACAAAAAGACCACCTTGATATTTGATCATTGTTGAGGTCTTTATAACTTCTTTCAAATAAAATATTTGTAATACCAATAAGAATCATTCTTACCTCGAATAAAATCACCAAACATTAAGAGTCTCTTCTAAGGTCATAATATCAAATACATTGTATCTTGTCTATTATTTAAAGAAAAATATTTTATTTTTGAAGATCTGCATTTTTATTAAGTCATTTTTAAGGTTGCCACAATTGCAATGTCTTATTCAATAAGTCAATAAATGATAGCTCTTGAGTTAAATTTTCTAGTTTTTGATTCTCCATCTCTTTTATGCCTTAAATACTTAAAAATTAAAAACAAAGATAGAAAGTAGAATTTTATCTTTTTTAGACCTTATGTCATTTGTAGCAAAAAAATTCTATTCTTTATCTTTATTTTGATAGATATTGTCAATGAAAAATATCAACTTTCTTAATTGTATTTATAAGATTCTTGGTTGGCTACTATGTGCATTTATTAATATCATATCTATTCCAATGAAGAAGATAATCCAACCTATTTTAGAATTGCCTTGAGTATAAGACATCTTTGACTTTATATTCTTGATTTTGGTCCAATTTTATACAAAAAAGTAGCATTTGTCTTCTTCATGATATATCTAGTGTCTTATATAGCTCAAGAAAAGATACTTGAAATATAGAATAGATCTTCATAGACTTCAATAGTTATAATTAATAAGAAAATAAATAAATTAATTTATTAATATGAAATGGTCTAAATCTATAATAATCTAACTTATTATAAGGAAAAACAATCTTGATGTTACAATAACATAATCATACATTATTGCCAACGTAGAATTAAGATTATTTTTTGCGATAGGCATCCATGTTGATCTTTTATCATTCTTGAACTTCATTTAATTATGTCTTTATTATTATATATAACTTGAATATACAATTTTATAAATCTTTTACTATATAATTTTTAATTTTTAAAAAGTTAAAAATATCAGTTCATGGATGATAACTATAATTGGTAAAATAAAGTTTTTATTAAGTAGATAAATAAACCATGCTATTATAAGAAAAATTTATCAATGGAAATAGAATTATTCAATCATATTCTTAGTAGTTTATAGTACACCTCAAATATTGCTCTACAACTTGATTCACCTACTCTATTATTATGTGATAACACAACTATACAATAAAAGATTAAAAAAAGATTATATTATAGAAGAGCTTAAATTAAAATATTTTTATAAATTATCTTTAAAATATAGTTAATAGATGAGGATGTAGTAAAAATTAATAAATGCTACTATTGCATTCTTAAAGAAGTAACTTCTATTTACTTTGTGGAGGCATAAGTGAGCCAAAACACAAATTAGATAAATAATTGATATAGGTATTTTTAAAAAGAGATAAAAAATAGGTTTTAGTAAAAATTAGCTCAAAATATGAAGAATTAATATCAACAGAGGATTAATTATGAATCAAAGTTGAGATAAAAATCCAAGGCACAAAATCATGCACCAACAATGACTTCTAGATTCTTTGATTGATTAACGAGTGGAATTTGAGAATAAACTTGTGAGAAGATATTTGAGAGTTTATTACAAATTTGAAGATTTTGTCAATTTGTAATTTTTTTTTATTAAATATATTTAAGTAATTTAATATTAATTAAATGATTAAATTGATGGTTATAAGATTTTTTTTGGATTATGATCTTAGATAATTGAAATTTAAGGTTTGTGATGATTTTTGCAATTTCACAAAATCTACCAATTTGATTAAAGGATAAATTAGTGAAAGTAATTTAGACTTAGAAATATACATATCAACAAATTTTTGAAATAATTTAATAGTTTAGCATAGAAAAAATACTATTGGAAGATCAATATTCAAGTTAGAGAAGAATGGCAGCTAATATCTAGGAGGTTTTGGGAGTTTTTTTTAATTTAGTAAATTTGATTATCTTCAAATTTTATGTACTTATTAATTTCTAATAAGTTAAAATATAAGTAAAATTTTAGTCAAGATCGTTGATTCAATTAATATTTATTGAAATTGTAAAACAACTATATGAATTGATTAAGATTCATTTAAGATTTTTTTTGGATTATTTAGTATTTTTTTAGGATCTGATTTAGGATTTAAAATTTAATTAGAATTGGTTTAAGATTTGATCAAGATATTATTAAAATTTCTTTAGGATTATTAGAATTTTATTAAAATTTGATTAAAATAGTATCAAGATTTAATTAGGATTTATTTAAGGTTTATTTAAGATTTATTTAAGATTCTAATTTTAGTATTATTTTGATACTCTTTATTATTTATTTAATATTTTATATTTTTATTATTTTTAAAATATTATTATTATTTTTTTAAATATTTAATTTTTATTTCTTAAATATTTCTTTTTAGAAAATAATATATCCTTTTTATGCTTTTTTTGTAATATCTTTCAAAAAAATTAAATTGATTAAAATTTGATTAAGATTATTAAGGATTATTTAAATTTTAATCAATATTCTTTTAGTCTTAGTAAGATCTTGTTATTGCATATTCTATTTACCTTCCACAATTAGGTGCTTGATACATTTTAAAGCAAGAATATACGTTAAGTGACATTGCTTGTCCATCAATTTGAGGATGAAAAGTCAAAGATACTTTTATATCTATCTTTAGAATCTTAAAAAGAATTTTTTTAAATCTTAATATATATTGAGTCTCCTTATGTGATATAATATCTCTTGACAATCCATAAAAGTGATAAATGTTGTCAAGAAAAAACTTGGATATTTCTTTAGCCATAATAGATTGTGTACAAGGTACAAAATATGCCATCTTGGTTAAATGATATACTACTACAAATATAAAGTCACAAAATCTTGAGGCTGGAAGATTTTTTGTTGTATTATGTGTTGTTTTGCTCAGGAATGCACTAGGCACTTAGCTATGGAAGGTGAGATTATATTGGACAAGTAGTCAAGAAATCCTAATAGATTTCATCCACGTGAGAAAAATATAATCTGAATTTCAATTCAAAAGTTCTTAAGACACTCTTCTTAGTAGTCTTAACTATACATAAATCCCAATTATATTTTTAATTTCATATTTAAGGAATTTAGATTTTTTCTTGTAAATCCCAATCCTAATCAGTGAGCTTAAACAAGTTGTAACATCCAATCCGACTATCCACTTGATGTGGAATTTTGCACACAATTTTCAATGCAAGTCTTCTAAATGCTTAAGAATTTTTAGCCCAATCAAACTTACAAATTGTGAGAAAACTTCCAAAAATTGCACCAATGTCACTTAGCTGCCAACTTGAAAAGTGATGCAAAAATCCCAGCAATGATTTCTCCTTCTCCAACTGTTAACTTTGTCTCAAAATTTATGTATAGCTTGATCATTAAGTCTTCCAAAACCATGCCAATTTTTACCTCAATCCGACTAATAGATCTTTAGATATCATAGAAACCCTATCCAACCTCAAACTGCTACCTTCTGAAACCCTCTTGTGCTAAAAACTAGATATCTCTAAACCACGCTGTTATATTATCACAAAATTTTGTATACACTTAGCACACCCAATAATCCAAATAATATCAAATTTTCAACTGTAGATGTCATGCCAATTGCACGAACTAGCCAAAATTACTAGTCCTAATTATATTATATAAAACCCAAATCACTGATACAAATCCTAACTTTGAACAACAATTTCTAACTCCTCCAAAATCTTTTAAAACAATTCTTATGTCTCTAAAATGAATTTCAAGCTAATTCTCAAATCCTAACCTCCAATCTTCCAATGAAATCCTATTTTGCGCTAGGCTGTTATTTTAGTGGCTAAAGGTCTGATTTCGACCTTGTCTCATAAACAGTCGACCCTTGGATATCAATCTATTCTATCCTAAGGATTGTTTAGCCCAACCCTACTCTGAACTTAACCCTAGTACCAACTATACTAATTATTTGCCTCTTCTAATATGATTTCATCAATTTATGGTCTTTCTAAGGTAGTAGAAGAGTCTCTACAATGTAGAAGGTAAAATTACTAACTAACCTTCAATCTACTAATTATTAAGATAAAAAATTAACCTAAGAGGCTTTTATAAAAGCCATGTTTAGATACCTCAAATTATAATTAAACTAAGATAATTAGATATTAATTATAAATTCAATTTTGATTATAATTTCACTATATAGTCGTATTGTATCACAACACCGTAATAAAATCCATAGTAACAAAAAATCATGGTTATTCTAAAATAGATTATGGCTGAAAAAATATATAAAGTCAATGAAAAGTTTTTAATCTTGAAAAAATGTCACATGAATATACAAAATTATTAAATGCCTTCAACATTTAGAGCCACCAAAAATCTCTAAAAATTACTTTCAAAGTCTTATTCTATCTAAAATATCTTGTTGCTAGGAAGTTGTAGCAAGTATGAAGAATATATAATTATGCATCATCTTTCAAAATACATA
Source organism: Physcomitrium patens (assembly GCF_059467195.1). Taxonomy (NCBI): domain Eukaryota; kingdom Viridiplantae; phylum Streptophyta; class Bryopsida; order Funariales; family Funariaceae; genus Physcomitrium; species Physcomitrium patens. Next base: position 3,151,052 of record NC_143411.1, on the reverse strand, counting down.
AGAAATTCTTGAAGTAAAATAGATTATTCTTAAATTCAAACTTAAAAGTATTATAAGACTTAAATGAATTATTTTTAATATTATAAATAAGAAGATCAAAAGACATATTCAATAAAAAAATTTTAAAAAAGGTTGAATCCATGGTCAATGTTGATTTCATTGTTTAATGATGAAATTGCTTTGCTTTCAAGAAAATCATTTTTAATTGATTAAAATCTAATTCATCTTCTTTTGATATAAGATAAAAACATCTAAAAAAGATATTTGACAAACCTTGTAACTTTTTGATCAATAAGTGATCTTGAAATCAAATCTTGATAGAACATATTCCAATGGACTTGAAAAAAATTCACAAAATGTGTAATGACATGAAATACACAAAATTCTTGTGATTCTTATATGTGATGATTGGATTAGAAGCCTCTTCTAGATAATGGTCCTATTCTTGAAATAAATCCATAATTGCAAGAAGTTCTTTATTGTGGATCTTATAATTGAACTTAACTATTAAAATTTTTTTGGAATGAAAAGCTACTAGGTGGAATTTTTTATATATGCTTCTATTTATAATAATATAATATTTAAAGTAAAATTTGATGTATCTATTTTTTATAAAGAATGCTTTAGAAAAGTTGATGCAATACAAGTTGGTGTAAAAATAAATATTATCTTTAAAGCTTCAAACAATATTTTAGTTTCTTAACTCTACTTAAATTTGTCTTTATAAATCAAACATGTAAATAGAGTTGTAATTTGAAAAAAAATCTTAATAAAGATACAATAATAATTGATAAATTTTAAAAAATATTTAACACCTTTTACTATTTTTGAAATATTTCAAACTATAATAGATTGAATCTTCTTAAGGTCTATTCTAATGCCATCATTTGAAATAATATATTCTAAAAAATCAACTTGAATAGTATAAAATACATACTTTTTTATCTTAGCATATAATCTTATATCTTTAAGTTTTTATAAGATACAATAAATATAAAATTTATATTCTTTTATATTTTTAGATTAGATTAAAATATTATATAGATAATAAATAATAAAATCATGAAAAAATTCATAAAAAAGATCATTTATTAGATATTGAAAAAACAACTGATCTGTTCATGAATCTCAAAGGCATAATATTATATTCAAAATATCTATATTTGATTCAAAATATAGTCTTCTATTCATCTCTTTCTTTGATACAAACTAAATTATATGCTTTTTGTATAGATCTTTTTTTAACTGATATAATCAAAAAGTCATGAAATCAAAAATAAAAAATATTAATTTTTGATGGTGATCTTAATGAGTCTTTGTTAGTTTACATATATCTTCAAAGATCTATCTTTCTTCTTCACAAATAAGATAGGAGCTTTTATTAAAGATTTAAAATAGTAAATAAAATTCTTAACCAAATTTTTATCAATGTATTCTTTGAATGCAATCAACTTATTCTACAATAAGCTATAAATTAGTCCAAATGATAGTTGAGCTTCTACTTTAAGATCAATAGAACAATCATATGAACAATACTTTGGAAGAATATCCATATTTTTTATTTTTAAAAATATCTTGATAATCTTGGTGTTGATTCAAAATACCATTTAAAGTCTTTTTATCATTAAAAATACATGTAGTATATATAATAAAAGTTGATCTTTCTTTTATAGCATGTATAAAAGCTCTAGCACCTATCAATAAAGCTTTAGTTATATTTGATTTATAGATTTCTTTTTGACTATCAAAATTTTGGATTAAACTACAAAAAGAATTAAAGTTATAAGAAACTCAATTTATTTTAAGATTATACTTTTTTAGCTATAATAATCTTAAAATAATTAGGTTAGAGAGAGATATAATGATATTAAATATTTCTAAGCTATTATGGTCTATAATTATTATATTTAAGGAAATAATTTTATAGATAATATCTATAAAAGATAACAAATAACTATCTATGAATTTTACTTGTATGAATTTATTCTTCATAATTAAGGATATTTTTTATTTTTTAACAAAGTCTTTGTCTATAAAATAAGTTGTGGCTCTAAAATCTAACAAAGTAAAGACTTTGAAATTTTTTGTTCCTAAATAAACTTCTATTGTAAAAAAGGATAAAAGATCTCAAGAGAGAATAGAACCTTTATAGAATATTATATAAGATTCTAGCCACATGATCTCTATTGTAGTTAAAATTTTGTTTTTGTCAATACATCATCTTTTTAAGCAACTACGCTCTTCAATTTGTAATTAAGCTGTTTCTTTGAACAATGTTAATTGTTTTCCAAAGTATAAGCATAAATCTTCTTAATGATGTCAAGACTTTTTTTCCTCACTAAGAGATTTAAAATATATTATTTCAATTTATATAAATTTTGGTCTTAATGAATAAGCTTTTAAAAATATAAAAGTTATTGCCATGACTTGACTTGTACTTCTCCAACCAATCTTTGTGATTAATAGATTTCAAAGAGTCAATTGTTGCATGCAATGGCTTGAGCAATAAATTGCTGTAATAAATTTATTCTTGAAGTTGTCAACAATGAACCTTTGATATTAACTTTTAATTTATATTGATATTAATTAATAAAGGCTTTGTTATTCTTATCTATATCGCAAGTAAGATTTTGGAATTTAAATTTATATGTAGTAGTTGTACGTGATTTTTGTTATAAAGATAGAAGTTTAGTCTTTGCTATCTTTTTTTAATTACTTTCTCTAAATGTGATTGTAAAGACTTTAAATAATGAATTTAGATCATATAGATTTTTTAAATTATTTTTTTATTAAAGGTATAAATTAAGATAAAGTATTTTTAAATAAAAGTATTCTTATAAGTTGTACTTGAATAAATTCATTAAGATATTGAAAAAGATGCAATCTTAGATAGAGCTTTATTTGTTGTAGGAATCCTTGAAACTTTGATCATATTCCATCAAACTTCTTTTCATAATAATTCTTGCCTCTTTTATATTTTTAGTGGTAAAAATTCTTAGATTTAATTGTGAATTTAATCTACTTGCTTCTCTCAATTATACAATTTCTTGGCATAGACTTTAAAATTTATTGTTGAATTTTTTTATATGCATAGAAATAATATTTCTAGGATTCACATTGAAAATATGTGAGATTTCTATCCAAAGAGTGTTGATAAGCTTGTGAAGATTCATGATAGTTACAAATCTATTTTCACTTCCAATGAGAGTAGCATCCATAAATTTCCTTTCTATAAACAATTCAAGCAAATATATAAGTCAAAATTAGAGGAAGGTAATCTATAAATTTTAATATTAAATAAAAATTTCTACAAAAAAGAATACTCTATTTTCTTTGTTAGAAAATTAAAAGTTAGTTCAAAATTAGATAATCTGCAACCATCAAAATATAACAATAGAAGTAAGATAATCCACTCACTTCTAAAAACAAAACAAGAACAATAAGTTAACACTTTTATCAAACTATTAAAGATATAAATTTCAAAGAATAAAAAGATTGATATATTTTTTGTCACTAAAAAAGATTAAATAATCACTCAAAGATGATATAATATTAAATTAAAATGACTATTGTCAAAGATAGGAAGACTAAAAATTCTTAAAATAAGACTAAAAGCTAAAAAGGTGTTGATAAGAGTGAAGAAGAATTCATTCTATCTTCAGTATATATTAACTAACTAGGAGTTATATTGTTGTGTTATAACATGACTATATGGTCAAAGATAATAATATGGATCTTATTATAGAAGAGCCAAGTTAAAAAATAAAGTAAAAAAAATATGAATAAAAGATAGGAAGGTAGTAAAACTTTTAGTAGTAATGCTGCCTTTTTAATAAAATGACTTCTACTTACTTTGTAGGACCATAAATAAGGCAAAATAAGGTAGATTAGAAAAATAAAAGATATAGGCATATGTAAGAAGGAATTAGGAGTATATTTTAATAAAAATTACTTTAAAAAATTAGATATTGATATCCAGAGAGGGCTGGTTATGAACTTGGATTGGAAACATACTCCAAGGCACAAAATTGAGTCTTGATGACAATTTGAAGGTTCTTTTGTTGATTGGAGAATGAGATTAGAGAAAAGACTTGATAGAATTTTTATAGGCATTGATTTTGGAGAATTAAGTGAGTAATGATTTTGTAAGAGCTTTGCAAAGTTGATGTTGTTTTTGGTGACTTTGGTTTTAGAAAAATAAAATAGGATTGACGTTTTGGACAATTTCAAGAGTTTGATAATAGATCTATAAGTGAAATTTTTTAGATTTGTGGGTGTACTTGTGTAAGATGCGTGTTGTGAATTTGGATTTGATCAAATAGCTAGATTGAAAAGCATGAAGATTTTTGTAGATTATAATCTCGGAATTCAAGATTTTAAGGACTAAAGAGATTTTTTTAAATATCTATCAATCTGCTAATTAAATTAAAGAAATTTTTTTCATAGAAGTGATCAACTTGATTTTTAACAAGTATTTAAAATTTGATAGCAAAGTAATAGTTTAATCAAGAGTAATTGGGTCTAAGAGATTGGCATTAAGATTAGAGAAGAAAGTTGGCTGACATTTGAGTAAATTTTTGAAATTATTGTCTATTTGGTAATTCCAATCTTCTTCAATTTTTGTGTATTTATTGTTAACTTAATTATTAAAGAATGTAAAAAATTTGAGTCAAAATCAATAATTCAAACATTAATTATTAAATTTCAAATTCTATTATAAGATTGTTAGAAATTTATTTGAGATTTAAAATTTGAGTATTATTTGATTAAAGTTTGGTTTAAGATTAGGATTAGGATTTGGTTTGGTTTAGGATTTGGTTTGAATTAGGGTTTGGTTTGGATTAGAGTTTGGTAAGAATTAAGATTTGATTAAGATTAGATTTTTGTGAGGATTAAGATTTGGTTAAGATTAGATTTTTGTTAGGATTAAGATTTGGTTAGGATTAAGTTTTGGTTAGAATTAGGATTTAGTTAGGATTAAGATTTGATTAGGATTTAAGATTTAATTTATGATTTAATTAAGATTCTTGAATTTTATTTTTAGTATTTAAAGATATCTTTGTTATATTTTTAGGATTATTTTTTTATATATATATTTTTTTAAAGTTAATTTATAATTTTTTCATGTTTTTTTTTTCAATCTCTTTAAGATTTCTTTTGGATTTGATTAAAGCTTGATTAATATTTTTAAGTTTTAATTAGAATTTATTTAAAATTCTATTAGAATTTTTAGGATCTTGTTGTTACAATTTTTTTTTATGTTTTACAACCAGTTGCCTAATATATTCTCAAGTAAGACTCTATGTAATATGACAACATAGCTATGTTTTATAGAAACTCCAAGACTTGTTCAACTTATAGGACACATATTTATCATAGAAATATATATATATTTATTATGATATTTACCTATATGATTAAATAAAAATAAATAAAAATAGATTTATTTTATAATATCTTCAAGATAAGTTTTTTAGAAGCTTCATAGACATTATTTTGACTTTACATGTATTTATAGTTGATTGATAGGTAAGAAACTTAATCAATAAGTTAACCTTATATATATAACTTAAAAAAAAAACTAACTATGTAGCGTATATATAGAAAACTTATCTTACAAGTTAAGATGCATGTCTTGCAAAGTCAACACATTTTGGTAGTCCGATAGGATATTGCAATGTAGCTGCTAGTTAAGAATACATATGGAGGCAAGAATAAAGCCTTCTTTACTCTTATCAATGCCTTTCTAGTCCTTAATCTTATTTCAAGACTTTCTAAGTCTACTTGTCTTTAGCAATAGCCATTCTAGTTTAATATTATATCATCTTGAGTGATTTTTTAGTCTTTTCAAGTGCCACAAAAGTATATTGATGTTTTAGTTCTTTGAGGTTCATATCTTTGACAATTTGACAAGAGTAGTAACTTTTTGTTCTTATCATATTTTAGAAATAAGCGAATTATCTCACTTCTATTGTTGTATTTTAAAAATTACAAATTATCCATGTTTAAATAAACTATTTAATTTTTTAATACAATTTTTTTTCTTTAAAGAGAGCAAACTACCTCCTCTTTGTAGAAATTTTCATTCAATATTAGAGATTGCAGATAATCATCCTCTAATTTGACTTATAGATTTGTTAAGTTGTTTAAAATAGAGAAAAACATCATAGATGCTACACTTGGTAGAAGTAAGAATAGATTTGCAGCTATTGCAGATCTTTACAAACTTTTCAAAACTTTTAGAGTAGAAATTTCATGCATCCCCAATGCCATCTACAAAAACACTAATTCTATTTCTATGTAAGAAGTTCTAAATCTCTGGCAAGAAGTTGTGCAATTGTAGGAAGCAAGTAAATCAACCTCACAACCAAATTTAAAATTTTTTATTTCTATAAGTACAAAAGAGACACAGATTAGTATGCTAATATCATATTACGTAAAGTCTTGTTTAAGAATATACCAAGCACCTAGCTATAAAAGGTAGAATGGAAATTATAATATTTTTTTTTATAATTCTAATAGAATACTAAATAAATTCTAATTAAACCTTAACAATGCTAAATAAGATTTAATTAAATTCAAAAGAAATCTTCAAGAAACTACCAAAGAAAAAATAAAAAATCTTAAAAGAGTTGAAAGAAAATCTACAATAAACCTTAAAAGAATCCTTAAAAAGTCCTAAAAAAATATTATAATAATCACAAATATATCTTAAATAAATATCAATCAAGTTCTAATTTAATCCTAGTTAAAATCCTAATAGGCTTCAATCAAATTCTAGACAAATCCTAAATCCTAAACCAAATCCTAGATCAAATCTTAGATCCTAAACCAAACCCTAATCATATTCAATCTAATCCTAGTGTAGTTTAAAACCTCAATATCTATCAATTGAATTATTGATCTTGCTTAAAAATTTACAAACCTTTCAACAAATGAGTTGATAATAAACACACAAAATTTGAAGATAATCGTACTTACCAAATAGAAGAAAAATCCTAAATTTTGCTTAGGTGTTGGCTGGCTTCTTACTTCAATCTAAACTTTGAACTTCCAATGCCAATTTTTTCTTATCAAATTATTCAATTGTTTTTAAATTTCACATGTATATAAAAAATCAAGTCTATTACCTTCAAAAAAATATTATCCAAATCCAATTAGTAGGTTGCTGAAGAACTTAGAAATCCTAATAGCCTCTCAAAGTCCAATTTTTGAGACCTCAACCTACTTAAAATTTAATAGCCTTTAATTCAACTGTTCGATCAAGCTCAAACTTATAGCATATACTTTAGACAACTATTTTCATAAGTTTTAAAAATTTAAACTTTAGATCTACTACCAAACTCACAAAATTCTCCAAAATGTAATATTCTTTTTATTTCATAAATTATAGAGCCACCCAAAACAATTGTGACTTTGCAAAGCTCTTACAAAGTTATATCACTCTTAATTCCTTCAAAATCAATGCTCAAAAAAATCTTATTAAGTATGCTCTCAAATTTAATTTTTTGATTTGAAAAAAAACCTCCAAATTGCCATAGGTGCTTGATTTTGTGCCTTGGGATCTGATTTCAATCCAGGTTCATAATTGGTCGTCTTCATGTATCAAATTTTACTCTTTTGAATTAATTTTTGTTCCAATCAATTCCTAACTTCTTCTTACATATATTCATATTTTTTATTTTTTTAATCTATCTTATTTTGCTATATTTATGGCCTTACAAAATAAATAGAAACCTACTTTGTACAAAGATAGTATTTAAATCTTTAATTCTATTTTCTTTTAGATTATTGTCTATTTTCTAAGATAATTTGCTACAATATTTGAAGTAAGATCTTTTATAATATAATAGATTCTTCACCTCTTTCACCTATTAGTCGTATTATATCATGACATTGAATAAGTTTGATGGAGTAAGATCAAAATTTTGACGATTTTTGCAAGAAGTCAAGCTGTATTTAAGATTGTATCTCTTCCAATACCTTGATGGATTTACTCAAGTTGGATTTATAGATGCACTTCTATCAAGAAGTGCCCTCTCTTAGTTTGCACCTTCAATAGAAAAAGATTTGTAACTTCTCTATGATTTGAATTTACTCCTAAAAGTATTTAAGGCTACATTCAAAGAAAGTGATCAAAAAAGAGTAGTAGAGACCAAGTTCTTATCTTTAAGGCAATGATCACAATTAACTATCATATATGCTACTGAATTCTAAAATATCACTTGAAATATGGACTAGAATGACAAAGCTCTTATAAATCAATTTCAATTTGGATTGAAGGATAATAACAAAGATTTATTATTAACAATATCAAAGGCAAAATTCTTAGAACAATTTATTGTTAAAACCATTGCATGCAACAATTGATTATTTTAAAGGCTTCAAGAACAAAGACTTGGCAAGAGAAGAACAAGTGAAGTAATGATGGTAATTTTCAAGTTTTCAAAAACTTATTCATCAAAGCCAAAACTAATGGAAATTTGATATAATATGTTTTAAATCCCTTACTAAGCAAGCAAAGACTTAACGTCATCAAAAGGGCTTGTACTTATATTATAGAAAAACTAAATATACTATTCAATATTTTTTGAAGAAGCAATTGAATCACAAAATGAAGAGCATGAATGCCAAAGAAAACAATGTGTCAAAAATAAGTTTTTCTAGCTATAATAGGAACTATGTAGTTGGAATCATATGCAATATCTAATAAAGGTCTTATTCTCTCCTCAAATCTCTCACCTTGTTTTATAATAGATATATGTTTAAGACTTAAAAATCAAAAAAACTTTGTATTATCAAATTTAAGAGCCTCAATATTTTTTATAATTGAAAACTTTGTTAAAAAATAAGAAACTTTTTTAGTTAAGAAAACTAAATCCGTACAATTAATTTCTTATATATAGAAGTCATAGATGATTGTTTGTTATCTTTTAAAGATGTTATTCATAAAACTACTCTTTTAGATGTAGCAATTAAAGATCATAATAGTGTAGTAATATTTAATATGATAAGATCTTCTTTTAATGTAATTATTTTAGGATTATTATGATTAAAAAAATATAATCCTTAAATAAATTAAATTTCTTGTAATCTTAATTTTTCTTATAATTTAATCTAAAATCTTAATAGTGAACTAGAAATAAATAAGCTTAGTACATTTAAATCCTTACGAGTAGGTGCAAGAATTTTCTTATATGTGACAAAAGAAAGGTCATCTTTTGCTATATATGCCACACCTATTTCTGATGGTGGAAAGACATTAAGTGATATTCCTAATCAGTAGCAAGATTTTTAGGAAGTTTTTGAAAAAATAAATATAGATATTCTTCTAGAACATTGATCCTATCATTGTATAATTGATCTACAAAAAGTAGATCAACCACCATTTGGATTGATCTTTAGCTTATTAGAAAATGAATTGATTATATTAAAAGAATATATTGATGACAACTTAGCTAAGAACTTCATATACTATTCAAAATCTTAGCCAAGAGCTCCTATCTTATTTTTGAAGAAAAAGATGGATCTCTACATATGTGCATGAACTATCAAGGACTTAATAAGATCTCTATTAAGAATAGGTATCTCCTATCATTGATTTTAGGACTTCTTGATCAACTCAATCAAGCAATAATTCATACAAAAATAGATCTACAAAGAATATACAACTTGGTCCACTCCGAAGAAAGAGATGAGAAGAAGAAAACTTTCTAAACTAGGTATAGACATTTCAAACATAATTTCATGTCTTTTAGACTTGTAAATACACCAATTGCTTTTTGAAATTTCATAAATGATGTCTTTTGTGAGTTTTTTAATGATTTTATTATTTTTTATTTATTTTAATTAGACAACATTCTAATCTATTCTAAAAAGATAAAAAAATGTAAAATTCATGTTCATCATGTGTTACAAAAATTTAGAGATATAAGATTATATACAAAGATAAAAAAATATAAAATTCATTTTCATTATGTGTTACAAAAATTTAGAGATATAAGATTATATACAAAGATAAAAAAAAAAGTATCTATTCCATACTACTTAAATTGATTTCTTAGAATACATCATTTCTAATAAAGGATTAATGATAGATTTTAAAAAGGTCCAAACTATCATGGATTAGAAGGTCCCAAAAACAGTCAAAGATGTATAATATGTTTTAAAATTTACCAATTATTATCAAATCTTCATCAAAAACTTTTGTCAAGTTGTAGCTCTTCTTACATGTTTGATATGTAAAAAAAAAAAAAAAAAAAAAAAAATGGAAAAAATAAGTAGAAAAATATTTTAAAGTCTTAAAGATAGCATTTATTTTTATACCAATTTTATATTGCATTGATTTTTTTAAGGCATTTTTTATAGAAATAGATAAAAAAAAATTTATTATAGGTGTTGTTTTATCAAAAATGGAATCAAATGATAAGTTCCATCTAATAGCTTTTTATTCTAAGAAATTTTTAGCAATCAAGGATAACTATAAGATCCATCATAAAGAGCTTCTTGTAATTGTAGATTCATTTCAATAATGGTATTAATATTTAAAAAGCTTTTTTAATGCAATTATTGTATATATGGATCATAAGAACTTCAAGTACTTCATATTGATATGAGTTTTGAATTGCCTCCAAGTCTATTAGAATATGTCTTTATTAAGATTTGATTTCAAGATCATCTATAGACCTCAAAAATAATAAGGTTTATTGGATGTTCTTTCTAGATGTTCTTATCTTGCACCAAAAAAAGGAGATGCATTTTTTGATCAATAAAGAATGATTCTCTTGAAGCTAGAGTATTTTCATCTTTGAGCAATGTGAGCCTAAAATCCACCACTCTATGGATTTAGTACTCCACAATGAGTTCAAGAGGTAGAATGGAAGAACTCCTAATTGTGAAATTTTTAGGTTAATTAAAATGTGGGTGTTTGTAATTCAATTAAAATTAACGCCTTTCAAGCAATGGTTACCAATATTAAATTAAAATATCAAATGAAATTCACCACACAAAAAAATGATAAAAGTAATTAATTAAGTTTTTCTTATTAATTCACAATAAGAATAAAAACTTGTTTAAATTAAAAGTTAAAAGTTAAAATTAAAAGTTAAGTTAAAAGTTAAAATTAAAAGTTAAAGTTAAAGTTAAAAGTTAAAATTTAAAAGTTAAAAATTAAAGTTAAATATTAAATTCAAAAGTTAAAGTTTAAAATTTAAAAATTTAAGTGAGAATATTAAAGTTTAAAGTTAAAAGTTAAACTTATTAAACAAAAGTTGAAATGTGGAGATTACGAGTTACTGTGAAGATAAAAGTAAAAATAAAATAAGAGGGATAAAAGCAAAGGTACCTTGACAATGCCAAGGATTGAAGGCAGCAACCCCCTTCTACTCCAAAATTTGCAAAAAAATTTAATTAGCTCCAAATTGAATGATTTGCAGGTTTTTGCAAGGTTAACTTAAAGACGCTCTTGCTCCAATAAATCTCATTGCAATCTAGTGATCTAGACGTGAGAATTGCTCTTTGAAGTTGAGTGATCCAAGCTGCCGCGGCGACCAACCCCCTTCACTTAGAAATTCGCTAAAAATTCAAATTGTCTTCAAATCTAGCAAAACTTGTGCTTTTTAAAGCTTAGCTTACAAATCTTGATGCTTCCAAAATTTCAAACGAATCCAGTTATCAGGCACTGAGAAATACCTTCCCAAACTCGATTAATCTAAACTGCGAAGGCAGTCGACCCCCTCACACTCAAAATTTCACCAAAAATTCAGTTCAACTCCAAATGGAGCAAGCCTTACCTTGTTAAAAAGCTAACAACAAAAGCTACAACCAAAAAAAAACACATTGGAACTAAAACAATTGAATGACTGATGGAGGGAAATCTTAGGCTCTTAAAACCCTTGGAGTAATTGGGAGGCCAAGGGAGCTATTCACCACAATGAAACGTGTTTTAAGACCCAATGACTATCATTCATAACTCAAAATCCATGCACACCCATCCACAAAATTCACAATGAGATTTAAAATCTAAATGAAATTAAAATTAGGATTTTTGGCCAAATTTTAGCATGGCTTCGCCCTTCACCAAAAGAGGAGAGAGAGAGGGCTTGGAAAATCAAGCCTCTCTTATACAATTGAGTGGAGGCTCGTGGAAGGGTGGCTACATCTCCACCCTTGATTTTTCAGATCCCTAATCTAGATCTACAGCCTTCATTCATCTAAGAGCCAATCTCGTTATCAAGGCTGATGGCCCTTGTAAGTGGTCAAGAAGGCATTTTCTTGTAAATCAAACTTCACTATTGTGTTCAAAACACCTTTTTAAGCTAAGATCGACTACTCACATGCCCCAATCCATGCTCAATTATAATTTCCATGGAAGTTTTTTGCTTACAAGGATCTTGGCAATTTTTTTGTGAAATTCTTCAAAATAAGAATTTCATTGCTTCTTTTGTATTTTGAAGGAGAGGTTGTCGATCTTGTTTTCTTCACTCCACGAGGTAAATCTGGTGCCACCGTTGCATTAAAGAGACTCCTATTCAGTAGAAGAACCACCATGCTGCTTAAATTTGCCGAATTTGGAAGAAAAATCTAAAATTACCATTGCTAACTTCCCTAAATCTTTTAGAGAATTATAATTCCAACCTCTAAATCATGTGAATGATTATAGATGTACTCATTGGCTTTTAGTCAACCCTTATAATAATGACTAACAACCTCTAAATTATTAAACTAACTAAGTTGCTATTCTAATTTTCTAACTCTTGTCACTTTAGTCTTAATTAACCTAATTCAAGGAATTAGGCTATGATTTATACCATGAGGGGTTGTAATCCTAAAAATTCTATAAAACTGAATTCTACTTATATAAATCCTAATCTAACATGTTTAATTATTATAAAATAGGAAAATAATAAAAATTTAAATTTTAGAGTATAATTGAGAGTTGACATGTGGCGCACCATTTGTGGGCTTTTTGCCATGCAAATAGAATGGATCCTTGAGTCTCTTGCAAACGAAGGTAGTGTCTTGTCCAAGGACACATGGTCAATAGAAATTCGAAGAATAAGGTTCTTAAAAATAATAAAATCATAATACAGAATCCGATATCAAATCCTCTCTACTCTAATATCCATTTATTAATATTATAAATTAAAATATTGAAACTCATCCTTTCTCCTCAAATAATGTCAATTTGAAGCACTATAGAAAAATCATTAGAAGTTAAAAAGTTGAAAATAAAAATAACCATGTCCTCCCTTCTTAGAGAAAATTCTAACATATAAATAATAAATTAATTCAAAACTTTGAAGGTAATATATAGAGATTTTTGATGAACTCAAATGTAGAAAGTAGTTAAAAATCTTGTACAATCATGTGATATTTGTTTAAGATTCAAAACTCCTCATTATCAACCTTATGGACTTCTTCAATAATTACCTAATTTGAAAAAATTATGATTTTTTATTTCTTTGGATTTTATCATAGATCTTTCAATCTTAAGTTTGTATGATTTTATATTTGTGATAGTAGATTGTTTCATTAAGATGGCACATTTTTTATTATATATAAAATCTATTACTAGTAAAAAAATAGCTAAGCTTTTTTTTAACAATATCTATTCTTATTATAAATTATCTAACAAAAGATTTGGCTAATTTTTTATCAAAAATATATGCAAAAATAAAGACATTATTAAAAGAAGCTCAAAAACATCAAAAGAGCAATGCAGAGGTCTATTCCAAAGAACAACCACAATTCAATGTGCAAGATAAAGTATGGCTACTTTGTCACAATATCAATACTACTTGTCCTTGTGACAAGTTAGACTATTTTAAGCTTGAATCTTTTCCTACTAGTGAACGAGTCAATCTTGTTGTTTATTAATTATAACTACTTAAGTCTATGAAGATCCATCTTGTATTCCATGTGTCATTCTTTGAGCCATATAAGATAATGAATATCTTAGAAAGAAAACAAATTCCACTTTTTCTTATAGGAGTGGATAATAATTAAAATTTAAGATAGAAGAAGTCTTAGATTCAAGGCAATGCCAAAATAGGTTACAATATCTTGTTCTTTGGCACACATATGATATTAGTTAATGCACTTAGGAGCCAGTAAAAAATCTTATAAATACAATAAAGAAAGTTGAGGTTTTTTATTGTCAACATCTATCAAAATTAAGATGAAGAACATCAAATCTTTACTATAAAAGAAATAAGATCCATGAAAGATAGCATTCTAATTTCTATTCTTATTTGATACTTTTGTGTATTTGTAATACTAAAGAGATGCTGAATCAACAACCAATAGATTCAATTCAAGAGCTATTACTTGCTAACTTATTAAACAAAACATTACATTTGCTACAACCTTCAAGATGATGTAATTAAAATAAAGATCCTTAAGAATGACATATCTCTTCTTAAATAGATGGCAAGATACAATATATTTGGTATCATGACCTTGGAAGAAACTTCTAATATTTGATGATTTTATTAGATATAGAAATGACTCTTGATGGTCTTCTAAATATTGTATTTGAAAGAAGTTAGAAAGGCTTCAATAAAAATCAAATAACAAAATGGTCTTCCCACCATGATATGAAGCACTATTAATGGTTGAAAAGACCTGTCAATCATCTTCAAAGAAAACAAAGATCAGAATATGTGACAAACATTATTTGTCACATCTTAGATTTTCTCAACATATGATGATTGCTCCTCATGAAATTTGTCCCTAAAAACGCAAGTAATATTATGAATATATATATTTACTATGATATTTACCTATATGATTAAATAAAAATAAATAAAAATAGATTTATTTCATAATATTTTTAGAGAAGCTTCTTAGAAGTTTCATAGATGTTGTTTTGACTTTACATGTATTTGTAATTGATTGGTAGGATAGAAATTTGATCAATAAATTAACTACATATTGGTAGCTTATGGAATAAGCTAATTATGTGGCATACATATAAAAAATTTGTCTTGCAAGTTAAGATATGTGTCTTATAAAGTCAATTTATTTTGGATGTCCTATAAGATATTTTCACGTAATTCCTAATTAAGAATATATATGGAAGCAAGAGTGAAGCCTTCTTCACTCTCGTCATTGCTTTTTTAGTCTTTAGTCTTGATTCAAGACTTTCTAGTCTTTTATTCTTTGGTAATAACCATTCTAATTTAATACTATATCATCTTAAGTGATTTTTTAGTTTTTTTAAGTGTCACAAGAGTGTATTGACATTATAATTTTTTGAGGTTGATGTCCTTGAATATATCTTAATTTATAAGAGATGTTTTTTTTATATATGCACTACATAATTAGCTTGCATCATAAGCTACCAACATGTACAACATGTGACTAAATGTATTGGCTAAGTTTTTAATCTATTAATTAATTACAAACTTGTATAAAGTCAAAGCCGCATCTATAAAGCTCCTAAAAAGCTTTTCTATAAGATACTATCAAATTAATCTATTTTTACTTATTTCTACCTATTCATATTATTTAGATAATTATTAAAATAAATATGTATTTCTATGATAATTTGCATTAATGAAATAATTAAATTTAGTTATGCTATTTGTATATAATAAATATATGTTATAAACTTCATTAGATTATTGATTTCTACTACATTCATATTTTTTTCTCAACAAAAGATTAGTACATCTTTATTTTCAATTCTTTATTTGTTTTTTATTTTTTTATATTTTTTTCTATTTTTTACCAACTTTTGTTTATTATCTTTTGCATCTCATGGAAAAATACAAGAAATTATGAACAATTTTTTTTACAAAAATAAATTCTTGGTGTGAAAATTTTATATCGAAATTATTTTTCAAACAAAAAAGTTGTACATTGTTATTCAAAGATAGTGAATATAATTAGAATTAATCTTGAAGTTTTATAAAAAGTATTTTTATTTACTTTATAGAACCTTAGAAAAGGATTACTAAGGTGGATTAAAAAAAATTATTCAGTTTTAAGAAAGAATTAAGAATAGTCTTTAGCAAAAAATACATTAAAAAGCTAAAAATTGATACTTTGGTAGGACCAATTGTAAATCAGGGTCAAAACCAAATTTTACGACAAAAAATTGTGCACCTATAATAATTATAAGGATCTTTTGTATATTGAAGAGTGAAGTTAGAGAAGTGACTTGCAAAAGTCTATTACAGCATTGATTTCAAGTAATTTGGATTAATTTTAAATTACTGAGAATTTTCCAAAATTAAAGATGTTTTTAATGATTTTGCATTTTAAAAAATAAAAAGAAATTTATATATTTGAGAAATTTATAAGCAATATAGTGAATAGATGGATGAAATTTTGTAGAGTTGTAAATTTTTTTTATCTTGAATATAGTTTATAAATTTAATATCAATCAAATAATTAATTTAAAATATATTAAAATTTGATTGGATTAAGATCTTAAATATTTGATTTTTAGGATCAATGAGAGTTTTTGAGATCTTACTTGAATTGAAGCAAATTTTTGTAAATTAATATTAAATTAAATTTAAAATAGTTTTGCTAATTTTAAGAGCTATTGAACTATTTAATAAGAAATTATTACTAGTAGAAGATAAAGATCAAGATTTAAAAAAGAAAGGTGGAAAATTTTAATTTTATCAAAATTATTATGCTTTTTGTTAATTGGTATATTATAATGTGTGTAAAGTTTCAAGTAAGAATAATATTTTAATCAATAATTATTAGAAATTTAAATTTTCCATAAAGATTGATTATGATTGATTATAATTTAGTTAGAATTTTTTAAATTTGGATATGATTATTTAGAATTTATATGGAATTTTTTAGGATTTTTTTATTTTTTATTTTTGAAGGATTCTATTAGATTTTTATTACAATTTGTAGGATTAAATTAGAATTTGGTTAGAATTTGGTTAGAATTTATATAGCATTTTTTAGAATTTTTTTTAGTATTTTGTATAATTCTTTTAAAATTTCTTTAAGACATTTTAGGATTTGATTAAGATTTGAATGAAAATTTTAAGTTTTAATTGTAGTTTATTTAAGATTCTATTAGGATTATTAAGCTTTTTTATTTGTTGCAATTTCCAATTTATCTTCTACAACCAAATTTTTGGTATATTTTCAAGCAAGAAAATATATTCTATAATAGTGGTGTAAAAAACATTGAAATATCTTATTCACTAGTATAGATATAATCTTAATAAATGCACATAGAAGTAATGTGAGAAACTAAGAAATACATCAAAATTTATTTCTAATTTTTATTAATAACATTATTTAAAGCAGAGACTAGTTATTCATAATAAGTTAGTATAAATAAATAAATAAAAACATATTTAAGAATCAACTTGTAGAATTCTTTTACAAACATAGAGAAGTAACTATTAATAGATTTACTTTAAGAATTGTTATTTGCAATAGTACTAGATGAAACACTTAATTTGTACCAGCATAGACATTGTTCCAATTGTTGTGAAGATATTTAAAAAAAACATGTTCTTTCTTAGAAGATTGATGTTGGTGTAAAATATTATTTATAAAAAAGCTTGTTTTGGCATAAAACATTATTGATGGTTACATGGATCTATCAACCACCTTTGTGTAGAATAAAGATCTAAGTTTGTTGGTAATATCATTTGATGGATTTTGGACTTCATTAATTTAGGAAGAAACAATAAAACTCTTCATAGAACTTATCATCTAAAAGAAAAGGTAATCTAATAGATAGATATATTCACTAGTATATGTACTTGGATTAATAGAATCAAATAGAAAGAAGTAGAAGTATATTAAATTATTGATATCTTATTAAGAAGCTTTTTAGAACCAATGTAGATTTTATATGTATTTAGAAGTGATTAATAGGTTGACAACTTGGCCAATAAATTGGCCAAATATTGCACATCTAATCCCTTGTATTACAAGTTGGTTGTAAGGTGTACATATTAGAAATTTATTCTACAAATTAAAAGTATGTCTTGTAAGTTGA
Organism: Physcomitrium patens; assembly: GCF_059467195.1. Taxonomy (NCBI): domain Eukaryota; kingdom Viridiplantae; phylum Streptophyta; class Bryopsida; order Funariales; family Funariaceae; genus Physcomitrium; species Physcomitrium patens. The sequence goes on along the minus strand of NC_143411.1, from coordinate 3,133,060 downwards.
ACATGTGTCACATAGCCTATAAGACATTGTTATATAGCTCTTTAATAGATAGTATATATGGAGGCAAGAGTGATGCCTTTTCTATTCTTGTCAATGCTTTACTTGTACTCTATCTTAATTCAAGATTTCTTAGTCTTTTTATTTTTTTCAATAATCATTTTAGTTTTAATTCTATATCTATTTTTTAGCTGTCTAATTTCTTTCTTTTAATGATATAAGAGTGTATTGTCATTTTTATGATTTTTTTGTAGTTTATGTCTTTTATAAGAATATGATAGTTTAGAAGTTGTAATATACAATAGACTTGTGTGAAAGAGATAAAAAATTATAATTCTAATATATTATTTTAATAAAAATTATTAATTTTAGAATGTAGAAATTAAATGCATCAACTTAAGAACACTACTTATGACAAGACTTTCAAGTTTAGATAGTCAATATTCCTAAAATTCTAACTTAGTTTGTAATTCGATCTAGTAATTTAAATCTAATAACATATTTCAATTCTAACCTAGCTTCTATAGAATTTGGAAGACTTTTGTACTTAAGTAGAAGGTCTATTTACTTATGCTGTAGTCTTATTTTTTTATACTTTTATAAATATTAATTATTACTATTATTATTATTACAACATAAATCAACTATATTTAATTAAATTTAAAACATTTCAAAATCATTATTAATTGAAAAATTATTATATGATGGTTTATTTTTCATATTATTTATAAAATTATTTAAGTAATCATTTTCTTAAATTATCTAGAAGTAATATAAATTAAATTTTACTAATTAAAACGTAATTTCGAATTTTTCCAACTCACAAAGTTTACAAAAATATTTTTTTATTTATTTAAATCTAAAATTATTAATTTAAATCTATATTTTAGAATTTTTTAGTTAATTTTATCATAGTATTAAAAATATCGAAATATCCAAAAGTACATATTAAACAATATACCAATTTTTTAAAATTATTCATTTATATTTGATAATTTTTTAATGTTAATTCAAATATATTATTAATTATCAATACCAATATAATGTAGTTATAATTATATTCACATTATTATATAAAGAATGTATATAACTATTTCTATTCTTTTAATTCAAATGATGATTTTCATGAATATATAATAAAACATAAGTTTTTAATTGATATTTTTATTTAATAATATTATTTTTTAAATTTTTATACTTTTAATTAAAATTTATATTATTTATTGATAATCTTATTTTAAGTTATTTAAATTAAAAAATAGTTATTTAAAAATTAAATTAAACTAGATTAAAATGTATAATAGATTATAGTATGACTTTTATTAGTATTGTAACATACCTACTATGCTCAATTAAAAAGAAAAAAGAAAATAAAATAAATGTAATGTAATGTAGTATTCTTGATTAGTGTTTCTTCAAATTATTTAATTTTATAGATTTGCAATACCTCATATATTATGGATTTATGTCATGTGAAAAAATCATTATGTATTGTCATGTGATTTTTTTTTGAATGATATCTCAATTATATATTTGTTTACAATCTAAGTTTAAAAACATACATCTATTAATATTATCAAATAAAGCTTGATAAGAAAAATACTTAAAGATTTTTTGTTTTAAGTGTTACTTGATTTTTTTTAATATTAATGAAAAGAGAAATTAATTGATTTATATTCTAGAGTTTAAAGTTGAAGAACATTTAAAACAATTTGTCTTCAAAGTAAGTATTAAAGTAAAAATTATTACATAGGATAATTAAGTTATCTTTAAATAGTCATATTGATTTTAAGTTACAAATAATAAAAAATTATTGATTCAATATTATTAAGAATTTAGTTTATAATTAATTATGAAGGTAATGAATCTAAATATCAAAAATTTATGACTAAAGAAAATTAAAGACACAATGAAGATTACAGTAAGGAACTTGAAAAAAATTATATGAAATGTATTGAAATTAAATATGGATGATAAGAATTAAAAAATTTTAACTTTACAATTTTAATTTTGAAGAATTAAAAAAATAAATAAGTTTAATATATGTTGTATTAAAGGTATTTATTTTTAATTTTGCACTACAGTTCAAGTTACAATATCACATTATTCAATATCATGAAAAGGTTTTAAAATGCAATGAGTCCCAAATTTTTGAAAACTGAAAGCTTTGGATAAGAAAAAAGAATAAATATTAAAAAAAATATGGTATTAAGTTACTAAGTAGAACATGAAAGATAAAAAGCATTCTACTGATTGATATAATTTGGATGAAAAATGGATTAAAAAGGAAGATGAAAACTAGGATGAGAATGTGGATGTAACTCATCAGGATGGAACAGAGGACACTCGAGAGTCAAACCCTAAACCCGCGATTCTTCGTGGGATTCTTCTCCGGAGAGACACTTTTGGCTGATTTAGGGTTGCATGAGCACAACTCGAATATCTCTCTGATGGGAAACCGACCAACTCATGTTTCCATTGAACCTTCCAAGCTTCCAATTCTGTCCCTTGCAGTGTGCTTCAAGTATATATCCCACGCTATCGAATTTTCTTGCGTTGTGCCCTTGCAGACTGAGGGGATTGAGCAGCAGATAGTGATGGTTTGAGGATTTCTTTTCTAAAGTATTGCGGAGTTTGGTTTAGATTTTAGAAACTGAGAGAGAGAGAGAGAGAGAGAGAGAGAGAGAGAGAGATAGGGAGAGACACCAAAAGAAAGAGAGAAAGAAGAGGAGGAGGAGGTGGAGAAGATGAGAGGGCTCGCGTGCAATGCTTGTAACGAAACGTTTGCGGACGAGGAGACGCAGAAGAAGCACTACAAGACTGAATGGCACCGCTACAACTTGCGGCGTAAGGTAGCTGGGGTGCCCGGCGTGACGGAAGCTTTGTTTAATCTTCGAATTGAGGCTCTTGAAGCGGAGAAGAGCAAGAAGGAAGGTGCTCGGTTGCTGTACAAGTGTGCGCTCTGCAACAAGGAATACACTACCTCGAAAGCTCACGCCAATCACTTGCAATCGAAGCTTCATATTACGCGAGCAGCCAGCGCGGATGCGCCTGGTGATGCAGGTACTGTGAGGTTTTCTGTCCACTGCTAAGGCATGGATGGAGCTGTGTGTGAATTTTTAGGTCGCTCGAATTTGGAATGGGCTCATCGATTTTCATATTTTTGTGGTTTCGAGGCCGTGCTATTAGTTTGCGTCCTTTGTCTCAATCATGCCTGTCCTGATCGACAATACAATTTTTTCCGTAACGATGTATCTGTCTTTCCACGGTTTCGTTTAGAGTGTTATTCTTAGTTAATTTTATGGTTTGTTTCAGGTGTTGCTGGAACTCGTCCAGCTCCGATGAAGCCGTCTACGGTGATTCCAGAGCCAAACAAGGCACAGAGTGCGAAAATAATTGCCGAAGATGAGGAGAGCGAGGATGAATGGGAAGAAGTTAGCGAAGAGGACTTAGTCGAGGACGAGAAGGATGACACAGTTGCAGATATGGCTGAAGACGATCCCAGCGACGATCCACTCGCAGGCCATTGGAACTGTAATGACTGTCTATTCTGTGGTAAAGATCTCAAAAGTATTGAGGTTTGCATAGATCACATGCACAGAGAGCACGGCTTCTTTATTCCCGATGCTGAGTATTTGAAAGACCCCATAGGCTTGTTGACTTATCTAGGTTTGAAAATTACCAAAGGTTATATGTGCCTCTATTGTGACGAGCGAGGAAAACAATTTCACAGTGCGGAAGCAGTCCGAAAGCACATGATAAATAAGAGCCACTGTAAGCTGCGCTATGGCGATGGCGAAGGGATTGCCGAGGAGGAGTTGGAGGATTATTACGATTTTAGTTCTAGTTACAAAACACCGGAGGATTTCCAGTTGGTTTCCGTGGATAGTCTCAAGTCTTCTGTATCATTAGCTTCCGGAGGTCATGAACTTGTTATTAAGGGCTCTGGTGATGAAGCGGGAACTGTCAAGAGAATTGGGTCAAGGGATATGGCGCGTTACTTCCGGCAAAGACCTGCTCCCTCAGATAACCGTAACGGCGTTGTGGTTAATGCACTTGTTGCGAGATACAGAAGTATGGGATTGGCAACCCAAGAACAACAGTGGCGCCTTCGCAACAAACCTGAGGAGCAGCAGCGGAAGGCTTCTCAAAGGGCTGAATACATCCGTTCCAAAATTGCTCTCAAGAACAACGTTATTCGAAATCTGCCTAGAAATTGCGAGTATTAGATAGATTAGGAAACTACAAGTGACTGATTCACTTGACTGTCAATTTCACTGTGCTTGATGTTATACTATGGATTAGCTATTGAATTGATTGCCATCAATTCTCATCGTTAGGGCTTCAGTTAGAAGTAACTGTATTCGAGAGTTTCTGCTCTCTTCAGTTTTACCGCTCCGAAACAATTTTAAAATTATGTAGTTTTGTTTTAATAATAGTCTTCTGTCTCATTCCCAGAGAAACATAGTTGGTTCATTTGTTTTTAAACCAACTGTCTTTAGTGATATTATGGTAATGTAAGCTTCATGGCAGGTTCTTATCTGATACACATTCTTCATGTGTTCTTCATGTGTTTTTTTATTGCATGACTAATTCAATTTTCGACAGCCGATGAAATATTGCTAGTTAGCAACAATCGATTTTCAAATGTTAGCTATTTTACGTCACTTTATGGTCAATGATAAACCATGAAATTTAACAACTTGCCTTAATGGTGTGTGCCCTATGGCTTGTGTTCAAAAGTATTTAGAAAAGGAAAAAATTAATAGTTTAGTTTACAACTTTTGATTATAAAATTGAGGATTTGGAAAGTATGTAGTTGAATTTCATAGAGGGTAAAGCAATGAAGGATTGTCTAATATCATTGTTAAGTAGTTGAAAGCATTCAATAGTATAATAAACATACTTATGACAAATTATTTTGTGCTGAAAATGGTAATTATTGGACAAATAAACTTTGTTTTAATAAATTGTGGATATGATAGAATTTTTGGATTAATTAATGATAGATTATAATTTATAAAATACATAAAATTATATTAAATAATATAATGAAATTTCTTAGAGTTTACAAAAGACATTGTAAATTGTACAAAAGTTTTTGATACAAAATATAATATTCTTGATAATATATTATTATTAAATAATATTATAATTACTAAAAAACATAAATTTATACAAAACATAAAATATTTTTTTTATACAACAAAAGTAATGTATTTTTTGTTTTAAATTATTCAAACGTAGATAAGAACTAGGAATTTATTTGTTGGATGAATCTTTGATACACATCTATATTTGAGGTAGACAATTGTCATAGATACACTATACAAGAGACCAAACAAAAAATTGAATGAAAGAATTTCAACAAAAAAACTAATAAGAACTTAATTAAACTTAATGAGTACAAGATGAACACTAAGAAAGATGAGCTAGAACTCCAAGAGGTATATTGTCAAGATTATGGATATCATCAACCTTAACTGTAAAATATATATATATATATATATATATATATATATATATATATATATAAGGAATTAGAAAGCTTTTCAAGAAGTTTCCATGTTGCTTGAAGATGAAATAATCTTAACAAGCTTCTCGAAAAGTCCTTTTATTGCTTGAAGATGAAGTAATCTTAAAAAGCTTTTGAAGCAACTTCTTTAATCCTCTTAGAACTTTCTAAAACTTGCTAGAATATTTTAAGAACTTTTTAAGAATCTTTTTAAAATCTTTTGGAATTTAATAGAATATTCTTAGAATATTCTTACTAAATGTCCGTAATATCATTTCTCTTTCTAATTCCAAATTCTATAAGGAGTATCAGTGTCACATTTGATTTTTTTATTATATATAATATCCTAGCAGTAACTTCATTGAAAAATCATCTTAAAATAAGTTTAGGTTTTTGAAGATAGCATCAATGAAATTCTTATACCTTTTACGGTGCATTATTTAGATTTTTTGCTAGTTTCCACATAGATTCATTGATATCATAGCCGTGCTAATGAATAAAATATTCCAACTTGCTTCTTCTTTGTTAAGAATCAAAGATCTTTTCTATCTCATATTCTATATGTTTATCTATTTCAATGCAAAGTAGTAGTGGTTGTATTCTTCTTGGAATAGTTGATTTTGAATAAGCTTCTAAGAAGAAAAAACATAAAAGTCTGGATGTACCTTCATAGATACAAGTAATTCCAACAGATAAGCTACTAGATTGATTTGCTTTTGAATACAAAATAGCCCTAGTTTTTGATAGTCCAACTTATTGTAAGATCAATTGGTTTTGATATTTTATCAAAGAAACCAAACTTTATCTGTAATTTAAAAAGCGAGGAATTCTTTTTTAAATTCGTTTGAAGATACTTTGTAAGAATCTTAAGTTTCTTATAAATGGGACTTTATAGTTGTTTGGAGTTGTAACAATTGTTTTATAAGATCTTTAGCTCATGGATTTTCATCCTTTGATGTAATCAACAAATCAAGATTCGGATAATAATCATAATTGGAATAAAATGGTATTTGCTGAGTTGAAGCATGAAGAGTATTACTATAAAGAAATTCTACTAAAAATAAATATAAGGTCCAATCATCTCATTGACAGTTGATGGTACATTCCAAATACTGCTCCAAAACTTCATTGACTTGTTTCATTTGACCATCTGTTTGAAGGTAGAATGTACAAAAAAGTTTAATTTCTACCTTGAATATCTAAAAAAATGTTTTTTAAAACTTTGATATAAATTGAAGTCCTCAATCAAAAATGATGTCATTAGATAAGGTATAATATTAATATATATTATCAAAAAAGAACCTTGCCATTTTTTTTTTGGAAATTATTTTTTTACATGGGACAAAATGTGCCATCTTTGTAAGTTGATCCACAACAACATAGATATCATCAAATGTAACTAATGGTGGCATATTGGTGATGAAATCCATTGATATTGAAGACCATGGTTGCTTTGGGATTGGAAGTAGCTATAGAAGTCCATAATGATGATGTTGAGAATTTTTAGATCTCAAATAGATGTCCCACAAGAAGACAAAGTCTTCCATGATCTTCCATATTTGAAGCCACCAAAAATCTTGAGAGATAAGCTTCAATATTTTGTTAAATCTAAAATGTCTTATAATTAGAAAATCATGACGAAATCAAAGAATACAGAGTTGCATTGATCTTTTTGGAATATATAAATAATCTTCAAAACATAAAATATCTTCCATAAATTTGAACTTATCTTTGTTAGGGCATTGCTTGATATTATGGATTAATGAGTCCTTAGTTGATACTATATGAATTTGTTCAAAAAAACTTAAATCATTAGCTATAATCATAGAAGTGGCATATAAATAAAATTATTTTGGCTTAAAAATAGTAATATATTGTTAATTAAATGTTACTTTTTGGACCTTTGGAAGAAGATATGATTTCTTTAATAAAGCATTTGATAATCTTTGTTGCTTTCTTGATTTATATCTAATTATAAAATTAAAACAAAATAATGAGATATTCCAATGAACTTAGCGGCAATTCAAAATTCAATGTGACATGAAATATTCCAAATTTTTTTGATTTATATATATAATCACATGATATGTAGCACCTTCCAACAATTAATGCTATTTTTGAAAAGAGTCTATAATTGCACAAAGCTCTTTATTGTGAATTTCATAATTGATCTCCATAACTAAAAACTTTCTAGTATAGAATGCAATTAAGTAGAGCTTCCTATTCTTTTTGATTTGTGATAGTACAACTTCTAATACAAAGTAAAAAGTATTAGTCTCTAAATAAAAGATCTTCATAATATCTGGATATAATAAAATTAGAACTATGATAAAAATTGCCTTTAAATCTTAAAAAGCCCTTTGTTCTTAAAGTCTCAATTCTAATTTATCTTTAGATGTCAATTCAGTGAGAAGAACAACAAATTAGAAGTAATTCTTGCTAAATGTCTAATAGAAGTTAAAAAATTTAAAGAAATATTGTATATCCCATATTGCCTTTAGAGTTGTGTATTTTATTACAGCTTAAACTTTCTTTAAGTCTATCAACAAGCCTTTATTGGATATAATATATCAAAAAAATTCTACTTTTTGCTAATAGAATATATATTTTTTTAATTTGGTATATAATCTTATATCTTATAATTTTTGCAAGACTATTCTTACATGTTCTTCATGTTCTTCAAAAGTCTTTGAGTAGATTAAGATATCATCAAGATAATAGACAATAAACTTGTTTAAGAATTCTTGAAGAATATCATTCATTAAATGTTAGAATATAGCTAGAGCATTTGCCAATCCAAAAGACATGACATTATATTCAAAATGTCCATATCTTGTCCAAAATAATCTTCTATTCATCTCTTTCTTTAATTTATACCAAATTATATGCTCCAAGGACATCTATTTTGATATAGATCTTAGCTTGATTAAGTTGTTCCAAAATCCTTAATGTGTCAAGGACAAGAACTCGATGAAAAAACAATTCAGACAAGTGAGCCTTCACTCAAAGAAAGGTAACAAAATATAAATAAACAAGTATGTATATTGAAAGAAAAACTGGAATGGCTATTGCCAAAAGACAAGAAAACTAGAGACCCTTGAAACTAGACTGGAAGCAAGAAAGGAGTTGACAAGAGTGAAGAAGCCTTCACTCTTGTCTCTATATATACTATCTAACTAGAGGCTACGTGGCAACATTCTATAGGACCTTCAATATGTGTTGACTTTGTAGGGCACAAGCCTTGACTTACAAGGCAAGTTTTTCTACGTGTAGGCCACATAGTTAGCTTGATCTTCAAGCTAACGACATATGTGGCACATGGCCAACTTGTTGACCACGTTTCTAATCCAAAAAATCAATTAAAGACACCTATGAAGTCAAAGGAGCGTCTAGGAAGTTTTTAGGAAGCTTCCATATTAAATATTATAGAATTAACTTACTTTTATCTACTTTTACTTACTTCTACCTATTTCTATATGTAATTATTAGCTTACATGATTATGGCCGTGACATTACCCCCCTTCTAGGGACGAGTTCCATGAAGAGCGGTCATCATATGTTGAGAAAATCTATGATGCGATGAATTGTATTCGCCACATACTCTGATCTCTGTTCTCTTCGAAGATGATTGATAGGGCCTCTCAACCATCAGTAGTGTCCCATACCAGGGCGGGAAGACCACCCAGTTATTTGATCATTGTTGAGGCCTTTGTAACTTCCTTCGAATAGAATATTTGGAATACCATCAGGAGCTGTTCCTTCCTCTAGTAAAATCACCAAACATCGGAAGTCCCTTCCCAAAGCGTGATACCAAACGCGTTGTATCTCACCATCTGTTCAAGGAAGAACATGTCGTTCTTGAAGATCTTCATCTCGATTGCGTCGTCTTGAAGGTTGTGACAATCGTAATGTCTCGTCCGGCAGGTCAGCAAATGAAGGCTCTTGAGTTGAATCCGCTGGTTGTTGGTTCTCCATCTCCTGAGCGCCACTACTACAATGAAGCTACGAACAAGAATTGAAAGTAGAATGTTATCTTGCCTAGATGTTGTTTCTTTTATAAAGAAGGTTTTCATCTTACTTTTGATGGATGTCGTCGATGAAAAGCCTCCACCGCCTTTCTTGTATTTGCAAGATTCTTTATTGGCTCCCATGTGCGTTCACTAATACCATATCTGTGCCAATGGATAAGATATTCCAATTTATTTTGACGTCGCCTTGAATCTAAGACTTCTTATACTTCAAACTCTTCATTATTGTCCACTTTTATAGGAGGAGGTGGAGCTTGTTGTCTTCTTGGTATGTCCACTATCTTGTATGGTTCAAGAAGAGACACGTGGAATACTGGATGGATTTTCATTAACTCCGGTAGATGTAAACGATATAAAAATGGATTGATTTGTGCAGAAATAGAAAATGGTCCCAGCCTTCGATAGTCCAACTTGTCACAAGGACAAGTGGTCTTGATATTGCGACGAAGTAGCCATATCTTATCACCCAAGACGAATGATGGTTGTTTCTTTCGATAGACATCCGCATTGGCCTTTTGTTGTTCTTGAGCCTCTTTTAACTGCGCCTTCATCGTTGCATATAGCTCTGATAAATGAATTGCCAAATCTTTCGCAGCAGGATTATCAACTTTTGAAAAGTCAAAAGTATCAAGTCGTGGATGATAACCATAATTAGCAAAGAAAGGTGTTTTTTTTGTAGAAGAGTGTACCGTATTATTGTAAGCAAACTCTGCCAATGGCAAAAGAGTTGTCCAATCATCTTGTTGGTAATTAATGGTACATCTTAAATATTGCTCCAAAATTTGATTAACACGCTCCGTTTGTCCATCAGTTTGAGGATGGAATGCAGAAGATAGTTTTATATCCACTTTAAGAATCTTGAAAAGAATTCGCCAAAATCTTGATACAAATTGAGTTCTCCTATCTCATATAATATCCTTGGGTAATCCATGATAGCGATAGATATTGTCAAGAAAGAGCTTAGCTGTTTCTTTACCTGTGATAGATTTTGTACATGGTACAAAATGTGCCATCTTGGTAAAACGATCTACTATCATGAATATAGAGTCATAAGAACCTGAGATTGAAAGATCCGTGATGAAGTCCATAGAAACAGAAGACCGTGGTTGTTCTGGAATGGGTAATGGTTGAAGAAGTCCAAAAGGTCGATGACGAGGAGTTTTCGATCTTGAGCAAACATCACATGATTGTACAAAATCTTAAACTTCCTTCCACATTTGAAGCCACCAAAAATCCCTAGATATCAGCTCCAAAGTCTTATTATATCCGAAATGTCCTGCTGCTGGAAAGTCATGACGAGCTTGAAGAACACGTAAACGTGCTTCTCCTTCTGGAACATATAGGCATCCTTCAAAATAGAGTACTTTGTTGTTGAATTCAAATTTAGATGGATCATGAGATTTAGAAGAATTGTTCTTGATATCATGAACAAGAGGGTCTGAAGACATACTTAACTGGACTTGCTTAAAGAAAGTTAAATCAACAGTCAATGTTGATTTTATTGCTCGAAGATAAAATTGTTCCGGCTTCAAGAGAACCGTTCTTTGTTGCTCAAAACTTGCATCTCCTTCTTTTGATGCAAGATAAGAACGTCTAGACAAGGCATCAGATAAACCTTGTTGTTTTCCTGGCCGATAAGTGATGATGAACTCGAATCTTGATAAAGACATGCTCCAACGAGCTTGGCGACGATTTAATACGCGTACTGACATAAAATATTCGAGGTTCTTGTGATCCGTATACACGGTAACTGGACTAGAAGCGCCTTCTAGATAATGATGCCATTCTTGAAAAGAATCCACAATTGCAAGAAGTTCTTTGTCGTGGATCTCATAATTGATTTCTGCTGCTGAGAATTTTCTTGAATGAAAGGCTACTGGATGAAGTTTGTCATCTGTTCCCATTTGTGATAAAACCGCACCCAGAGCAAAGTCCGATGCATCTAGTTCCATAAAGAATGCTTTGAAAAAATCAACACGATACAAGATTGGTGCAGAAACAAACACTGTCTTCAAAGATTCAAAAGCAACTTCCACTTCTTGATTCCATTGGAGTTTGTCTTTACAAGTCAAACGTGTAAGTGGAGCTGCAACTCGAGAGAAGTCTTTGATGAAGATCCGATAGTAGTTGGCAAATTCCAAAAAACATTGGACATTTCTTACCGTTTTTGGGATCTTCCAGTCAATAATAGTTTGAACTTTCTTAGGATCCATCATAAGTCCATCATTTGAAATGATGTAACCTAAGAAATCGACTTGAGTAGTATGGAATACACACTTTTTTATCTTGGCATAGAATCTTGCATCTCTTAATTTTTGTAACATATGACGAACATGAAGTTCATGTTCTTTTGGATTCTTAGAATAGATCAAGATGTCGTCTAGATAACATACCACAAAATCGTCCAAAAACTCTCGAAAAATATCATTCATTAAATGTTGAAAAGCTGCTGGTGCGTTTGTAAGTTCAAAAGGCATGACATTGTATTCAAAATGTCCATACCTAGTTCGAAACGCAGTCTTCCATTCATTTCCTTCTTTGACGCGTACTAGATTGTATGCTCTCCGAAGATCTATTTTTGTATAGATCTTAGCTTGATTCAACTGATCAAGAAGTCCGGATATTAAAGGTAGTGGATACCTGTTTTTGATGGTAATCTTGTTGAGTCCTCGATAATCAACACACATTCGTAATGATCCATCTTTTTTCTTCACAAATAGAATTGGAGCCCCTGCCGGAGATTTAGAATGGCGTATGAAATTCTTGGCTAGATTTTCTTCAATATACTCCTTGAGTTCAGCCAACTCATTTTGTGATAAACTATAGATTGGTCCGAATGGCGGTTGTGCTCCTTCTTGAAGGTCAATTGAGCAATCATAGGAATGATGTTTCGGGAGTATATCCGCATTCTTTTTTCAAATACATCTTGAAATTCTTGATATTGGCTTAGAATGCCACTTGAAGTCTTTTGACCAGTAGAAACGGATGTAGCATAAATAATGTATGGTGATTCTTTTATAGCAGCATGCAAGAAAGCTTTTGCACCTATAAATACGGGTTTAATTGAACTGGACTTATGACTCTCTACTTGCTTAACTACATTGTTAGTTATACTTTTAGAGAAAGTAAGAGTTCAGGAAATCCAGTCTATTTGAGGGTTGTATTTTTCTAACCACGATAAACCTAAAATGACTGGATTAGAGGGAGATCTAATGATATTAAATACTACAAAACTATTATGACCATTGATTATTACTTCTATAGGAAGGGTTTCGTGAGTAATATCTCCAGAAGACAATGGACGACCATCTATGACTTCTACATGAACAGGTTTAGTTTTCTTTACTAAAGATATGCTATGTCTTTTAGTAAATTCTTCATCTAAAAAATACGCTGAGGCTCCTGAATCTAACAAGGCAGAGACTTTGTAATGTTTAGGTCCTAAAATAACATTTAATGTAAAACAAGGAGAGGACTCTGAGGAGAGAATAGGACCTTTACTAGAAGTTGTGCAAGGTTCCAGCCGCACGGTCCCTATTGTAGTTGGACAAACTCGTTTTTCGACATATTATCTTCTTTCACAGCCATACTCCTCATTTTGTGATTGCGTTGTTTCTTTGGACAATATTGAGCAGTGTGCTTTGGTTCTCCACAATATAAACATAATCCTTCTTGACGACGACGAGTCTTTTCTTGCTCAGTAAGAGGTTTGAAACATACTGCATCAATTTGCATATCCTCTACTTCTGAATGTATGTGTTGAAGAAGTGTTGGTGTTGCTATTGAATTATAGTAACGTTGAGGTCCACTTGTACGGTTCTCAGATCGAAATTCAAAAAGGCGATTGTCACACTTCACAGCAAAGTCAATTGCTTGACTCAATGTTTGAGGATCAGGTAAGTTGAGCATTAATTTTTTTACCTCATATTGTAATCCGTAGAAAAATTGGCTAATAAGTGCAGCATCATCTCACTTGATATTAGTTGCAAGTTGTCGAAATTGTGAAGCATATAACGTTACTAATCGATTGCCTTATCGTAAAATACGGATCTTATTGGTTGCAAGACGAATTGCATCATGTTCTCCATACATGGATCGAAACTCCACCAAAAAAGCCTCTAGATTATCCAATATTGGATCTCGTCATTCAAGAAAAGATGAAAACCACGATAGTGCCGAACTTGAAAGAAGCGTACCAATGAATCTAACTTGTGATCCTGGAGTTGGATAGCTTTGAGGTTGAAGTTCAATCATAAGTTGCACTTGATTGATAAATCCTCGAAACTTGGATCTGGTGCCATCAAACTTCTCGGATAGGACAATTCTTGGTCCTCTAACATTCGAAGGGCGTTCCACCATAGGAGAAAGGACATGATTTGGTGCAGATGTTGAAGCAGCTCCAACCATTTCTATATCTTCACTTCCTGCCAATCTTGTTGCTCCTTGTGGTGGTAAATTGAGTTGATGCATTGTAAGCATTAACTCCCTCAATTGCTCTTGCATTTGTGCCATTGCACTCTTTATTTCAAGAAGTTCTGCCATGATAACACTTAGAAGAGAGAAGATGTCTAATATCGCTCAAGACAAATAGAAGAGAGGACTTGCGGACAAAAAAAAATGCTAAGGACAATATCAGTTTACAAGAGGATAATCCGCAACTTCTAATACGCTTACATCTTATAAAAAAAAAGGGGTAATCCACTCTTAATCAAGATTAGACAAAGCTGTGATATTGTAGGTGTACTCTTGTCAATCTGTCAAGGACAAGAACTCGATGAAAAAATAATTCAGACAAGTGAGCCTTCACTCAAAAAAAAGTAACAAAATATAAATAAACAAGTATGTATATTGAAAGAAAAACTGGAATGGCTATTGCCAAAAGATAAGAAAACTAGAGACCCTTGAAACTAGACTGGAAGCAAGATAGGAGTTGACAAGAGTGAAGAAGCCTTCACTCTTGTCTCTATATATACTATCTAACTAGGGACTACGTGGCGACATTCTATAGGACCTTCAATATGTGTTGACTTTGTAGGGCACATGCCTTGACTTATAAGGCAAGTTTTTCTACGTGTTGGCCACATAGTTAGCTTGATCTTCAAGCTAACAACATGTGTGGCACATGGCCAACTTGTTGACCACGTTTCTAATCTAAAAAGTCAATTAAAGACACCTATGAAGTCAAAGCAGCATCTAGGAAGTTTTTAGGAAGCTTCCATATTAAATATTATAGAATTAACTTACTTTTATCTACTTTTACTTATTTCTACCTATTTCTATATGTAATTATTATCTTATATGATTATGGCCGTGACATAATGTCAACAACAATAGATAATGGTTTTTCACGGTTATTTTATTAGAGCCACAATAATCAATAGACATTTACAAAGATCTATTTTTTTTAAAAATAAAAACCTTGGTGTATTATCTGAAAATTTGAAATATTGAATAAAGTTCTTTGCAAGATTTTTGTTGATATAATCCTTCAATATCAAAAGCTTGTTTTGTGATAGGTTGTAGATTGGTCCAAATAATGGTTGAGCCTTCTCTTAAAGATAAATGGCATAATCATATAGTCAATTTTTTGGCAATATGTTAGCATTCTTCTTTTCAAAGACATCTTAAAACTCCTTATACTGCTTTAGAATAGCTACTAACAAGCTTGTTTCTTCATAAGCTGGAGTTGCTAAAATAATAAATGGTATTTTTTTCTTAGCTATTTTCATAAAAGTCCTTGCTCTAAGAAATAAGGACATGGTTATTAATGACTTCTTCATAGGTTTTGCCTAAAGAAATCTCTTAAAAAATCTAATCTTATAAAACCTCCAATCTATAGATAGATTATATCTTTTTAATCATAAAAGTTTTAGAATGATAGGATTGAACAAGGTTTTAATAATATTGAATACTATTTTGCTACTATGGTCATAAAATGATATTTCTAGTAATATGGTTTCATGAGTAACATTAGTTAAAGATAAAGATTGATCATCTATTATTTTTATATGTACAAATTTTGAATTCTATATTAAAAGAATTTTATGAAGTTTAAAAAATTTTGCATCTAAAAATCAAGTTGATGCTCTTGAATCTAATAAGGCATTTCTTTGAAGTTTTTGTGGGCCAAAAAATAAAGATATAGTTAAACAACAAGCAAGTTAGTTAGAGAAAGATGGACCTTGATAAATTTGAAGTATGAAAATATTTAGCTACTTAGTTCCTATTATGGCTGGATTTCTTAATTTTTCTAAATGATTACACTGTTAGTCTTGATTTTAATTATATGTTGTTTCTTTAGACAATTCTTAGATTTATGACCTTCTTTACTACAATATAAGTATAAGTCTTGTAGAAATTGACATTTCTTCTCCTTTGTGGTAAGATGATTAAACCATATTGCATCAATTTGTATATCTTTGGCTTCAAAGTATAGAAATAATATATTTGTTGAAGTAGTAGAGGAAAAATATCTAGTATATTGCTTTTTCAAAGTCCATGAGTATTGATCAAACAAATACCTTATTAGATTGAAATGCCTTATTAGATGTTGACAACATTGAAATAATCAATCATGATACTTCATAGCTTAGCTAATAGATTTATTGAATATTTAAGGATTAGATAATGATAATAATAGGTCTTTTATATCATTTCTTAGTCTCCAATAGAATTGGCTTCTAAGAGCTTATTTATTCCAATTGATGTTACAAGCCAATTGCCTAAAATCAAAAGCATAAACCAATTAAGAGCGTGATACTTGATAAAATGAGTGAAACTTTGTTATGACATATTAAGCCTTATCATGTTCTCCAAATGTCTCTACAAATGCTTCTAAAAAAGCTTCAAAATTGCTCAAGATTGGACATTTCTTATCAAATGAAGGAACAAATTAAGATACGGCTTGTATCAAGGATATAAACCTCAAAGAACTAAAATATTAATATACTCTTATGTGAATCAAAAAAACAAGAAAATCACTCAAAGATGATATAATATTAAATTAGAATGTCTATTGCCAAAGACAAGAAGACTTAGAAAGTCTTAAAACAAGATTAAAGACTAGAAAGGCTTTAAAAAGAATGATGAAGGCTTCATTCTTGCCTCTATATATATTTTTAACTAAGAATTTTATGGAGATGTCTTGTAAGACCTCTAAAATATATTAACTTTGTAAAACATGTATCTTAACTTGTAAGGTAAGTTTTCTATATGTACACCACATAGTTAGCTTATTTTATAAGTTACTAATACGTGGTTAATTTTTTAACCAAGTTTCTAACCTACTAATCAACTAAAAATACATGTAAAGTCAAAAGAGCATCTATGAAGTTTCTAAGAAGCATCTTTAAAAAATATTATGAAATAAATTTATTTTTATTTACTTCTATTTAATCATATAGGTAAATAATAGAATAAATATGTATATCTATGACATTATCCTCCTTTCTAAAGACAAGTTTCACAAAGAGTGGTCATCATATGTTGAAAAAAATCAAGATGCCACAAATTATATTTATCACATATTTTGATCTTTATTCTCTTTGAAGATGGTTGATAGGTCTTCTCAACTATCAATAGAGCCCCATATTAAGAAGAAAAGACCACCCAATTATTTGAATATTATTGAGTGGTTTATAACTCTTTTGAAATAAAACATTTGAAATAATGTCAAGAGTTATTCTTACCTCTAATTAAATCACTAAACATTGGAACTTTCTTCCAAGGTTGTGATACCAAACATATTATATCTTGCCATCTATTTGAAAAAAGACATGTCGTTCTTGAGGATCTTCATCTTAATTATGTCATCTTGAAGGTTGTAATAATTATAATGTCTTGTCTAGTAAGTCAAAAATTGATAGTTCTTAAGTTGAATCTATTGGTTGTTGATTTTCCATCTCTTTAGTATCAAAAATATATAAAAGTTGTAAATAAGAATAGAAAGTAGAATACTATCTTTCCTAGATCTTTTTTCTTTTATAGTAAAGATTTGCTATTCTTCATCTTGATTTTAATAGATATTGTCAATGAAAAGTTCCAACATTCTTTCTTCTATTTTCAAGATTTTTTGTTGGCTTTCTTGTGTGTTTACTAATATCATATTTATGCCAATGAATAAGATATTCTAAATTATTTTGGTGCCACCTTGAATCTAAGATTTCTTTTACCTTGAACTTTTGATTATTATCCACTTCTATAGGAAGAGGTGACATTTTCCTTCTTTTCAAGATATTCATTGTCCTATATGGCTCAAGAAGAAATATATAGAATATATGATGGAATTTTATAGATTCTAATAGATATAACTAATAAGCAACAAGATTGATTTATTCACTAATATAAAAAGGTCCAAGTCTACAATAGTCCAACTTATTACAAAGAAAAGTAGTCTTGATATTATAATAAAGTACTCATATCTTATTATTTATGTTCAATTGTTGTTGTTCCTTGCGATAGGCATCAACATTGATCTTTTATAGTTTTTGAACTTCTTTTAATTGTGCCTTCATTATTGCATATAGCTATAATAAACGATTTTCTAAATCTTCTTTCATAGGATCATCAACTTTTAAAAAGTCAAAAGTATGAAGTCATGGATGATAACCATAATTGGAATTTTTTTTTGTTAAATAGAAAAATATATGGAATTATAGTATGTAAGCTTTGTTAATGGCAAAAAAAATCTTCAATCATCTTAATAATAATTGATGGAACACCTCAAATATTGTTCTAAAACTTGATTCACTTATTTTGTTTGCCTATCAATTTAAGGATAAAAAGCCAAAAAAAGCTTTATATCCTTTTTTAGAATCTTCAAAAGAATTTTTTTAAAATCTTGATATAAATTGAATCTTCATATTTGATATAATATCTTTGGATAATCCATCATAGCAATAGATATTATCAAGAAAAAACTTAGCTATTTCTTTACTTATGATAGATTTTGTATATGATATAAAATGTGCCATCTTGGTAAAATGATATACTATTATAAATATAAAATCATACAAATTTAAGATTAAAAGATTTATAATAAAATCCATAGAAACAACGAAGTATAATTGTTCCAAAATAGATAATAGCTAAAAAAGTCTATAAGGTTGATTATAAGGAGTTTTGGATCATAAACAAATGTCATGTGATTGTACAAAGTCTTTGACTTCCTTCTCAATTTAAAGCCACCAAAAATCATTAGATATTAGCTCTAAAATCTTATTGTATCTAAAATGTCCAGGTGCTAGAATGTCATAAGTTTAAAGAATACATAATCATGCTTTACCTTCTAGAATATATAATCATTCCTTAAAGTAGATTAGATTATTCTTGAACTCAAACTTGAAAGTATCATGAGACTTAAAAGAATTATTCTTGATATTATGAAGAAAAAAATCAAAAGACATATTTGATTGAATTTACATGATAAAAGTTGAATCAACAGCTAATGTTGATTTTATTGCTCAAAGATGAAAATGCTTTGGCTTTAAAAAAATCATTCTTTATTGATCTTTTTCTTTTGGTATAAGATAAGAATATCTAGAAAGGCTATTTGATAAACCTTATTATTTTTTGGATCTATAAGTGATCTTAAAATCAAATCTTAATAAAAACATATTGTAATGAGCTTGGTAACAATTCAAAACACGTACTGATATGAATTATTTGAGATTTTTCTAATCTATATATACAAAAATTAGATTAGAAGCATCTTTTAGATAATATCACCATTCTTAAAATGAATACATAATTACAATTTTTTTTTCATGAATTTTGTAATTAATCTCAGCTATCAAAAATTTCTTAAAATGAAAAGCTATTAGATGGAGCTTATTATTTGTTTCTATTTGTGATAAATCAACATCAATAACAAAATTTGATATATCTATTTTCATAAAGAATGCCTGAGAAAAATTAACACAATATAAAATTGATACAAAAATAAATGCTATCTTCAATACTTCAAAAGATATTTCAACTTCTCTATTCCACTCAAGTTTGTCTTTACATGTAAGATGTAAACAAGGAGTTACAACTTAAAAAAAATTCTTAATGAAGATTCAATAATAATTGGTAAATCTCAAAAAACATTACATATCTCTAATTATTTTTGAGACCTTCTAATCTATAATAGTCTAGATCTTTTTAGAATTCATCATTAATCCTTTGTTGGAAATTATGTATTCTAAAAATTCAACTTGAGTAATATAGAATACAAACTTTTCTATCTTTGTATATTATTTTATATTTCTAAGTTCTTGTAACACACGACAAATATAAAGTTCATGTTTTTTTTATATTTTTAGAGTAGATTAGAATGTCATCTAAATAACAAAGAATAAAATTATCAAGAAATTCACAAAAGACATCATTTATGAGATGTTGAAAAGTAGCTAATCTATTTGTAAGTTCAAAAGATATGACATTATATTTGAAATGTCTATACCTAGTTTGGAAAGTAGTCTTCCATTCATCTCTTTCTTTGATATGGATCAAGTTATATGCTACTTTTAGATCTATTTTTATTAAGATTATTACTTAATTAAATTGGTCAAGAAGTCTTGAAATCAAAGGTAGGACATACCTATTCTTAATGATGATCTTGTTAAGTCCTTGATAGTTTATGCACATCCATAGAGACTCATATTTTTTCTTCACAAATAAGGTAGAAAGTCATGTTAGAGATTTTGAATGGCATATTAAGTTTTTAGCCAAGTTCTTATTAATGTATTCTTTCAATGCAACCAACTCATTTTATGATAAGCTATAGATCTATCCGAATAGTAGTTGAGCTTTTTCTTGTAGATCAATTGTATAATCATAGGATTGATGTTCTAAAAAAATATTTATATTCTTTATTTTAAAAACATCTTAAAAATCTTGATACTAGCTAGAAATACTACTTAACAACTTTTTACCATCAAAAATAGATATGGCATATGTAACAAAATAGGATTCTTCTTTTGTTACGTGTATGAAAGCTCTTACACCTACAAGTAAGAATTTGGATGTATTAGGCTTATCTATTTTTACTTTATTATAAAGATTCTAGATTAAATTATAAAAAAATTTAAGATTAAAAGAAATCCAATCTATGTAAGCATTATATTTTCTTAACCATGATAATTCTAAAATAATTGAATTAGAAAGAGATCTTATCACATTAAATTTTAATATACTATTATGATCTTTAATTGCTACATCTAAAAGAATAGTTTCATAAAAATGTTCCTAGAAAACAACAAACAATTATCTATAAGTTTTACATGTATAAGTTTAGTTTTTTTGAGTAAAGGTATTTCTTGTTTAATGAGAGGTTCAAAACATACCATATCAATTTGCATTGATTTTCATCTTAATTAATAAGTTTCTAAAAACTTAAGAGTTACCATTATTACTTGGCTTATTTTTCTTTAACTAAGTCTTTGTTCTTGATGCCTTTGAAATAATCAATTGTTGCATGTAATAGCTTGAGCAATAAATTGTTTCAAAGATTTTACTTTTGATATTATCAATAAAAAATCTTTGAAATTATCCTTCAATCTATATTAAAATTGATTAATAAGGGCTTTTTCATTTTAGCCCATGTTGCAAGTATTAGGAACTATATACAAGACAAGGATTCAAAATCAAGAAATAGAATTAGCTTGACATTAGAACAACAACTAGATACAAGATAAGAAGATCCTCACTAGACCACAAGAAGTGAATTGTGGAGATTGAGGATCCTTTCAGCCTTGACTTGTATATAAACTAGGTCTTAAAAAGCTTCTTGAGAAATTTTTGTGAGGCTTGAGAACAAAGTAAGCCTAAGATCCATCTTCAGTAACTTCTTAAATCATCTAAAGCCTCTTAAAACCTTCTAAGACCTCCTATGATCTTCTAGAACTTTCTTAGAATCTACTAAAATCTTTTGAAACCTTTTGGAACCTCCTAGAACCTTTTGGAACCTTCTTCAGTTGTATGTCTATAATATCACCTCCTCTTCTAGCTTCGAGGTCTCTGAGAAGCAATATTGAAACAAGCTAGTATATATAAAAGAAGTTGAAGATTTGTCACATGGTGTCCGCTATATATTCTAGTTGTTTTTTGTAAGATAAATGATTCATAGGCCCTTATAGCCATTGATAGTATCCCAAGCCTTCTATTTGTGACCAAGCATGAATTTTGATATCTTTATTATGAAATTGTCCTACAAACATTCTGGACGTCCTTCATAGGCATGTTCTACCTCAAATATAATTACTAGTGATCTATTAATAGATATCCTTTGATGTCTTCATGCTTCAAGTGGCTCTTTATCTTCGAATTGTCTCCATAAGCTATTTGATTGAGATGGTATGATTGATAAAGCATCTATCTCTTGATAAGCTATTGTTCTTCATTTTGCAGCTTTTAATCTGGATGGATGTCATTGATGGATCCTTCAAACTTTCATTTGTGTATTTATAAGATTGCCAACTAGTTTCTACGTGTAATCATTGATATCATATCTGCACCAATGGACTAGATATTCAAGCCTTCTATGTTTTATTTTTGAATTTAATACCTCTTCTACCTCAAATTCAACATGATCATTGATTTCAACCATAGAAGGTGGTGGTTGTCTTTGACTTGATATGTTTGATTCTTTATACCTTTCCAAAAGTAAAACACGAAAGACTAGATGAATCTTCATGGATGAATCTTTATAGATGAAGGTAACTCAAAGCAATAAGTTACTTAATTAATTTGTTTTTGAATCAAAAATGGTCCAAGCCTTCGGTAGTCCAACTTATCACATGACCTGTTGATTTTTATATTGTGCCAAAGAAGCTATACTTTATCACCAACTTAAAATAGAAGATTTTTCTTTGTCGATTCATTTTTTAGTAGCTTATAACATTGTTGAGCCCTTTCTAGGTGAATCTTCATGGTTGCTTGAAGTTTGGCCATCTTTGTAGCAAACTCTTTTGCTATTGGATTTGCCAACTTTGAAGGTTCTATCATATTCAACTTTGGATGATGACCATAGTTTGAGTAGAATGGAATTTTTTGGATAGATGCATGGATTGTATTGTTATATGCAAACTCCGCCAATCACAAGTAGGAAGTCCAATCATCTTATTAATAGTTGATGGTATACCTCAAATATTACTCAAGAATTTGGTTGACTCACTTTGTTTGGTCATCTATTTAAGGGTGGAAGGCAAAAGAAAGGTTGATGTCAAGCTTAAGAATCTTGAAAAGTACCTTCAAAAACCTTGATATAAATTATGGCCCATAATTCAATACAATATCATCTGGCAACTTGTGATAATATTAGACATTGTCAATAAAGAATCTTGTCGTCTCTTCAGTAGTAATTGACTTCTTGTAAAGTATAAAATGTGCCATCTTGGTCAATCGATCAACAACTATGAAGATAGTGTCAAATGAGTTTGATGGTAGAAGATCTGTAATAAAATCTATAGAGATAAATGACCATAGTTGTCTTATAATAAGAAGGGATTGAAGAAGTTCATATAGCCAATGTTAAGGGTTCTTTAATCTTGAACAAGTATCACGTGATAGTACAAATTTTTTAATGTCATTTCATATTTTAGGCCACCAAAAGTCTTTAGATAGAAGTTCCAAGGTCTTGTTGAATTCAAAACATCTGGCTGCAAGAAAGTCATGGTATGTTTGAAGAATGCGTATGCGAGTTGGTCCTTGAGGAATGAACAAATTTTCTTCAAAGAATAAGAGGTTGTCTTCATACTTGAATTTAGAAGACTCTTCAAGAAGGTTGTTGGCAAGATGCTTGATACTAAAAACAAGAGGGTCCGAGTTTGACGCTTTATAAACTTGATTAAGAAATTTGGTAATCTTTGTTAATCATTTGATAATCTTTGTTGGCTTTGGGGGTCGATATGTGATGTAAAAGTCAAATTGTGATAAAGATATATTGTAATAAACTTGGCAATGATTCAATACTTGGGCTAATATGAAGTATTCAAATTCTTCTGATTTATATATATAGTCACTTGATGAGAAGCGCCTTCAAGAAAGGGGCACTATTCTTGAAAAGAATCTATGATAGCAAGAAGCTCTTTATTATGAATTTAGTAGTTAATTTTCGCCACTAAGAATTTTCTAGAATAGAATGCAATTAGATGAAGTTTGCCATCTTCTCCATATTGTGACAAAATTGCTTCCAATGTAAAATCTAAGGCATTTATCTCCATAAAATAGGATTTTTTGAAATTTGAATGTATCGAAATTAGAGCTATTGTAAAAGTATCTTTTAAGCTTTGAAAAGCTTTCTCTGCTTAAGGGCCCTAGTCTACTTTGTCCTTGCATATCAACCATATTAGTGGAGCAGCAATGTTAGAGTAATTCTTAAAAAAAAATCTTGTAGAAGTTTGCAAATCAAAGCAAGCATTAGACATCACGTACAATTTTTGGCTTTGCCCAATCAATGATTTCTTGTACCTTCTTTGGATCCATAAAAAGGCCTTTGTTGGAAATAATATATTCAATAAATTTGACTTGAAGTATATAAAATACATACTTTTTTAATTTTACATATAATCTAGCACTTTATAGCTTTTTCAACACAAGGTGGATATGTTTTTTGTGGTCTTCCGGATTCTTGGAAAAGACCAGAATATCATCTAAATAAATCATAATAAACTCATCAAGATACTAATAAAATATATCATTCCTTAAATATTAGAATATGACTGAAGCATTAGTAAGTCCAAAAGGCATGACATTATATTCAAAATATCCATATTTAGTACAAAATATTATCTTCCATTCATCTTCCTCTTTAATGCGTACCAAGTTATATGCGCCTTGTAGATCAATCATCATAAAGATCTTTGCTTGGCTAAGTTGATCAAGAAGTCTGAATATCAATGGCAATGGATATAAATTCTTTACCATGATTTTATTAAGACCATGATAATCTGCACAGATTCGTAAGGATCTATCTCTCTTCTTCACAAATAATATCAGAGCACCAACTAGTGACTTGGAATGTCGAATAAAATTCTTAGCCAGATTTTCTTCAATGTATTCTTTTAAAGTTGCAAGCTCATTCTCGAATTAATTATAGATGGATCCAAACAGTGGTTGAGCATCTTCTTGAAGGTCAATTACACAATGGTAAAGGCGATGCTTTGGAAGGATATTCACATTTTTCTTTTCAAATATATCTGTAAAATCCTTATACGCCTCTCGAATTATTGTTGTAACAACTACAGGTTTCAATTGTGGATTTGCATAGACAACAAACATAGTACCTTCTTTGGCCATCTTTACAAATACGCTAGTTCTAATAAATAATGTTTAAGTTTTGGCTAGTTGAGTGTTAGAAGTTTTTTCATAGATTTAGAGGTTCTATGATCTATTAGAAGAAATTTTAATTTTTGTGATATCCAATCTATTTGTGGATTATATTTTTCAAGCCAAAAGAGTCCTAAAATAACTAGACTTGATGGTGATCTAATGATGTTGAATATTACTTAGCTACTATGGTTGTCAAAGGTTATTTCTAATAAAATTGTTTCATGAGTGATGTCTCCAGAGAATAAAGGTTGACCATCTATTACTTCTATATGTATGGCTTTGGATTTTTTGACCATACAAATTTTATATGATCTAGAAAATTCTTCATTAATAAAACATGCAAAGGCTCTCAAGTCAAGTAATGCATAACAATCTAGTTTTGTGACTCCTAACTGTATAGATATAGTAAAACAATGAGAAGGGCTGGCAGAGAATACATGATCTTTTTTGGTTTGTGATAGTGAAGAATTTAACCACACAATCTTTATTGTAGCTGGATGCCCTCATTTTTTTATAATACTTTTGATGATGTAGCTGCACTCCTCATTTGATATGTATGTTGATATTTTCCTAAACAATTATTAATCTTATGGCCAATTATTTTGCAATATAAGCATAGGCCAAGTTCTCTTCGACACTTTTTTTCTTACTCAAAAAGAAATTTGAAGCAAACTGCATCAATCTGCATATCTTCTGCTTCCAACTGCTCATTATAATTAGATAGTGAAGAAGCTGCAGAATAATTGGTGTATACATGTGGCATAATTAAAAAATATATATCTTATCGTCATTGAAATAAATAGTTTTTACACTTCACAGCTTGACTAATGGCTTCATTGAGTGTTAGAGGATTTGGTATAGACAACAATAAGTCTTTGATATCGTCTCTTAATCCTGAATGAAATTGGTTCATCAATGCATCTTCTTTCCAATTTATATCACATACTAATTGTCAAAAATTTGAGGCTTACGTTGATACAGAGTGCATTTCTTGTCAAAGGCTTTAAATTTTAGTTGTTGAAGAATGAACCTTATCATGTTGACTAAATGCTTTTACAAATGCTACCAAAAATACTTCAAAATTGTGTAATATAGGAGATTTTTTTTCAAATAATGGAACAAACGAGGATAAGGCTTGACCCGAGAGCAAGATTCCAACCAAATCAACATAAGATACTTCAGTGGAATATTTTTGAGGTTGAAGCAAGGTGATTAATTGTACTTAGTTTACAAAGCCATAAAATTTTAAGTAGGTACCATCAATCTATTTTGGAAGGCTGATCCTTGGTTCTTTTATTGTTATTATTGGCAAATCATTGCCTTGAGTGGATGCACCTTACATGTTTGAAGTAGACATAGTCGTTTGAGAATTTAGAACCTCTATTATAATTTGATGTGGTAGTTGAGGCACTCTAGCTCCTTAACCATTATGTATGGTCATATATAATTCTTCATTATGCTTTGACAAAGTCTTTTTCTTAATCCTCAATGCTTCAAGAGCATTAATAATAGAATCTAACTTGATTTCTTTAGAATCTATCATATTGACTTTTTACCTTCTACCATAGAAAATCAGAGAAATTCATGCCTTCAAAAGAAAAAAATATGATCTATAATATAAAGAAAAGAAACCAAAAGAATATTAAGAAAAGAATAATATTTATCTAAAGGAGGATAATCTGCAACCTCTAAAATACTATAGTACTTCTGAGAAGAAAGATAATCCACTCTCTATCAAAAAAGATCAAGCTCCTAATATTATTTTATGGCAATCTTGACAAACTATTAAGAACCATATATAAGACAAGGAGTTAAGATTAAGAAATGGAGTTAACTTCATACTAGAACAACAATTGAATACAAAGTAAGAAGATCCTAGTTAGACCATAAGAAGTAAGTTGTCGAGACTGAGGATCCCCTTAGCCTTGATTCCTATATATATTAGGTCCTTGAGAACAAAGCAAGCCTAAGATCCTTCTTCAATAACTTCCTAAATCATCTAAAGCCTCTTAGAACCTTCTAGAATCTCCTATGACCTTCTAGATTTTTTTTAGAATCTACTAGAACCTTTCAAAATCTTTTGGAACCTCCTAGAACCTTTATGAGGCTTCTTAAAACTTACTGGTATTTTCTAGAACCTTCTTCAATTGTATGTCTATGACAACAAGCGAGATTTTGGAATTCAGCAACATATATAGTAGTTAACCATAATCTTTGTTGTAAAGATAAGAACTTATTTTCTACTACTCTATTTTAATCATTATATCCAAATATAGCCATAAATACTTTTAAAAATAAATTTAAATTATAAAAAAATTATAAATCTTTTTTCATAAACAATGCAAACCAAAAAAGAGCACTTTTAAATAGAAGTGCACCTATGAATTCAACTTAAGTAAATCCATCAAGGTATTAGAAGGAATATAACCTTAACTTCTTTCAAAAATCTTCAAAATTTTGATCTCATTCCATCAAACTTATTTAGCATATTAATCCATGTCTTTGTCGAACTTATAGAAATAAAACTTCTTAAATTTGATTGTCAGATTGATTAACTTGCTTCCTTCAATTGCACAACTTTTTATCATAGATTTTGAATTTATTACAAATATGTAGGACTAGTATTTTGTGGTTAGTATTGGTGATGCATAAAATTTCTACTCTAAGAGTATGACAAATTTGAAAAAAAATCTGTAATAGTTACAAATCTATTCTCACTTCTATCAAATATAGTATCTATAATTTTTATTTCTATTTGAAATAACTTATCAAATTTATAAATCAAATTAGAAAAGAATAATCTAGAATCTCTAATATTAAATGAAATTTTTATCAAAGACGGATAATCTACTTTTTTTTTAAAAAAAATAGTAATAGAAAACTAAATATTTTATTTAAAGGTACATAATCTACAACCTTCAAAATACAAAAATAGAAGTAGAGTAATCCATTCACTTCTTAAACAAGTCAAGAATAATAAGTTAGCACTCTTGTCAAATTATCAAGGACATAAACCTCAAAGAACTAAAATGTCAATACACTCTTGTGTTACTCAAAAGAACTAAAAAATCACTCAAAGATGAGAAGACTAAAAAAGTCTTAAAACAAGACTAAAGACTAAAAAGGATTTGAAAAGAGTGAAGAAGACTTCACTCTTATACCTATACATACTCTTAACTTAAAGTTATGTGGCAATGTCTTATACGACCTCCAAAATGTTTTGACTTTGCAAGACATGTATCTTAATTTGTAAGATGATTTTTTTATATGTGCATTGTCATAATATGTGACATTTAGCTTGAAAATGCACCGGACACTTGGTTTTGGAAGTTAAAAGAAAAGTTGCAACAACAAGTCTTAACAACTCTAATAGATTCTTAAACAAATTATAATTAAAGATTACCAAGTATAATCAAACATCAATCAAATTCAATCAAAATTACAAAGAAATTATGTAAAAAAATAAAGTATTCCTAAAAACCCTTTAAAGAAATCATAAAGAAATAATATAGAAATTCAAAAATTATATTAAAATAAAAATCTTAATAAAATATTAAAATAAAAATATTAATTAAAACTTAATCAAATCCTAACTAAATCCTAAATAAATCCTAACTAAATCCTAAATAAATCCTAAAAAATCCTAATCAA
This sequence comes from Physcomitrium patens, assembly GCF_059467195.1. Lineage (NCBI taxonomy): Eukaryota > Viridiplantae > Streptophyta > Bryopsida > Funariales > Funariaceae > Physcomitrium > Physcomitrium patens. The sequence goes on along the minus strand of NC_143411.1, from coordinate 3,104,557 downwards.
ATCCTAAAAAAATCCTAATCAAATCCTAAACAAATCCTAATCAAATCCTAAATAAATTCTAAACAAATTCTAAACAAATCTTAACCAAACTCTAATCAAATCCTAAACAAATTCTAAACAAATTCTAAACAAATCTTAACCAAACTCTAGTCAAATCCTAAATAAATTCTAATCAAATTATAAATAAATCTTAGTCAAATCATAAACAAATCCTAGTCAAATCCTAAAAAAAACCCTAAACAAATCCTAACCAAATCCTTAATAAACCTTTATCAAAACCTAATCAAATCCTAAACAAATCCTAACCAAATTATAATCAAACTCTCAATAAAATCTAACCAAATCCTATTCAAATCTTAACCAAATCCTAAAAAATCTAAATAAACCTTAACCGAAGCATAATCAAATCCTAAACATATCCTAAATAAATCCTAAGTAATTCCAAGTAATTCCTATAGCAAATTTAAACCTCATTAATTAATGAATGAACCTTTGATTTTAATTCAAATTTTTCACATCTCTTCACAATTAAGTTGAAAACAAGCACAAATTTTTTGAAGAAGATTGAACACACCAAAAATAAGATCAACTCTAATATTTGCACGGATGTTGGTCAACTTCCTTCTTCAATCTAAATGTTGAATTTCCAGTACCAATATCTCTTTATTGAACTATTCAATTGATCTCAAATTTCTTACAATTGTAGAAAAATAAGTTTACTATCCATGCACATAATTTTCACTTCAATCCAACTAAAAGATTGAAGACATCTTAGAAACCCTCATTAGATCTAAAATTCTATTTTTTGAGACTCTGACCCACTTAAACCTCAATAACCTTCGATCCAATCCTTCGATCTAGCTCAAACTTAAAAAATATATTGAACACATATAAATCCACAAATCCTCAAAATTTAATTTGTAGATCTTTTGCTAAACTTACAAAATTCTCTAAAAAATATCACCCACTTTATTTCACAAATCTAGAGTCATCCAAAACAAATCTCAACTTCGCAAAGCTCTTACAAAGTCAATACAAATCCAAATCACCCAAATCCAATGCTTATCAAAATCTTATGAAGTTTTCTCTCTAATCCTATTCTTTGATTTGCCAAAGAATCTGAGAATCATCATCGAGGCTTCGTTTTGTGACTTGGGATCTGATTTTGACCCTGGTTCATAACTAGCCCTCTCTAGGTATCAATATCTAGTTTTTCTAGGTAATTTTTACTAAAATTTACTCTTAACTTCTTTCAAAAGATGTCTATATTGTTTATTTTTTTGATCTCCTTTAATTTGACTTATTTATGGTCCTACAAAGTAAGTAGAAGTCATTTTTCTAAAAAAGTAATATTACTACTAAAAGTTTTACTACCTTCCTATCTTTTATTCATATTTTTTTATTTTATCTTTTAACTTGGCTCTTCTATAATAAGATCCATATTATCATCTTTCACCATATAGTCATGTTACAACACGACATCACCACATAATTAGCTTATTTTTTAAGCTATTAAAATATGATTAATTTATTGACTAAGTTTCTAACCTAAAAATCAACTACAAACTCATGTAAAATCAAAGTAGCATCTATGAAGCTTCTAAGAAGCATCTCTAGAAAATATTATGAAATAAATTTAATTTTACCTACTTCTACTTAATCATATAGATAAATAATGGAATAAATATGTATGTCTATGATAGTTTGTTTTGTGCGCAAGATTATAATTAAACCAACTTATGACTCTTTTGTTCAATATCACTTAGGTTGTAAAAAAGTTATCAATCAAATTCGATTAACAAACCCTCGAAACTTTGAGCAAGTGCCATCAAATGTTTTTGGAAGACTAATCTAAGGCACCTTATCTTATTGAATAAGTAAATTTTCTTGTTGAGGTACAAGTGCCACTACCTCCTTGGATGTAGAAGCTTGAAAAAGTAATTGCATCATAGGCTGATATGCTCTAGGTCTTACATCACTATGAAATCTTATAATATATTTCTCAATTTTAGTAGTCCTATAAGCTAAAGTGTTCAATGTGTTTATAATAACATCTAACTTAGACTCCAGAGACTCAACTATATTATTATCTTCACTTCCAATCATTTTAGAAAGAAAATAAATAAATAAATAAATAAAAATCCAAAACAATATTAGTTTAGAAGAAGGTACTATGCATCTTCTAAAGCTCTTAAATGCCTTCAAGAAGAGGGATAATCTACTTTGAATCAGAAAAGTTTAAGCTATAGTTTTAATTAGAAGGTAGTCTTGACAAACTCTCACAAATTCACTATACAAGAAACCAAACAAGATGTTGAACAAATGAATTTTAACAAAAAAAACTAACAAGGTCTTAATTAAACATGATGAGTTCAAGATCAACATTAAGAAAGATGAATTAGAGCTCTAAGAAATGTATTATCGGGACTAAAGATATCTTTAACTTTAATTCCAATATATACTAGGTATTAGGAAGCTTTTCAAGAAATTTCAATGTTGCTTAAAGTTGAAGCAACCTTAAGAAATTCCCTAAGAAGTTTCCATGTTACTTGAAGAT